>NC_037676.1:41019507-41319507 GCF_003255815.1 Theropithecus gelada | reverse complement strand
AGCTTCAGCTCCACTCTTTATTTTGTATGGGTATTTTGCTATAACAGATGCTGCTTTTCTATAAGGAAAGAGAAAAAGGAAAACCAATTAGAAATCCAGCAGGGCCTTCATTTTTCTTAAACTGGAATATATATACAAGCAAATATCTATGCTTATGGTTTCACCAAGATAACTAATTTTCTTTTTTTTTGTTTTTTGGTTTTTTTTGAGATGGAGTCTCCCTCTGTCACCAAGCTAGAGTGCATTAGTGTGATCTCAGCTCACTGGAACCTCCGCCTCCCGGGTTCAAGTGATTAACTTGCCTCAGCCTCTCGAGCAGCTGGGACTACAGGCGTACATCATCACACCCGGAGTTTTCTGTATTTTAGTGGAGATGGTGTTTCACCATGTTGGCCAGGATGGTGTCGATCTCCTGACCTCGTGATCCACCCGCCTTGGCCTCCCAAAGTGCCAGGATTACAGGAGCGAGCCACTGTGCCTAGCCTAATTTTCTATCTCCATATGAAACTTAAAACTCACATGAGCTGACAGACCACCTACTATACGTCTAGCTTTTTTTTTTTTTTTTTTGAGACGGAGTTTTGCTTGTTGCCCAGGCTGGAGTGCAATGGCGCAATCTCGGCTCACCACAACCTCTGCCTCCTGGGTTCAAGCGATTCTCCTGCCTCAGCTTCCCGAGTTGCTGGGATTATAGGCGCCTGCCACCACACCTGGGTAATTTTTTGTATTTTTAGTAGAGACGGGGTTTCTCCATGTTGGCCAGGCTGGTCTCGAACTCCAACCTCAGGTGATCCACCTGCCTTAGCCTCCCAAAGTGCTAGGATTACAGGCGTGAATCACTGCTCCTGGCCACTTTTTTTTTTTTTGAGACGGAGTCTCACTCTGTCACCCAGGCTGGAGTGCAGTGGCGTGATCTCCGCTCACTGCAACCTCCGCTTCCTGTGTTCAAGCAATTCTCCTCCCTCAGCCTCCCGAGTAGCTGGGATTACAGGCATGAGCCACTACGCCTGGCTAATTTTTTTGTATTTTTAGTAGAGACAGGGTTTCACCATGTTGGCCAGGCTCATCTCGAACTCCTTACCTTGTGATCTGTCCACCATGGCCTCCAAAAGTGCTGGGATTACAGGCATGAGCCACTGCGCCTGACCTATGTCTAACTTTTAAAGTATCTTGAAAAGCTCCACATTTGAGAATAACTGAATTTAAACCCTATACGTCAGAGTATGATTTGTACTGAGTAACCAAGTGACTTGTTTTGATTTGTGCTGACTAACAAAGTGATTTAAACTGTATACATAATACTCAAGGGATGGGGAGACCAGCTGTCTTTCTTTCTTTGGGAGTAGAAATTATCACTGGGCCCCCTTTTTTAAAATACCAAGTTTTTAGAAATTGTTCATAACTCCCTCATAAAAATGTGCCACATTTGAATTATTAGACACCAGATCTGCTTATGGATACCTATTTTTTTTTTTTTTGAGATAGAGTCGCCCAGGCTGGAGTGCAGTGGTGCCATCTCAACTCACTGCAGCCTCTGCCTCCCAGGTTCAAGTGATTCTCCTGCCTTAGCCTCCTGAGTAGCTGGACTACAGGTGTGTGCTTCCACACCTGGCTAATTTTGTACTTTTTTTTGAGACGGAGTCTCGCTCTGTTGCCCAGGCTGGAGTGCAGTGGCACGATCTCGGCTCACTGCAAGCTCCGCCTCCCAGGTTCACGCCATTCTCCTTCCTCAGCCTCCCGAGCAGCTGGGACTACAGGCGCCTGCCACCACGCGCCCTAATTTTTTGTATTTTTAGTAGAGACGGGGTTTCGCCATGTTAGCCAGGCGATCTGCTAACCTCACCTGCTAAGATCACCTTGTGATCTGCCTGCCTTGGCCTCCCAAAGTGCTGGGATTACAGGCATGAGCCACTGTGCCCAGCCAATTTTGTATTTTTAGTAGAGACAGGTTTTCACCATGTTGGCCAGGCTGGTTTCCAACTCCTGACCTCAAATGATCCACCTGCTTCGGTCTTCCAAAGTGCTGGGATTACAGGCATGAGCCACAGCATCCAGCCCTTGGATAGCTATTTTAAAATTCATAGTTTCAAACTGTATTCCCTTATGTCCCCACATCAATTTATTTATTTTTTTAATGGAGATGGGCTGTTCCTATGTTGCCCAGGTTGGTCTTGAACTCCTGGGCTCAAGCCACCCAGCCGCCTTGGCCTCCCAAAGTGTTGGGATTATAGACATGAGCCACCGTGCCTGGCCCCTATATCAGTTTTTAAAAATTGTTTCCACCTTTCCACCCCCTAGTGCTGCTGGGCCTGCAGATCTCTGTTCCACAGCATGGAGTTTGTTAAAGTTGTTAAGAATAAGGCCTACTTTAAGAGATACCAAATGAAATTTAAAGATGACAAGATGGTAAAACTGACTACTATGCTCAGAAATGCTTGGTAATACAGGATAAAAATAAATACAACACACCCCAATACAGGATGATAGTTCATGTAACAAACAGAGATATAATTTGTCAGATTGCTTATGCCCGTATAGAGGGGGATATGATAGCCTGCGCAGCATATGCACATGAACTGCCAAAATATGGTGTGAAGGTTGGCCTGACAAATTATGCTGCAGCGTATTGTACTGGCGTGCTGCTGGCCCACAGGCTTCTCAATAGGTTTGGCATTGGACAAGATCTATGAAGGCCAAGTGGAGGTGACTGGCAATGAATACAATGTGGAAAGCATTGATGGTCTACCAAGTGCCTTTACCTGCTATTTGGATGCAGGCCTTGCGAGAATTACCATTGGCAATAAAGTTTTTGGTGACCTGGATGGAGGTCTGTCTATCCCTCACAGTACCAAATGATTCCCTGGTTATGATTCTGAAAGCAAGGAATTCAATGCAGAAGTACACCAGAAGCACATCATAGGCCAGAATGTTGCAGATTACATGCGCTACTTAATGGAAGAAGATAAAGATGCTTACAAGAAACAGTTCTCTCAATACATAAAGAATAGCATAACTTCAGACATGATGGAGGAGATGTATAAGAAAGCTCATGCTGCTACAGGAGAGAATCCAGTCTATGAAAAGAAGCCCAAGAAAGAAGTTAAAAAGAAGAGGTGGAACCGTCCCAAAATGTTCCTTGCTCAGAAGAAAGATCGCATAGCTCAAAAGAAGGTAAGCTTCCTCAGGGCTCAGGAGCGGGCTGCTGAGAACTAAACCAAACAATTTTCTATGAGGATTTTTCAGATAAAGACAATAAACTTATGGACAGAAAAAAAAAAAAAAAAAAACTGTTCCCATTGCAGTTCAGCATAAATCAGTGACCTGTAATTCTTGTCCACCTGCACACGTATCCAGCTTGTTAATCTGCTGACAGATTAGATACATCCTGGGAGCTCGCCGATGGTATTCTGTCCATAATTTCAATGCAAAATGTAATTCAGAGTTGATGCTGATGAGAAGTGACAGTACAACTAAGTCAAAAGCAGAAATACTGGATAGTCTTTGGAACCTTGGATTTTCATTCTGTTATAGCACAAATAACCCTTTAGATTTGGATCTGAACTTCTTTCTAAGCACATGACTGATGATGAATCTGAAAAGACATATTTATAAGTAAAGAAGCAGGCAACAACAGTTTATGGAGGGGATCATTTCAGGAAAGGCAAGTAGTTCCAGGTCATTGGCACTGTGAGGCAAAGTCTAAGAGGGAAGAAGAATCAGATGAAAGGCCTTTTGTATGCTATGATGTATTTGGGTTTTATTAAGGTAAAGAGAAAATATTATTTAATTATTTGAATGACAAGATCAGATAACTATTTTCAAAAGAATATTTTGGCCACAATCAAGAGAAATGCCTACTGGGAAAGAGAGAAGCACGCAGGAGTGGTAGGGAATCACCTGCTTTTCCAGACTTATTTCCCACTCACACCATACCCCTTAAGCAAACTGAATTTCTTACTCCTAGAAAACGTTATACTCTTCATGTCTCAATGCTTTGGCACATTTTATTTGTCTAGACTGCTGGCCCTCTCACTTATCCCCTGATGAGCTTCTTCAAACTAAACACCTCCTTTCTGAGGCCTGCTGCGATCCAAATAGAATACAAAGTTGAATATCTCTACGATTTTGAATGATCAAATGCATAGATGATAATACAATTATTTTACTTTACATAGGAAGTCACAGAAGTAAGGAAAGGAGGGAGCACAATCAGCTCTGAACTGTGTGGAATGGAAATGAAAGAAGGGAGCTGACTTGGGATAAAGACAGCTGACTAGGGCTAAAAATGTGGAAAACAGTCCAGTGATACAGATTTGGAGTCACCAATATAAGTGGCATTTCAAAGTCAAGAATGGCAAGATTGCCAGGGAAACTACAGAAGTAAGAAAAGAGGGCTAAGGGCAGGCAGACTTCCTGGAACCACAGGTTAATTATCCCTTATCTGAAATGCCTGGGACCAGCATTGTTTCAGATTTTGAATTTGTTTCAGGGTTTAGAATATTTGCATATGCATAATAAGATATCTTAGGGATATGTGAGGTCCAAGTCTAAACACAAAATTCATTTACATTTCTCATACACCTTACACACATACCCTGAAGGTACTCTTATACAATCATTTTAATAATTTTTTTGCATGAAACACAGTGTTGACCATTTTGACTGCCACCTACCACATGAGATTGGATGTGGAATTTTCCACTTGTGTCATCATGTCGGCAATCATTCAGATTTTAGAGCATTTCAAATTTTCAGATTAGGGATGCTCAACCTATACAAACATTAAAAGGTAAGACAGAAGAAGAGATGAAAGACCAGAAAGAGTGTCACTACAGAAGTCACGAGACTTTCACAGCATGAGCTATGGAGGAATGCCACTGAGAGTCCAATAAGATGAGATGTAGGTGAGAGGATTTTCAGAGCAGTGGTAGGTCCAGGCAAGGACTGAACTTCTTAATGAGTAAATGATTAGGTATTAAGAAGTCCAGGCAAGGAATGAAGATTTTTCAAGAAGATTCACTGTAAAGTGAGAAAAGAGATAAGGTACTAGCTAGAGGGAAGTTAAGATTGTTTTGGTTTTGCTTTTAAGAGCTGAGGGACTTGTACATATTTATAGGCTAAGGAGGGCTGGCACCGAGGCTGATGCCTGGAATCTCAGCACTCTGGGAGGCCGAGGTGGGTGGACCATTTGAGCTCAGGAGTTGGGAGACCAGCCTGGGCAACATAGCAAAACCCAGTCTCTACAAAAAACCGAAAAAAAAAGAAAGAAAGAAGGAAAAAAAAAAAAAAAAGAAATAAGGTGGGTGTGGTGGCATGCGCCTGTAGTCCCAGCCACTCAGGAGGCTAAGGTGGGAAGATCGCTTGAGGCTGGAAGATTGAAGCTGCAGTGAGCCGTGATCATGCCACAGCGAGACCCTGTCTCAAACAAACATACATACATACATACAAACATACATACATACATAAATATAGGCTAAGGAGTAGAAGTAGGTGGATGTGGAAAGAATGAATAGGATAAGGTCCCTGGTGAGATGAACAAGGACAGGATCCCATGAAGGTGAGATCAGGATCCCACAGGATCAGCTTCAGACCAACCAGAAGAAAAAACGTGATTCCTTGAACCACACGTATTTCACAGTATGGACTTCATCCGCTGTCTTTCATTATTGTTAAAATTACACCGCATTTCTAGTAATTCGTGTTTGATGATGAGAAAAATACATATCAGGCTACAGCTATCTGCAATCAGAATTGGGAACTTATCTGAACTGATCCTATAAAGCGCTGCCCACATTCTTCAAGAAATACTGAGTAAAGTACCAGCCTCGATTCTTGCTTTTTTTCCCGCTCTTGCAGATGGACCAAATATCCACTGGGCCCTCAGTCCTGTTAACTGCCACACCAAACAGGGTATCCCAGAACGTATGCTACCCGAGAATGCTGCACTGTCCCACCTGTAAGCATTGTACTTGTGGATAGCTTGGCTCACGTTCTTCTCAAAGTTTGCGAGTTCTGAAAGGCAACAGAAGGCTCGAGTGAACAAGAACCACGAGTAAACAAACGAGAACTGTTTTCTGGAAGGGCGTGTGGCAGCCTCTAAGATACAGTGACCACCCATTTCCTTCAAGGGCCAGACCAAAAGCAGCCCAAGCGATGGCCCAGGTGTCGCCGGCAGGACTGACGACCAGCCAGGGGCGCCGGAGGGAGATCCCACGGAAGACGACCCGCTGCAAGGAGCCAACCCCACCCACTGGGCAGTCGGGGTGGGAGAGAAGAAAGGCAGGCGAAGGGGCTGGAAAGAAAGAAGAAAGCCAGCGGGGCCCGGCCCGGTGCTAACCCGTGAGCATGTCGGTGATTCCCCCGTTGAGAGTCTCCTGCGGCGCCTTCCGTTTGCTCATGGCGGCCTGCACCCGAGAACCCCAGAGTGTTCAGAACCAGGGCCCTCTCCCAGCTTGAAGGAGGTACCAGGACTTAGACAGGGGTGCAGGAGCAACCCAGGTCCGGCGCGACCGGCGCGACCGGCGGAACAATGGCTGTCCCTGACAGGGGGCGCGGCGCACGGCGCTTGTTGTGACGTCACGCGTCCTGGGCAGGGCGGGACAAAGCGGGGCGGGGCTAGAGGGGCGCGCCCGCGGCCGGTGAGTAGAGGGAACCCGAGGGTTTGTGGACTCGTGGACGCGGACTCGGCGCGGAGGAAATAGGCACCTCAGAATGACAGTCCAGGGGCCTTCCTTTGGGAAGACCTGGAGTTCTGACTTAAGAGATTAAATCCGTTTTCCCAGTATTTATCTGGCATCCTTTCCTTAGAAGGGAAAACAGGAGTGCAATCTTGATTGTGAAATACTTGGCGCTGGTGGGTTGGCTTCCTGCACATAAATGTGCATTGTAATAGCGACCCAATGCATGGCGCGTTTTGTTCGAGGTCAGAGGCGACTCTGGCGTCACACTGTCAAAACTTTATCTAACGATACCGGGCAGTCCACACTCCAGTGCAGCCCCTTAGTACTAGGGCGCTGCCGGAGCCTGTCGTGAACCATGCCGAGGAGTCCTCCCGCACACAACGTGTTAGTACACCTGCCAGCCAACCAGTGTCAAAAGATATTTTATTTTTAATCCCCCTGCCTTTGCGGTGGGGACCAAATTAATGAAGAGACTGCAAGAAACGGAGAAGTGTTTTATCTAGATCATGAGCAATGGAACCCTCATTATAACATGATGACCTACATCTGAGAAATTTACAATCTGCTCGAGAAATGGAAATGTGACATCAGCAATAGTTTATTTTACAAGCGTAACTCCTGGGTTCATATCGAACTGCAATTCCAGGCAATTGCTTTGTGCATCGACAAATTAAAATCTTATTACAAAATGATATGTAGTTGCTGTAGAGAAATCTGGAAAATGTATAAAAGGAGAAAATTAAAATCAGTGATCTCACCCTACAGCTGAACTATTATTAATATTTTGGGACATACACTTCTAGTCTTCTAACCCAGTCTGTTAAAAATTCCCATTATTTTCCAATATTTTCCAATAAATATTAGTTTCTTTGATTAGCAAGGCTGTAGTGATTATGTTTCCTTACAGTATCAGTGTATATCTTAAGTTATGCTTATTGGAAATCTGTAATTCTTTTTTTGAATTTCCTATTCATATCATTTACTCATTTTTCTAATGGGGGTAGTTTGTTACTAATCTGGTAGATCTTTCTATATATTACTATTTGCCCTTTTATGGATAGCTTTTGTAAAAATTTTGTAAATATTTGTGTTTTCCTCAATTTAGTACTTGCTTTTTAACTTTATGCCTGCAACTTCTTAACTATCTGATTAGTTAAGCTGCAGTGAGCCATGATCACTCTCATTTATTCTCTTTATTCTCACTGTCATTTACTTATGACTTGTCCTAGTTTTTCCCGTTCACATTTTTTTCTGTCCAATCTCTATTCCAGGTGATATTCAGATTATTTTGCTCTGAAGAATTATTCCTCCTTAAATAAAAATGTATTTACCTCTGAATTTTAAAAGTTACAAATGTAGGGAACTGTGGGATCATTTTTACAATTTTCTTTGGTTTTTTTGAGACAGAGTTTCGCTCTTGTCCCGCAGGCCAGAGTTCAATGGCATGATCTCGGCTCACTGCAACCTCTGCCTCCCCGGTTCAAGTGATTCTCCTGCCTCAGCCTCCCTAGTAGCTGGGATTACAGGATCCCGCCACCACGCCCAGCTAATTTTTGTATTTTTAGTAGAGATGGGGTTTCACCATGTTGGCCAGGCTGGTCTCAAACTCCTGACCTCAAGTGGTCCGCCCGCCTTGGCCTCCTAAAGGGCTAGGATTACGGGCGTGAGCCACTGCACCCAGCCCATTTTTACAAATATTATATTTTTAAAATTAGTGCCAGAGAAACCAAGGAAAATAATCAATTATCTGTCCTTGTCATCTTAGAATAACCTACATTTGATCTGCTTCACAACTTTCTTCTTGAAATAACTTGCTTCAATTGGCTTCTAAGATTCCACATGCTCTGGGTTTCCTTTTTCCTCACTGGCTGCTCCTCAGCAGGGTGTGTGTGTGTGCGTGCACACGCGTGTGCACGTCAGCAATGGTTCCCAGCTCCTCCTCCACTCTCCAGCCTTTATGGGAAATGGCTTCACACTTCAATCTTCAAACCAGCTTTTCCACCTTGTCCAGTTTTACCTGTTTAAATGGCATGT
This sequence comes from Theropithecus gelada, assembly GCF_003255815.1. Taxonomy (NCBI): domain Eukaryota; kingdom Metazoa; phylum Chordata; class Mammalia; order Primates; family Cercopithecidae; genus Theropithecus; species Theropithecus gelada. Next base: position 41,310,793 of record NC_037676.1, on the reverse strand, counting down.
CTAGCTTGAAGTCTCCTAAACTCATAGTTCAAGTCCTGACCTGTCCCTTGAGTTCCAGTCTCATACATCAGGCTGTCTACTGGATAGCCCTAGTCCATTATAGGCATCTCAAAGATAAAGTGTCCTAAAGAACTCCTGACTCTTGCCCCACCAGCTTCTCCTTAACTTTCCCCCATCTCAGTTAATATCATTTTAATCCACCCTGCTATCAGGCCAAACCCATAGGAGTCATTCTTAATTGCTCTTTTCACACCCCACATCCCGTCTGCCAGCAGACCTTATCTGTTCTCTCAGGAATATGTGCTGAACTGGATGACCACTGAACCCTTCAGCTGCCACTGCCCTAGCTCAAACTTCCATGACCTCCTGAACTGTTGCCAAAGCCTCCTCAGTGGGCTTCCTGCTTCTGCTCTTGTCCTCTTACAGAACATTCCCCAAACAGGACGGGTGATCTTTTCAGGATGTAGTATCAAAATATGTCCCTATTTATTTATACACCCTCCCACTGCACTTAGGATAAAATCCAAGCTCCTGGCGGGGCGCAGTGGCTCGCGTCTGTAATTCCAGCACTTTGGGAGGCTGAGGCAGGTGGATCACCTAAGGTCAGGAGTTCCAGATCAGCCTAGTCAACATGGTGAAACCCCATTTCTACTAAAAATACAAAAAGTAGCCAGGCATGGTGGTGGGCGCCTGTAATCCCAGCTACTTGGGAGGCTGAGGCAGGAGAATAGTTTGAACCCTGGAGGCGGAGGCTGCAGTGAGCCGAGATCACACTACTGCCCTCCAGTCTGGGCAACAAGAGAGTCTTAAAAAAAAAAAAAGAAAAAAAATCCAAGCTCCTTTTCATGGCCCCCAAGGCCTTATGTGATCCATCTCCTGCCTGCTCTCCTACTGCATTTCTTCCCACTTTTCTCGTTGTTTAGGACACACACATGTCCCTATTTCATGCATACATGTGCCTGCTCAGTGTTGTCCCCTCATTGTATGGGTCTTTCCCTGGCTGCCTTCTTCTCATCACTCAGGTCCCAGACTGGCAGTCACACCCTTGTCACGTTCCTGGACCAGGCCCAGGCCCAGGTTTTTACCGTGTGTGTGTTTCCTTCACAGCACTAAGAAGGACTGGAAACTTTCACATATGGCTTGCACATTATGCACTCCTGCTCACTCCCACCAATGTGCAATGCCAGCTCCATGGGAGAAGGGACTTAATTTTTGTTTCCACATAAGTACTCGATAAATATTAATATCTTAAATTGCAGTTTTGCTGAAGTGTCAAACATGGCCACCTGTAATCCCAGCACTCCGGGGGGCGGAGGCAGGAGGATCAAGTCCAGGAGTTCAAGACCAGACCGGGCAACATGGCGAGACCCCATCTCTTTTACAAAAATAAGAAAAATGTACTGGGTATGGTGGCATGAAGAGATGAAGCATGGGACTCTTGGACTCACTCAACCATCTCAATAGATGCCAGGAATAGAGATGGGATTATCCCAGAAAATTTGTGGAGGACCCTCTTGTCTAATGGCATTGAACTCCATGACATACACAGGGGACCCACAAGGTTTTTGAGAATGTTACATCAGCAGAAACAGCTTAGCCTGGAAGTGACAGAGAGAGTGTGAAATGAGAAAAGCCTGTTGAATTCCAAACTGCTACAGGCAGGAAATGGATTGACAGAGCTACTAGGCTGCAAACATGCCATCCTTCGAGAAAAAGCAAGAATGACTCCAAGGGCGGATCCAGGGGCACAGAGACAGAGGCTAGAGAAGCAGACAGAAGTGATGGATGCAGAGACACAGGCCTATGATGTCATTGTGAGCACAGACTCAGAGGCCTATGGAGCCACCATGGGTACAGAGAGGCCCATGGTTCTGCTGTGAGCAGACACAAAGGTCTGCAGAACTGCTGTGGGCCCAGTGGGTGGCACTTCAAGCTAGGGAATTATTTTCAGGCCTTGAATCCTAATAGAATTTTCTCTGCTGGATCGAAATTGGTTGGGAATGGTGACTTCTTTATCCCTTCAAATTTTCCCTTTCAGAATGAGAACATCTATCACATGCCTATTACATCAGTCTTAAATAAATGTATTTATCCAAATTCCAAAGTTATTTAGAAGCTGATAACCTGTAGTATCACAGGTCCACAGCCAGAGAAATTTAATCCTAAAATGAATCATGCATGGGGTCTCACCCACATCTGATTAGATGATGAGATGCAGGACTTCTGAGCTGATATATAGATGCAAATTTGGTCTTAGTTCATGCTGTATCAGTTGACACTTTGGGAGATGTCGGGCAGAATAAATGTATTTTTCATGCAGGACAAATACGGATTTTGGGGTGCCAGAGAGTGGATTGTAGTGGGCTGAATGGTGGCCCCCAAGAAGATGTCCATATCATAATCCCCAGAGCCTGTATTACCTCATATGGCAAACTGTGATTACATGAAACATCTTGAGAGAAAGTGCTTATCCTGGGTTTTTCAAATTGGCTCTAAATCCAATGGCAAGTATTATTGTAAGAGATACATAGCAGAGATGTGACAGAGAAAGCGGCAGCAATATGACCTAAAGGCAGAGATGCAGTCACAAGTCAAGGATTGCCTGAAGCCACCAGAAGCTGGACGCCACCAGGGACAGAACCCCCCTAGAGCCTTCAGAAGAGGTGTGGTCCTGTTCACATCTTTATTTCAGACTTCTGGCCTCCAGAAGTGGGAGAGAATAAGTTTCTGTCATTTAAGCCACCAAAGTTGTGGTAACTGACTACAGCAGGTCTAGGAAACTAACGCAGGTAGAGAGAGCAGGCTTTCTTGAGGCTTTCTTGTCTGTGCCCATTGGTCGGCTTCTCCAGCACTCAATCTTTTTTTGTTGTTGTTTTGAGACATAGTCTCGCTGTGTCACCCAGGCTGGAGTGCAGTGGCATGATCTTGGCTCACTGCAACCTCCGCCTCCCGGGTTCAAGCGCTTCTCCTGCCTCAGCCTCCTGAGTAGCTGGGATTACAGCTTCATGCCACCACACCCAGCTAATTTTTGTATTTTTAGTAGAGATGGGGTTTCACCACGTTGGTCAGGCTGGTCTCAAACTCCTGACCTCCTGATCCACCCGCCTTGGCCTCCTAAAGCCAGCACTCAATCTTGAGACAAAAAGAAAAGCCACGGAATAACTACCAGAGTCGTTCCTCAGATCCCAAGGTCCAGGGATAGTCTTCCATCTTATATCTACCTTTCAGAGTCTTGTGTTTGTTTACATGACCAAGGAGTTTAGCTGTACTTACTGAGAGGAAAAAGTGTATCTATCTCATCTTTTTGGAAGCAGACATTCTAACTCCTGGATTTTCTTTTTTCTCTTTTGAGACAAAATTTCGCTCTTGTTGCCCAGGCTGGAGTGCAATGGTGCGATCTCGGCTCACCGCAACCTCTGCCTCCCAGGTTCAAGCAATTCTCCTGCCTCAGCCTCCCGAGTAGCTGGGATTACAGGTGTGCCCCACCATACCTGGCTAATTTTGTATTTTTAGTAGAGACAGGGTTTCTCCATGTTGGTCAGGCTGGTCTCGAACTCCCGACCTCAGGTGATCTGCCTGCCTCAGCCTCCCAAAGTGTTGGAAATACAGGCGTGAGCCACCGCGCCTGGCCTGGCTTTTCACTTTTTAATCAATTATACTGTTCCAGCCATACACTTTTTTTTTTTTTTCCTCCATTTTTCTTTCTTTTCACAACTTGTCCTGTAACTGAACAGCCATAAACTTTTAAAATGACTGCTTTGGTTGGCATTTTCCTGGTCAAAATTCTTCAGTGGCCTGTAACATAAGCTTACAGCCTTTAGCGCAACATCCTTTCCCTCCCCAATCTGACCCCATCCTTGCCTTTTGGGTGTTATTTCCCACTGTCATTTACCAGGTTTCCAAAATCGTGCTTTATTAAATGCTACTTCATTGGAATGTTAATACATGTTTCACACACACAATCAGCAGGAGAAAATGTTTCTATAGCCAAATGACATTGGTAAACAGTGTTTTTACACAAAGTTAAGCAGGTTTCTTTATTTTAAGTCTTTTCAGATACTTTCCCAGTACATAGTGTGAATCTCCATAAAGCAAGTGAAACATTAATCATTCCCTAAACTTACTTGACCAAAGAACGCTTCATTCTATCTCCATACTTGTGAAAGTCTCCTACTCCAACTTTCTTCTCCAAAAACACTCACCTGTTTGTGATCATCTGAACTCATTTTATGTTCTTGCCTTTATATAAAAGAGAAGTTCTGTGAAATGTTGAAGAAGCAGGGTTATGGCACTAGTAATGATCCAGGCACTATACATTATTTAGTTCAGAAACCCTAACCATCGGTATTCTAACAGTGGATTGTGGAACCCAGTATGAGTGTTTGAGACATGTTACAAAATATAGAAGCTATTTTTAAAATGAATCCATTTAATACTGCTAGATGCTGTGAGAGACAGGGACTCCCCAGCCCAGCACTGCCACACGCACACATTCTTGAGCAGGAACGGAGACGTGGGCATGGTGTGGGCAGGCCAGCGGTCAGCAGATATCCTTTCTGTCCCTCCTCTGTGACAATCACCCCCAAGTAATCTTTGGGACTCAGAATAAGGCAGCTGCTCTCCCACCCTTACTACGGTGAGTCTCTCTGTGGCTGAAAGGACCACAGATGGAGAGCTTGGCACTCACTCCAACTTTGCCGAAAAGAGGACAACCACCAGAGCAGTAGGTAAAAATACAATTTTAGCAGCAGTGAAATAATAAGAGGAAGTGAGGATGGGGCCAGGCCACAACTATAATTAAACTGTCTGTTTAAGAGAAGCTGAATCCAGAAGAAACACAAGCTGTAAAGTGAGAGAGGACAGGGAGCGGGGCCACTGGAGAGCAGGAGAGGACAGGCTGGCACCAAGCGCTGCTCCAACTCTGCCCTGAAAGATTTGAATTGGACACTGTCCAGTCACGTGTGTGGCAAACCGTACTCCAAGCACTTTTCTCAAGGCAGAGGAAGGAGCTGCTGTGGCTGTAGCCCTGAACGCTCGTGGGGCTGGCATCGTGCGCTGGGCCTCTGTAATGGAGGACCTCCAGTGTGCAGACAAGGTGCCGGCAGTGCCTGCGGAAGGCTGCGTCCTGGGTCCTGGGTGAAAGTCACAGCTGCTGAAGTGAGAGCTCCATCTGGATACCAGAGACTGCTGGGCCATCAGTGCAGCAGGAACCGCCATGTGAGAGCTGCAGCCAGGCAGCCCCAGGTCAGGAGGCCTGCTCCAGGCAGCCACATGTCAGGCGGTCGAGTCCCCCCAACCGCACAAGGTCTGCTACGGACACCCCCATGTCAGGGGGTCAAGTTCCCCCACATCAGGAGGCCTGCTCCAGGCAGCTGTGCTCTTCTTCTTCCGTCTGTAACCAGCTCCAGTCTAGGGCCTGAAAGTCAACAGACATGTTAAAAATACAACAGCCACCAACACATTTCAGGTTATTGTTACTCTTCAGGAGGCAATCAGGACAATTTAGAAATATACTGAAACCCGGCCGGGTGCAGTGGCTCATGCCTGTAATCCCAACACTTTGGGAGGCCAAGGTGGGCAGATCATGACGTCAGGAGTTCGAGACCAGCCTGGCCAAAATGGTGAAACCCTGTTTCTACTAAAAATACAAAAATTAGCCTGGCGTGGTGGCAAGCTCCTATAGTCCCAGCTACTTAGGAGGCTGAGGCAGAAGAATCACTTGAACCTGGGAGGCAGGGGTTGCAGTGAGCTGAGATCATACCATTGCTTTCCAGCCTGGGCGAAAGAGCGAGACTCCATCTCAAAAAAAAAACAACAAACAAAAATAAAAAGAAATATATTGAAACCCCTTTATTGGCTAGGTATGGTGGCTCATGCCTGTGGTCCCAGCACTTTGGGAGCCAGAGGCGAGCGGATTGCTTGAGGCCAGGAGTTCAAGACCAGCCTGGGCAACATAGCAAGACCCAGGCTGCATAAAATAAATTAATTAATTAAACAAATACAAATTAAAAAGCCAAACCCTTTTATTAATAAGTTTTATGACTGCAGGGCACTCTTGAGCTAAGTTACATATTCAAACTGTACAGGATCTTTTCTTTGGATTGGCTCAGAGTCCTTAAGATTCTGTGACTGTGGGAATTAGAAAGGCAATGTCAGTACCACCGTGGCTCACAGCACTCACTCTCGTGCTCACTGTGGGTAGCTAATCTCAGCTATGGATTTCCAGCCTCACCACATGACTCGGCCTGATGAGACTTCCTCTTCCTCCCACGGACGTGCAAGTAAGCAATGAACTGATCAAAACATTATTGTGCCAGGAGGAAGAGAGCAGCAAGAAATACAGAATGCCCACAGACTGGAGGAGGACATGCGACTACATCAGCAAAGGCTGCAATTCACAGTAGTATCCCCTGCAATTCTTCCGAAAAGCTTAAAGTTAGGGGAGGTTAGCAAGTGATTAGCAGCTAAAGACCATGTAAAGATCTAGGCAAATGATGCAGGATTCTCTCAACAATGAAGCTTTGTCTTAATGTACCTATATCTTGACTAGTGGTCTCATAACTAGTACTACCTACTGCTAAGCTCCAAGGCCCTGAGGACATGGCCATGGCTGGTTCCCGCTCCCAGCCCAGCACTCAACACACAAATCCTCAGCAGTAGTACCAACGGTGCAGGTGGGGACAGGCTTCTGGGAAAAATGCTACCTTCCTCCTCATCATAGGAATTAAGTGTTGCAAGGATTAAATAAGATAATGCATATATGTAGTTGTAAGCCTTCAATAATTGTTAGTCATCACTATTATTATGAATAATAAAAAATGTGTAATGGAAAATTATAAATATGCACTGAAAAAATCAGCTGGGTGTGGTGACGCACGCCTATAGTCCCAGCTACTCAGGAGGCTGAGGCATGAGAATCACTTGAACCCGGGAAGCAGAGGTTGCAGTGAGCCAAGATCATGCCACCGCACTCCAGCCTGGGTGACAGGGAAAGACCCTGTCATAAACAAACAAACAAACAAACACTGAGGTTGGGGATAATGCCAGATTGCGTTTCCATTTTCTTTTCTCTTTTGCTATAGAATGAAAGGACATGGAATCGCAGGGGGCTCACACAGGCTGTTACCGTGAAACTCTGGTCTTGCTCCCTCACGGTGTCCTGTATGGCATTTTCTAGCAGGGTGCACAGGTTATGTGCTTCGGCCACCAGTTCTTCACTAAAGAAAATGATCAAATTATTAGAAAGCGATCATTATTAGTTATCAGAGCTAACACTGCTATTTTAAAATATGCTAAAGAGTTTTGATAATACTTTTTAAATGAAGTAACAATTATTTTGATCCTGAGTGTCTTAAAACACCAACCCATTGACTAATACTTTCATCTTGTTATGCACTTTCCACACATGAACATTACTGCCAAAAAGGCAAACAGATCTCCATAAAAAGTCAGAAGTAAAAAGAGCTCTTTCTGCTTTCTGACTTACTAGATAGCTGAATTTAATTCTCAAACTGCCAAAATCTAAAGATATTCTCCAAATCACCTGTTCCAATTTCTGAAGTAGACAAAAAAAAAAAGGGCTAACCAATTTATCAGGGTTCCATAGTTCCTTGGAATCTGTTGAAAAGCAGTTCTGGGATTTGGTTTCATCTAATCTGATCTCTCTCTTTTCTATAATAAGAAACCCATGTTTCCTCTGAGGATTGGGCCACATTGAGAAAGAGGAGCATGTAATAAAACATTTTTTCTAACCTCAGCTCTATGCTGTGGGGAGACAAGAGACATCCTATATACCCAGGTCTACTTTTCTAGAGCTTTGAGGACATCATTGAAGGGAATAAGCCACGTAAGGGAAGACGGCGCCCCGGAACTCCTCTCACTCTGCAAAATGTGACAATCTGATGGCAGGAGCTCAGAGTACATTTTTGCCAAACCTCAGCTACAGGGCCTCTAGCTAGGCTAAAGGCTCAGTGCCTGCCCCAGAAGGGAATGGAAGAGGCTCCTGGCCTAGCTACTATACTCCAGGAGCTCATGAGAGGTTGGGGAAGTACTTTTTATTTAACAAAAAAAAAGGGCCGGATGCGGTGGCTCACGCCTGTAATCCCAGCACTTTGGGAGACTGAGGCGGACGGATCACCTGAGGTCTGGAGTTTAAGACCAGCCAGACCAACAGGCTGGAGAAACCCTGTTTCTAATAAAAACACAAATTTAGCAAGGCCTGGTGGCTCATGCCTGTAATCCCAGCTACTCGGGAGGCTGAGGCAGGAGAATCGCGTGAACCCAGGAGGCTGAGTTTGAGGTGAGCTGAGATCGTGCCATTGCACTCCAGCCTGGGCAACAAGAGCGAAACTCCGTCTCAAAAAAAAAAAGAGAAGCAGTCTCACTATGTTGCCCAGGCTTGCCTCAAACTCCTGCAAACCTCCTGCCTCGGCCTCCCAAAGTGCTAGGATTACAAGAATGTGCCATACGGCCGAGAGAAAATTAAGTATCCAAGGTCACATAAATATCAAAATAGGCTACAAAGTCCCCAAGGACAAGAACAAGATTCTTCAAAGCAGACTGTATTGAGATATAATTTACATACCATAAAGCTCACCCATTTAAAGTGTACAATTCAAGGGTTTTCGCATATTTACAGAGTTGTGCAACCATCACCATGTCTAGTTTCAGAATGTTTTCTTCATCCTCAGAAGAAACCTTGCATTATCAGTCACTCCCATCCTCCTCCCCTGCCCCAGGCAATCATCAGTGTTTCCCATGCCTAGAGATTAGTTCCTGCAGAAACCCATAGAGCCCTGCACACAGAAAGTGTCAAACAAAACAAACCACAGGAAGAGACGACCGTGGGAACAGAGGTGGCCTGCAGTGTGCTGGAGAATGGGCGGAGGGCTGCTAGACACAGACTGCTGGGCCCCAACCCTGAGCTCCCAAGTGAGGTCTCCGGCAGGACCTGAGAATTTGATACTGTGCTACTGGCGCAGATGAGACCTGAAGAAAGCTCAGACCTGAGCATCTATAACGGAGGGGGAAGCTGTTATTCATGACTGACCAAGGAATACCTTGGTCAGAGTGGTATTTTGTGAAGATTAATTCAACCACACAGGGCTTGGCAGCAGAAAGGCAGGAGGCAGGAGGCAGAAAGCCCTGCCGCCATGGTTCAGGCAAGAGGAGGCAGAGGACGGGAAGAACGGGAAGGTCAGTGGCACCAGAAGGAGGGTGGTGACTCGGTAACTCAAGGGAGTGGTAGGGTGAGTGGGGGCAGATGGCTCAGGGGAGATGAAGTGGGCCTCCCTGAAGGGAATGTGGCTTCCTATGGATAAAAGTAGCAGCATGTGCCCGACCAGCATTTCCAATGTTCTCATTAAGCAGTTAGTCATCCAAGCCTTGGACAAAGAAACTAGTTAGTAAGTTTCAAGGGACTAGGAGAGCAAAACATGTAACACTTTTGTCCCCACAGGACCTAGCAGATGCAACAAACATCCAGAGAGGTAGTGATATCATTGGACAGACATTTACCAGTGACAAACACCTCCATCCCCAATCTCCTGACGTGCCCTCGACGGTCACACTTGGCGCTGCTAACGGGGACCTACCTCTTCTTGGCTGGTTCGGGTAAGCTGTTGGAGGCCGTGGAGGGCTGAGACATCAGCTGCCCAGGCTGGCTAAGTCGAGAGGCATTCATGCTATCCGGGCTTCCACTGACAGGACCACGGACCTTGCTCTAGGGGACAAAATCAAAAGAAATTAGGAGCCAAGTGACGAATCACATTTTGCATTCACACCACAGTATTTTCTCAGGAGACAACTGACTGCCAGATGCCAGAGCTAACCCTACAGCCTACCAGTCGGCACCCCTACCTGGGGGGCAGCTGGTGCTTCACATCTGGCTTCAAAAGTGTTTCTGTATCAACAGGGGGACTTTTGAGGAAAGGATTCTAAGTTTAAGGAGACCTGGGTGCCTACATTTATTGCAGGTTTTTTTATTTTCATCGGCTTTATTGCTTGATTGATTGATAATGATTGAGAGTCTCGCTCTATCACCCAGGTGGAGTGCAATGAGCGATCTTGGCTCACTGTAACCTCCACCTCCTGGGTTCAAGCAATTCTCCTGCCTCAGCCTCCCAAGTAGCTGGGACTACAGGCATGTGCCACTACACCCAGCTAATTTTTGTATTTTTAGTAGAGACAGTGTTTCACCATATTGACCAGGCTGGTCTCGAACTCCTGACCTCAGGTGATCTGCCTCAGCCTCCCAAAGTTCTAGGATTCATGATCCACTGCATCCGGCCCCTTAATGAACTTTTACAAGAAAAGAACAGGAAAGTATTTTTATTCTTTTCCAGGTAGAAGACAGACACACACACAAAGGCTATGGGAGTTCCTGTGGCTCATATCCTCTATGACCTGGCTGAGAAGAAACCAGGATGCACTGACTCCGAAGGGGCTGCAGCCACTGCTCCTCCCAGCCCAAAGGGTCAAGCAGGGGCTCCTGTTCCAGCTACCTGAGCCTCCTCAGCTCACAGCCCACGACCGCCAGCCAACCTTCAGGTCCCCCCTCCACTGATCTCTGCCCTGCATGGTCCCCAACCCACCTGTGTAGTCCCCCAATCCCCGCTCCTGGCACTCACTGCGGCCTGCAGTCCTTCATCCCCTCACATGTCCCTCAGGCCGTGGAACCCTCCTGGCTCCACATCCTCCCCTCTAGTGAAACCTCAAGGCCCACAAGTCAAGGAGCCATGCAAGCGCCCAAGCCTCCATTCCTGGTCCTCCTGCTGCACCTTCCCTGCTGACTGTGCCTGGGAGAGGCCCAGCATTGACCTCCTGTGCTTCTGCCCTTGACCGAAAGTGCGGCAGGGGATGGCTCCTGTGCTGCCTGGCTCCCTCCCTGCCAGGCCCTGCCCCAGCTCCTGCCCCCCCCCGTCCTGTGCTGTACAGGGGTGGCTCAACTCCAGCCCTGCTGAGGGGCCCTTCTCAGTGCTGAGGTTGGCCAAGGGCTCAGATTCTCCAGCTGCCTGGAGAGGGACTTCCCCAAATCCCAGATGTGATCATATCCCCACACTCAATTCCTTCAATATCAAGGGAAAAGACAGATACTGCGATGTGTCCTGTGTGCTTTGAAAATGGACATGGGCCAGGCACAGTAGCTCATGCCATTAATCCCAGCACTTTGGGAGGCCAAGGCAGGTGGATCTCTTGAGGCCAGGAGTTCGAGACCAGCCTGGCCAACACGGTGAAACCCCATCTCTACTAAAAATACAAAAATTAGCCAGGTGTGGTGGGATGAGCCTATAGTCCCAGCTACTCGGGAGGCTGAGGCAGGAGAATCACTTGAACCTGAGAGGTGGAGGTTGCAGTGAACTGAGATTGCACAGCTGCACTACAGCATGGGAGACAGAGCAAGACGTTGTCTTGAAAAAAAAAAAAAGAAAGAAAGAAAACAAAGTGTGGCCCGCGTAAGCTCACCCTTGCCTACCTCAGCAGCTTCATCCTCCATCGTAGCCTTCCCCACACACACCAGCCTATCCCCACTCGGAACACACTGACTCCCCAGGCTCTCTGCCTTTGATAAAGCAACGTCTCTGTCCTGGAACATCCTCACTCTTCAGCTGGAACAGCTCCTTGTGAACCTTCTTGTTGCTCCCTCTCCTCTAAGACAAACTAGAGCTCCCCCTGTGCATGGAAACTGCAGCTCATGCCTCCTGGAGCTGCTTCCTAGCCCTTCCTGCCCTGAACAACTCTTACTCATGCCTCTATCTGTGCCCCTCAAAGGATCAGGCCCTCCTTGGAACAGGTGCCATGCCTTCTCACCTGTGTGTCTTGCTGGGCATACAGTTAGCACTCAATAAATGCTCAATGGATATAGACGGCACATCAGGCTATCACCTGTGCACACCTGCACCTCCCTCTCCTCTTCAGATCCTCTCTACCTTGTCATCCTGCTTTCTCCCTTTCCTCTCTTCTTACAGGAGGATGTGTCACTCCCACTCCCAAGGCATGCCCAGTGCTCTGGCACGTGACCCCAGCCCCTCTGTTCTCTGCACTGTGTGTGGATTGTCCCCTCTGCCTTTGACAATGAGAATCTCCTAATGCACCACCTCCTGCTTCCACTATGAGCAATGATCTCCCTGTCTCCTTCCCTTTGCTCTTAAAGGCAACTGATGGCTAAATCACTCTTCCATTCATGTCACCTTCTCTGCAGCCTTTCACAATGGGGCTTGCACTCCCAGCAGCTCTGGCTCCCGTGACACGACCAGGTCTGCCCGTCTTAGTTCTTGGCTGTTTTGTTTCCCATTTCCCCACCGTGTGGCATTCCGTGGACTCACAGCTACGTTAAGATGGTGTGCACAGAAAGCCTGGCTTATGGCACTGAGGGCAGCGCAGACGCAGATGATGGTCAACCAAGGTGCACTGCTGTGCATGATGGTGGGCTGAATTGGTGGCCCTAAGAAGGATATACCCACATCCCAACTCCTGGAGCAGTGAGTGTGATAGTACTTGGAGAAAACGTCCTTAGAGATCCTGAGATGACATCACTCTGGGCTATTTGGGTGGGACCCAAATCCAATGACAAGTGTTCTTGTAAGAGTCACCCAGATAAGGGACACAGGGGTCACACGAAGACAGAAACAGAGACTGGAGTCACACACCAAAGAACACCTGGAGCCACCGGGAGCTGGAAGAAGCAAGGATGGTCCCTCCCCAAGAGCCCTCAGAGGGAGCTCAACCCTGCTCACACGGGACTTCTGGGCTCTACAGGTCAGATAACACATTTGTTTTTGTTTTTAGTAGAGACAGCTCTGTTGCCCAGGTTGGAGGGCAGTGGCATAATCACAGCTCACTGCAGCCTTGAACTCCTGGGCTCAAGCAATCCTCCCACTTTGGCCTCCCCAAATTGCTGGGGTTACAGGCATGAGTCACCGTGCCTAGCCCAAATTTCTGCTGTTTTAGCCCTTCAGTTTGTGCTAATCTTTATAGTAGCCATAGGAAAGTAATACACAGATGAATGAAAATGATTAGCACAGGCCCTTCCTCTGACCTCCCTGCTCACACCAAGTCAAATAACAGCGAAGTGAAACCTGAGCAGCAGCCGAGTGGACTGCTGGTGGCTCTATGGCGTCCCGTGTGGAATGGCGGCAGTACACAGAGGCAGGAAGGCACAGGAGGCTGATGGGCCAAGGGCCTGGGGCCACAGCACTCACTCACACAAGCAATCTTCAGGAGATTCCAGAGCTCCTTCTGCCGCTTCTCCTGCAGCCGGACAACAGTCTTCTCATCCTCATTCATTAAGCTCACCACCTCTTCCACCTTGGGCAATAGTTCCAGCGCCTTCTGCTTGCAAACCACAGTTTTACTGCAAAGAATAAACATGACAAACTAATGGCATTTGGGCTGGAGAAAACGGAACCCGTGGCAGCTGTGCATCCAGTCAGCAGCTGCAGAAAGTCTCTTCATCAGGTCCAGTGAATCAGAGAGGAGGGAGGAAGGTGGCCTCACACCCAGCCTGCATCTCCCAGTCCTTCCTCCAGAGTAGGAAGGTCGGGGCTCATACCTGAGCTGTGTATAGATCACTCGCACTTTCTTCTCGAAGCTCTGAATTGCCTGAAGCAGCAGCCGTACCATTTCCTGACTGTCACCCTCAGTTCGCTGGTCTGGAGAGGGGAGGGTAGCATAGTTCCTCAAGGAAGCCAGCAGAGAGTAGTGATGCCCCATAAATGAGATAAGGAGAAGCCCAAGGCAGACACAGAACCCCACTTACCTCGAGGCTTTTCCCTTAGTCTCCTGTACAGCTCCCTTGCTTGCTCCTCTCTAAAATATACAAAGAAGTTCTGTCTAGATTTGAGGTCAAATATGGCTAATTTTTATATTTTTTTGGTAGAGATAGAGTTTCACCACATTGCCCAGGCTGGTCTCGAACTTCTCGGCTCACAAGCAATCTTCTTACCTTGGCCTCCCAAAGTGCTGAGATTACAGGTGTGAGCCACTGTGCCCAGCCAAAAATATATATATATATTTTTAAATTAGCTGAGCACGGTGGCATGCGCCTGTAGTCCCAGTTACCTGGGAGGCTGAGGTGGGAGGACTGCATGAGCCTGGGAGGTCAAGGCTGCAGTGAGCTATGATTGTGCCACTGCACTCCTGCCTGGGCAACAGGGCAAGACCCTGTCTCTTAAAGAATACAAATACAAATAAAAGAACTAGAGGAGAATAAAGGGTTGATTAGAGAAAAGACAGAATCAACGTTCTGACATTTGGAGCTCCTGTCCTAAGAATCCTAGTGAGAGAATCAGGGAACACTGCTGAGCTCACGGTGACACAGCCCTCAAGAGGCTGACCCGGCCTGCCCGGTTCCCTCCATCTGCACTCCAGGAGCACATGTGATCTCCTTCAGGTAGGAGTGATCTGCCTAGACCCCTCCTCCCCTCCTGGAGTCAATGCCAAATACCTGACAAAGACTCAAACGAACGGTTTCCAGGTCCGAATTCCCCCTTCTCAGGTTCTTCCTTCTCTATCTTACTTTCTGTTCTGAGCTATGCCTGGGTCAGGGTGGGTGGGACAAATCAGGGGAGTCTGATACAGGGGTAGAGGCTGCTTGCATTTTAGAGCCTTTACAGATTATGGCCTCCGTCTCAAATGCGTTACCTGAATTCATCCTTACAACTTCGTGAGGTAAGACTGCTTTTCTTGCCACTGAACAGATTTGGAAACTGAGGCTCAGTGATGATTTGCTGGAGGTGACCCCACAGGGGAGCATGCTCTAGAGAATGGTCCCACACAGCCACTGAGGGTGCCCTGGACACACACACCGAAGCTCCAGGGTTATCTGTATGTGCTAGGCACAGAGGGGCCCCCCAGTCAGTACTCACAGGTCGTCCAACGTTCCCCCCTGCTTCCGGCCCATGGGGCTCCTCTGTAAGTCCACGATGTCCGTCTGCAGAGCCATCATCCGTTCTACCAGGAGTTTCACTTCGTTCTCCTAATGGAAAAGCTGTGCTAATGTCAACTGATGTGGTAGGAGCATGCTGAGATGCAAGATCTGAGGAGGAGTGAGACCCGGGGACCCTCCACATTGCCTGAGGACTCTCAATGGACTGGCTCAAAGGAATGTGGACTGTGCGGTCAGAATGGCTGCGCTTGCATCTAGGGTCCACCACTTTCTAGCTATGTGACCCCTTGGCAAGTTACTTACCCCCAGCTGCAGTTTCCTTTTGCATAAAATAGGCTTCTAACAGGGCTATTTGAGGAGTGAAGTAAGATGAAGTACTTAAAGCCTCTGGCATGGTGCCTGGCACACAGAAGATGCCCAAGGCACATTACTTTCTCTTCTCTTCATCTGTCTTTGCCGATGCTACTGGGCAGGGAGGCCCAGACTGCTTTATTTCATAGATTATGAGTCTCAAGATGGGGAGGAGCACTCACCCCTTCTATGGTTAATATTCACCATGAAACACACATATACCCCATCAGTACTGATTGATAAAAAGCGATACTGAGACACAGGGGAAGATCCTTGCCTAAACACACAGGGGAAAACAGAGGATTCGTCCAGGAAAAAGCCCCAGAGCCTGACTTCAATCTTCAGTTCGTGTGACGTTCATTTAGTCACACGTATTTCTTTTGCCTTCATAATTAACGTTTTTTGGTGACATCTGATTCACGTTGTCCTGAGACTTTCTGCCTGGACCTTTTATTTCCTATGGATTTAGCGTCCCAACAAAATTAGCCAAAAACCTTCAACAAGAGGGGGTGTTGATCATCCATCCAATGCCCTTTCTAACAGGAAATGGTCTCGGCTTTTCCCCAAGGGAACCTAACACTTGCTTCTTATTTAAATCTGGACCATCGCCATCCATTCACGCAACTCTTGCATTTGGCCACAGAGGGGCTCCCTTTACTGGCTACTCTTAGCCTCTTTCCAGCTGGTCCAGTCAAGTTCAAAGCATGGTGAGGAACACCTGATTTTTGACAGAGATTGACCCAGTGTTTGATGAGAAAGTGAAAAGTAGGAGCAAAACCTCACCCCCTCGGTAAGTTCAGAAACCCCAAATGAGTCTCCTACCCGCCCACAGAGCTCCACAGCCTGCTCCATTTCCCTCCAGGCCAGCAGCAGTTTATCTGATGCTGAAAAAAAAATTGAGAAGGAAAAACAAAACAAAACAAAATAAAAACACCACAAAACTGAAACAGAAATAAGCAACTCAATTATAATAGGACAAAAGACACCTTAGAAAAAGAAAAAAAAATGGTGTCTTTAAACTCATTGCAAAGTGCACACTCACTGATCCCAAACTCAGTTTGCTCGCTGTACTTCTCCAGGTCAATCTGGATGCTGGTTTTGAAGAAATCCAACTTGGCCTTGAGCTGCTGAGACATGGAAGCCATGGAATTCTTCATCTTGGAGAGGCAGCTGTTGTTCCGGAGGAGATTCATCCTGCAGGGACCACAAGGAACAGAGTCTAGGAGCATCTCTGGGATCCAAATTCCATTTCCTGCACAATAACAAAACCCCCTCAAATGTCAAGGGAGGTCCCTGCTATAATTATCATCATCATCGCTATTATTATAGCAGCCACTTATAACCCAAGGACAATTTCCTCGCCCTCAGCAATGCCTGAGGTTCTGCACCAAACTTGGCATCAGGCAAAGGAAGACACAAAAGGCCAATAATGTTGGCAAACGAGTCACGCTGGGGAAAGAGTCCATAAGTCCCCAGCAGCACAGTCAGGGGAGTTTTGCTAATCCACATGGCAGTGAGCTCCTCTGGGTTCTCAATCCGTCCACAGCGCGGCCAGCCCAGCCTCAGTTCCATACTCCTCGCCCTGGGCCGACCACACTCACCTCATCAGGTCTAAAGGGGCCTGCCTCAGTCCAGCCCACCCAACTGCTTCCCGTCTGTCCAAACCAGTGTCTCCCTTTTGTTGCTCATTAACAGTTGCTTCTGGGTCCCTGCCTCAGCCACCTCCCTGTGGCCAAAGCCACCAAGCAATTTTAAATAAATTAAGTTCAAAAAAAAAAGCCTGGCACACTACATGGCGGCTCGCTGTCCCTGCTGCAGCCGGTTGCAATCCTCCTTTAGGGTCTGGATGCTGTGCCAGACCTGGCCCCACACCTTCCTCAGCTGGAAGAAGGCGAGGTTCCTCTTGGGCTCTTGAACTGGAGACAAAGACAGAGGCAATTGTCAAAAAATAACCACAATAACTCTCCTACAATTAACCACATCCTGCCTTCAACACTGCTGGCACTTTCACGTTTTATACCTACTATAGGATCATGTAACTTTGGAGGGTGTTATGCCTGGTTACTGTCACATACATGTATTTGTACCAACAGCATGTACCAGTGGTCAATAAGTAGCTGTCGATTTGAAGAAACACTTTATGAACCATTTGGACACATATGTATATAGGGTCATATATTTTCAATAGAATTTTTTTTTTTTTTTTTTTTTTAAGAGACAAGGTCTCCCTCTTGTGACCCAGGCTGGCATGCAGTGGGAATGATCATGACTCACTGCAGCCTTGAATTCTCAGGCTCAAGTGATCCTTCTGCCTCAGCCTCCTGAATAGCTGGACTACAGGCATGCACCACAACATCTGGCTAATTTCTAAATTTTTTGTAGAGATGAGATCTTACTATATTACCCAGGCTGGTCTTGAACTCCTGGGCTCAAGCGATCCTCCTGCCTCAGCCTCCCAAAGTCCTGGGATTACAGGCGTGAGCCACCATGCCCAGCCTAGGAGGTTGAAATTCACTAATGGTTTCCTGTACTGTCTCTTGCCTGGCTACTCTTTGCATGTCCTAAATAAGGAAGGCTGCCCTGAGGACTGGCGATACTAATTTCCTTCATGTGGCTCCCCCTTCCTTAGTCCAGTCTCCCTTCCCTGCCTTGTCCCACATATTATAACTGATTATTTAGAAAAACAAAACAAAACAAATTCTTACGGATACAGCTGACACTTTCAGGTTGGGGCCGTGGGGAGATCTGAGTCTCATAGGTGATTTTACTGTTGTCAAAGAGAAAAACAAGATCCATGTCCAATGTGCGGCCCTCATTTAACTGCAAAGGGACAAGAACAAAATGAATCTTGTGGATCCAATCCTTTCTTTTCTAACTAATAATGAAGAGGTTCCAGAGCTTTCCCCACTGTTTGTTTGGCAAGAGCATCATCTTCAGCCAGCAAGTACGAAGCATACATGAAGTCTTTCTCCCAACGTTTCCAGCCTACACTTACTGTTGGAACACACTCCTTATTTACAGACTTATTACATTCTATTTTACTGTCAGCCCTGTGAAGTTCAGAAATTCACTATATACTTCCCTATGCAATGATTATTTCTCATATGATAACTTTATCTCCACAAGTCAGGTGAGAAGCTCTTTTTGAGCAGAGGCCATGTCTTACACAGCTATAGTTAACACAGGTGCCTAACACAGAGGCCATCATAAATAGTTTCACAGTTCTGTACACAGAGGCCATCATAAATAGTTTCAGTTGACTCAAGACAGTGCAGCATCTTTTTTTTTTTTTTTAAGTATACTTGGAAGAGGGCCAAGCTTGCAACTTGAGCGATTCAAGTACTACCGCATCATTTTTTGCAATAAAGGCAAGAGAACGGTCTTGGAGGGTCTGGAAGTAACAAGTCCAGCAAGGAGATTTGTGTTTCCTATCAGGCCACACAGAGGACACCATACTCCAACTTAAACACCAGGCAGGTATCCACACTGTATGATAAACAGACTACATGACAAAGCAGAATTGAAATCTGAAGGTGTGTTGAGTTTCCCAAGAGGCACAGCCAAGGGAAACAGGGTGGTGTGTACGAAGCCAGGGCTTACCTTGCCATCTGAAATACACTGAGTGGCAGGTTTATCGGGGATCAACGCCAGGCCCGCTTCCTGCAGCAGCTCCTGGTCGTCCTCTGGGATGCCCGTGTCCTGCTGGATTCTGGCCTTCAAGCTCTGCAGACTCTCGTCCTCTGTCACAGGGTAGGTGTGGATGGTGCCTGTGACCATGTTCAAGATATGAACCAGCTGCAACACAACCCAGATGTTACTGGAAAACCAATTTCTTCAAGGAGATGCGCATCTATTTGCCTAGGTCCTCTCTCTGCTACTCCCAACATTTCCCAACCACACAAAGCAACGGCCTGGCTTGACGGAGGGAGGTCAGGTGCCATGTTTCGCATATTTTCGTCTTTCATAATCCTGTCTGTGGCTATGACCTCATAGCCAATGTCAAATAGCACAACTGTCCTTTCTTTACTTATGCAGAAAGACTGATGCAGGAGCCTAAACTTTCTCACTAAGTCAGCTGGCCCCATCCCCTGCTCTATCCTAAGAAGTGCATGCTCCGCTGGGGACCCCAGCTTTTGCCTCAGGGCTAACTTGGCTCCATGTTCACCTTTAAGTTTAAGATGTCATCCAGGGCCTTGAAGCAGCCATTGGGCCCATACGTGGGATCTGTGCCCCTCTGTCGGGGATGCCACATCAGCATCAGTTGCAGCCACTTCTCCAGTCGCTCAGCCAGGACGCTGTGGAGAGGAGCAGAGTGTGTGAGGAGACACTTCCAGCCAATGTTGGGCTACAGTGTGTGTCTCCCAGTATATGCACAGACGGCAGCCAACAGATGGTGACTGAAAATGAAAATGGGTTTATCAGAAACAGTATAGACATTTCCAATCAATTATTCAGGTGTTCACATCTCTCTCCTGAATTCTAAAATACCCTGAAATCAGAGATTCCTGACCTCCAAATGGCTGCATAAGAATGACCCATGAAGGCCAGGCACAGTGGCTCATGCCTGTAATCCCAGCACTTTGGGAGGCCAAGGCAGGTGGATCACTTGAGGTCAGGAGTTTGAGACCAGCCCGGCCAACATGGTGAAACCCCATCTCGACTAAAAATATAAAAATCAGCCGGGCATGGTGGTGCGCGCCTGTAATCCCAGCTACTCAGGAGGCTGAGGCAGGAGAATCAGTTGAACCTGGGAGGCAAAGGTTGCAGTGAGCCGAGATTGTGCCACACTGCACCCTAGCCTGGGTGACAGAGGGAGACTGTCTCCAAAAAAAAAAAAAAGAAAGAAGAAGAATGACCCATGAGGTTTTTAAAATACACTTTATAGGCACATCCTAGCTCAGGTGACCCCTACAGAATCTAGATCCCACGCTGCCAGATGTAGTGGTTCACATGACAAACTCCAAGCTCCTTCCCCTGGCCCTGCAGAGCCTGCCTCCTGTGAGCACTCAAACCCTTTCCTGAGGCCAAGACAGCTACCCACCACCTCCCAAACGTGCCTTGCTCACTTTAATCTTTCCCCTTAGAATTTCCTTCCTCCTTCCTCTTCATCTGTCCACGTCCTGCACATCTGTCTAGACCCTTCCAAAAAGTTCTAGCTTATCCCACGTCATTCCTTATAGCACTAGTCCATCCAATCTTCTCTTCCACCCTTTAAATATGGTAATCATTATCCATGCCACTCAATTATGTGTGACTGCCTCGTATCTTTCTTTTGCACTGTTACTCAATTCTGTACAATTACACAATATTATTAATTGTTTAGATTCTGGCTCTGAGACTGGATTGTAATGCCATTCAAATGACAAAGATTTATTTGTTGACTGTGACACAGAATTGGGCCACATGAGGGGTGGAAAGAGAAATAAGGTATAATTCCCTGCCCTTAAAAGGACTGCTGTTGAATCAGAGACAAACCCTATGCAAAACCAAATGTGATACAAGGTAGAGGCTATTAAGGGTAATAAGAGGCACAGATACATTGTTATGTGAACTTAGAATAAGAGATGATTTCTAGGGAGATGAGGGAAGGAAACCCATTCTAGATTTAAGATTAAGAAGGACTATGTCAATTTCTTACTCACAGGACGATATTCTGATAACCTGTTTAAAAGTTATCAGATGTCACTTCAGACTTGAATTTCTTTTTTTTTTTTTTTGAGATGGAGTCTCACTCTGTCACCCAGGCTGGAGTGCAATGGCGCAATCTCAGCTCACTGCAACCTTTGCCTCCCGGGTTCAAGCGATTCTCCTGCCTCAGCCTCCTGAGTGGCTGGGATTACAGGCGTGTGCCACCACTCCTAATTTTCGCATTTTTAGTAGAGATGGGGTTTCACCATGTTGGCCAGGCTGGTTTTGAACTCCTGACCTCAGGTGATCCACCCACCTCGGCCTCCCAAAGTGTTAGGATTACAAGCGTGAGCCACCACGCCCAGTCCAGACTTGTATTTCTAAAAAAGGGAAGAAAAATATGTATTCCTGTAATGCTGCTGTGCCTTACCTGTTAAGATTATTGGGGTAGGGTAAAGAGCTTGAAAACTTCACTGTTCCATTCAAGTCTTCGCTGACAACAATATCCACCTCACTCTTCTGCCGGACTTTCGAATGCCTGCAAATATGAATCTTGTTAGGTGCAGTCACACGTTGCTATGACAGGGACACATTCTAAGAAATTCATCATTAGGTGATTTAGTCCTTGTGTGAACCGAACACAAACCTAGATGGTTTAGCCTACTACACATCTAGGCTATATAGTACATCCTATTGCCCTAGGCTACAAACCTGTACAGCATGCTCCGGTACTGAATACTGTAGGCCAGGGTAACACAATGATAAATATTCGTGTATCTAAACATATCTGAACCCAGAAAAGGTACAGCAAAAATACAGTATTATAATCTCATGAGACCACTGTCATCTATGCAGTCAATTGTTGACTGGGATGTCAATGAAATATACAGTTATACACATCCCTATGACACTTAGCACTCAAGAGCCACTTTATATTTATAATATCAGTTTACAGCAATACAGGAGATTTATAGCCCCAATCTTTTCATTCACATTGAGTCAGGCGGATTCTTTGAGAGTTTAAGACTGGTCAGGACTGCCTGAATGAGTTTTTGAAAAGCAACCTTTAGCAGAGTCACTGACCATCTTGTGCCCAGAGTTCTGCAGACAGTACTACTACCTCCTTATCTCATCCTTGGTTTTTCCTTCTCATTTGCTCTATCTTCTGTTTCATCTACTACACACTCTTGTATTTTGACAGAGGTTAAAACTGGGACTTCCAAACCTAGATTACAGTATGCATACAACATTTACATAAAATATGCAAAACCTACGCACACACATAGATACTTCCCTCTAAATGTACACAGCTAAATACTGTTTCTAAGGATAAATGAACTTATACATTTCCCAACTTAGGGAACTTCTTGGGGTATCTGAAGTAGTATTTGAAGGTAAAAATAATTTTTTTTTCTGTCACCCAGGCTGGAATGCAGTGGCACAATCACAGCTTACTGCAGCCTCAACCTTGTAGGCTCAAGCAATCATCCCTCCTCAGCCTCCTAAATAGCTGGGACTACAGGTGTGCACCACCACACCCAGTTAATTTCTGTATTTTTTATAGAGATGGGGTTTCGCCATGTTGCCTAGGCTAGTCTGAAACTCCTGGACTCAAGCAATCCACCCACTTTGGCCTCCCAGAGTGTTAGGATTATAGGGGTAAGCCACAGTGCCTGGCCAATAAAAATAATCTACATGCAACTGGCTTCAAATCTTGGTAATAAGAAGAGTAGTTTGAATAATACTTCATAGATAACCAAGTATTCTGACACAGATCATTTATTCACTTAAGGCCATGACAGGCCCATGTGGCAGACATTATTTTTAGTCCCCCAATTTGGACCAAAGGAAATGATGATCAAATGATTTGTCCAAGGTCACGCAACGGAGTAGCAGAATCAGGGGCTCAAACCCAATGTCTGGTGTTCTTTCTATTCTGTCTGAATGTCCAACTATTCTCAAAACATCTGGGAAATTCAAATAAAAAATGCTTTGCTCCAAACAATTTTCATTGGCAAGTGGTGAACCAGCCTATCAGGAGCACACTGGAAAGCTAGAAGAGCCGGAGCATGGCAGAGGCTGGTGCTTTATTGCTTGGGCTGAAACTGACAGCTGTAAGTCGGGGGCTCCAAGACTTTCTAATTATCTAAGTGTGGAATAAGCCTCTCATAGAAAACTTAAGTTGTTGATGGGAAATTTAAAAAGGACCCAAAATAAGATGTTTATTGCTTGGGCTTGTCCTAAAATGTGTTTCAAAGTGGCTTTATAATAGAATTGTAAAGCCCAAATTGCATTTGTCTGGAAATCACTATTTACCTGCCATCTGAGACAAGATAGTGAAATTTTTAAAAAGCTGCCCAAAGCATTAAAAACTAGATTAGTCCACAAAACAGCTCCTTATTGGGTTTCAGAAAAATCTACTTGAAACTGGCTACCTGGCCCTCCAGCACTGATAAGGGAAGCTCTAGGAAGATGGCTCTGCAGACAACAGATTTCCTATGAGGATGCTGGGCCATTAGGAATGTATTTTCAAAAAGCACCTGCTCTTCTAGTTCTAATGGATTTTAACTCATCTTGTCATAAATAAGAGAAATGCTCAACAAGTGATCAGAAGAAATGCAATAATTCCTTTAGTTAAAACCACTATAGATGTGCAGTGAGCCCAGATCATGCCACTACACTCCAGCCTGGGCAACAGAGTGAGATTTTGTCTCAAAAACAAAAACAAAAACACACTATAGATGTACATGTAATTTAAAACGATTTTTATAATGCGTACACTGTAAAGTGTGACTATAAATTAATGAACAAATTCCTCAATATTCCAGAACCTAGGTAGCTAAAGGAGCAATGCCTGTTTTAAAATAAGTCACCACAGTGGGGCAAACTTTGCCATTTCTCCAAACTCAGGGCAGGGACCTCCCTCACTGGGAGGTAAACGTGGAATTGAACAGACTGCCATCACCTAAGACCACTTTTCTGGAATCGATTTCAAAGGATACACTTTATTCTTTTTTTTCTTTCTTTCTTTCTTTTTTTTTTTTTTTGGTAAGACCACGGAGTCTTGCTCTGTTGACCAGACTAGAGTGCAGCAGTGCGATCTTGGCTCACCACAACCCCCGCCTCCTGGGTTCTAGCAATTCTCCTGTTTCAGCCTCCCAAGTAGCTGGGATTATAGGCGTGTGCCACCACGCCCAGCTAATTTTTGTATTTTTAGTAGAGATGGGGTTTCATCATGTTGGCCAGGCTGGTCTCAAACTTCTGACCTCAGGTGATCCACCTGCCTCAGCCTCTCAAACTGCTGGGATTACAGGTGTGAGCCACCATGCCCGGCCCACTTTATTCCTATAAATAAATATTCTCATGATGTACACACTTGTCCTCTGAAAACATTCATGTTTTGTTTTCATTACTTCCAGAAGGTGACAATAGCCAGCATTGGCAAGGATGTGGTGAAAGGGGCAGTGTCCACACTCCAGGTGGAGACGTGTATTTATATGACCTTCCTGGTGAGCAATTTGCTAACTAACATGTATCAAAAACCTTTACAACGTGCAAAGTCTTTAATCTGTTATTTCCCTTTCTAGGTATTATCCTAGGGAAACAACTGTGTGCAAGAATTTCCCTACAAGGATGTTATTCTTAGTGTTATTTTAAGAAATAAAAATTATCAACGTGCTTCCAACCACGGGGGATAAGTTAAATGAACCACAGCACAGCCATCCAATGAAATAACAGACATTACAAATAATACGGAAAAACATATAGCATTTTCGACATCTAGTTTGAAAGGCAGGTTGTATGAGGATATTATAGTAACCTATTTTTGTTTGTTTAAAAAGTACAAAAATATAACACTGAAGAGCCTGGAGACACAAACTGTTCATAGTGATTGTTTCCCAATTATGGGATGACAGTTGATTCCTGCTTTTTTACTGTTTCCATATTTTACAAAACACAAAAATGAAGCAAAGTTAATCTGGCAAAAATTAAGGGGTAATTAAACTGTGCAGTACTATTTAAGTTCAAAAGAATAATTTTTTGTGTTGCAGATAAATTGACTCAAAAAGAAATTCTCATGGTGTGAAAAGCTTGAAAGCATGTGCAGGACTGTGTTCAGATAATGCTACCATTGGGGTAAAAAAGAGGGGAAATATCAATGTACAAATAAACAAACATATGCCAATTTACTGGAACACGTAGCAAACATCCCTGGAAGATACAAAAACCCTGGAAGATATGAAAACGTCTTTGGAAGACAGCAGGTGCCTGTGGGGAGGGATATGAGTGCCTGGGAGGCTGGTATGACTTTTCACTGCATATTCCCTTATTCTGGAAATTTGAGCCACGTGAACTTACTATGGTTCCAAAAAAATTAAAACTTGAAATAAGTAAATTTTGAGCAGCAGGAGCATCATTTAAACTAGTGTGTGGCCTCTCAAGGAAAAATCCTAAATGAAATCTAACTGATTTGGGGGAATATTCATTTTTAAATTATGCCTTTCAGTAATAATTAACTTTTTTCCCTTCTTTTCTGCCCCCCAGTTCTTTATTTAAACTGACAAATAAAAGCGGTCTATATTTATCATGTACAACATGATGTACACATTGTGGAATGACTATATTGAGCTAATTACCATATGCATTACCTCACATACCATTTTTGGTGGTAATAATTAACTTTTATATAAACATATCCTGAACAATGCATTATTTCTTTAATCAGTAAAACAAAAGCTAAAGAATACAGAGTAATTCTACAAATCTTCATTGTATCCTTTAATTTATTAGAAAAATTTTTGTGTAATTTATTAAGTTCACAATTTCAGCTACATTCTTATGCTTTATGCTCAGTTTTTTTTTTTTTTTTTAATCTTTGTTTATTTTGAGACAGAGTCTCACTCTGTTGGCCAGGCTGGAGTGCAGTGGTGCGACCTCTGCCTCCTGGGTTTAAGCAATTCTCCCACCTCAGCCCAGCTGGGATTACAGGCGCCAGCCACCACACCCGGCTAGGGTTTTTAGTAGAGATGAGGTTTCACCATGTTGGCCAGGCTGGTCTGGAACTCCTGGTCTCAAGTGATCCACCTGCTTCGGCCTCCCAAAGTGCCGGGATTACTGTACCCGGTCATGTTCTTACACTTTTAAAACAAAAATTTATATTGAGGTTGTAGTAAAATTTGTCAACAATTTTCCACATATTTCCTCCTGACTTGTCATGCATACATGTGTTTTCTTTCTGTTTACTAACACACAGCATTCTCACTGTAAGTGCACATATTCACACAATAGTCCTACTTCTGAACCCAGAGCAGATGACATTGACACAGCATTATATTTAAAGATGTGAAGGCTCAGAATCCACATGAAGACTTAACAGCTACTCTGTATCTATTAACAGGTCCTTGGAGCACAGACCGCCCCCCTACTCGTGCTAGATCCTGACAGGCCTTCCTCTCGGAAGAGACACAACACAGATCTCCCAGGCCCGGTGATGGGGCGCCAGGGAAATAGGGTACGTGAAGAGAAAGGAGCAGACGGGCTCCCTCCTCCATCCAGGTGCCCCGGCCCCACTCACCACTGCACGGGCTGCCAGTTGGGGAGGAAGGGCCGGAAGCCCGTGATGCACTCGAAGGCCAGGGTGCCAAAGCTCCAGTAGTCGACGGTCACTGTGTACTTCTGCTGCTCCAGCAGCTCTGGGGCCTGCAGCGACACGAGGGGGCACACCTGAGCTGCTCCTCTCATGGGGGACCATGGCAAGAGGGGGCGGCCAGCCAACTGCTTTCACCCCAGGCTTTCCTGGCTCCATCCCAGGGGGCACTGGCACATGCTTGCAGGGCGAGGAGGGCACTCCAGGCATGTTTAGCGGGTATGTCATGCTACCATTTCTAAGACCTTTCTATGCCCCACTCACTCCAGTAAGTCCTGATTGAGGGGCTAAAGATTCAGGGCCAGAGTACATCACACACCCCTCACTGGGCTTTAACTTCTCCCCTTTAAAAATGAGAGTTGCAGGCCAGGCGCTGTGGCTCACACCTGTAATTCCAGCACTTTGGGAGGTGGAGCCAGGCAGATTACTTGAGGTCAGGAGTTTGAGATCAGCCTGGCCAACATGGTGAAATCCCATCTCTACTAAAAATACTAAAATTAGCTGGGCATGGTGGCATGCACCTTTAGACCCAGCTACTCAGGAGGCTGAGGCACAAGAATTGCTTGAACCTGGGAAGTGGAGGTTCCAGTGAGCCGAGACCATGCCACTGCACTCCAGCCTGGGCAACAGAGTGAGCCCCCATCTCAAAAAAAAAAAAAAAAAAAGAACGAAAGAAAGAAAAAAGGAAAAAAAAAAAAGAGAGTTGCAGCATTTCAGGCGCTTATTGAAAATTAGCTTAAGGCAGGATGTAGTCGTGGGCGCTGTGTAGACATGGGAAGAGAGGCTACAAATGTTAAAGGAAAATGATGCCAGGCTGTCTACACCAAATACACACATTAAGTGCTGGCTGAACCCCTGAACCAGGTACCATGTGGCTGCAGAAAAGGCCAGGATATTTAGAAACAGGCAGGGAAAATGTGATGCATGGCTGCTGCTGAGGCAGAGAGAGCTGGGGTGACCGAGGAAGGGAACGCAGCACAGGCGTGCTGGGGGTGCAGACTGGGCTCAGCAGGTGGGTGGAGACAGAAAGGACCAGGGCAAGCAAAAGCACAGAGACAGGGTGGTGCATGGTCTGGTTGGAAATATGAAGCTTAAGGAAGGGCCTGGAAGACCAAACCAAGAGAAGACATTCCGGGATGGGTAGGTCAACCTCTATGTCTGGTTAAGGACAGATGTTTTAGCCGGGCGTGGTGGCTCAAGCCTGTAATCCCAGCACTTTGGGAGGCTGAGACGGGCGGATCACGAGGTCAGGAGATCGAGACCATCCTGGCTAACATGGTGAAACCCCGTCTCTACTTAAAATACAAAAAAATTGGCCGGGCGAGGTGGCGGCGCCTGTAGTCCCAGCTACTTGGGAGGCTGAGGCAGGAGAATGGCGTGAACCCGGGAGGCGGAGCTTGCAGTGAGCGGAGATCGCGCCACTGTACTCCAGCCTGGGTGACAGAGCGAGACTCCGTCTCAAAAAAAAAAAAAAAAAAAAAGGACAGATGTTTTAGCTCATGTGAGTATATGACTTGACTCAGCTCCTGGTTAGAGCATGGGGTCCCCCTTGCTCAACTGCTGCTGAGCTGAGGAGGACTCCAGAAGGACCTACCAAATCACACGTCCTATGAACACAGGCACCTGAATCACTGTCCCCTGCGAGTCCTGCTCTGAAAGCTGCAGACTCCTTAAGTCAATCCCAACTGTGGAGGCTACTGCCATCAGCAAGCAACCTAAGACAGGTCTTGCTGGGGAGCTGTGCTAAGCCCTCCTGGAATCTAACTGCCTTCTGCCTCTTCACTGCCCCTACCTCGCCTGCTATTCACTCCTGTTTGGTGTGATTCCTTCTCTACACAGTATCAGGAGTGGGCTTTCCAAAGAGTTGCTCTTTCTCCCACTTAAAACCTATCAATCTCTGCAGAGGTTTTAAGATAAAGTCTAGAACTTAGCCCAGCCCTGAAGGCCCTTCATAATCTGTGCCCTACCTCGCTGTCAGCTTCAACTCAAGACTCTCTTTTCCTTTTGTGCTCGGTTCCAGCCACACCTTCAGGTCTTCCTGTGTGTGACCCCTTTGCATGGAATTCCCCCTCCTGTCCCCCACCTCCAGCCCTTTTCACCTCCTCACCCTTCAAGTCCCAGACCAGGCTGAGGCCACCCAATACATAATTTCGCAACACCCTGCACTCTTGCTTTGTAACATTCACCGCAACTGTAATTTCTTAGTTATCTGTGTAAGCATCACAGTAATGCCTGCTTTCCTGCTAAACTCTAAGGTCTGAAGGCAGAAAAGGGCTTCTCTTTTTCCCCCATTGCACCACCAGCCCTGAGCACAGTGCCTGACACAATATTCTTGAATTAGTGACTCAAACAGAAACCTAATATTCAGACCAAATAACGTAAACAAAGAGTGGGGAGCTCAGAGCTCTGATCCCTCCTCAGTGGCCCCTGAGATACCTCATAGAAACTGTGATCTCAGCCAGACTTAGTAACTCCTGCCTGTAGTCTTAGCTGCTCAGGAGGCTGAGGTGGGAGGACCACTCGAGACCAGCATGGATCTGTTTAAACCCCTTTCCTTTCAGAGAAGACGCTGAAGCACAGAGAGGCTAGGAGATGGTGCAAGGCACATGAGCAGAGCTCTCCGGACATCAGAGAAGATGACCACATCCCTCTACAGGGCATCGGGTGGCAAAAAATGCTGACTCGACCAGGTTATGGGTGTGACCTTATGCATCTCCAAAATATTCAGAGAGCAGGTGGGACTCAGGTGCTGGGAGTAAGGTGGGAGAGGAGCCCCACAAATGCAGAAGCAGGGAGGAGCCGACAGGCAAACAGGCAAAGCCCACTTCTTACCAGGTACTGCAGGGTCCCCACGAATGACGTGCAAAGACTGCCCTGATCCAGCTCCTTGGCATATCCTAAGTCAATAATTTTGTGTATTAACTAAAACAAAAGGAAGGAGAAATCTGAGGGTTACAAGAACACAATGTCCTTCTACAAGGAATCTGACTGCCTGGTATTAGAGCAGAGGTATTTCTGAATTCCCAGGTACTATTAGATCCCAAACTCCCAAGGAGCTGCCAGATACACAAAAGAATGTCCTCGACATGGTAGATTCAGGGCAAAAGAAGAGGCATATTGTAAAAATGCTAGGCACATGTCCTCCCACACTCTGCCACGCATCATCAGAGGGAAGCTGAATGAACAGAACAGGCACCAGCCCTCAAGATGGCTAAACTCAGACTTGAAACAGGAAGGACCGCGCCAGCCTCTTCTCAGTAAATACCCTCAGTTCCCAAATCTGAGCACCACTGACAGGAGTGAGTGTGAACTGGAACAAGGGCGAGCCCTGTGGTAGTCACAGACCAGGCCTAGGTGCTGAGGGCAGCTGTATGGGAAGGGATTAGGTGATCTAAGAACTCAGTCACGGCATTCCACTCAGCTGAGCCTGTGCTCACCACCCCAGCTGAACACATAGAGTGGGTAAAAACCGCAATGTCAAGCTCGAGGGGCAGTCAACACCATGTCCGAGCCAGGTAGCCACTGAGGAGGCCACAAAGAGCTCTGGGGAAACTATAGGCTGGACCAGGCTCGGCAGCAGATGCCAATCCCAGTGCCTCTTCCCAGCCACATACACAACCAACTGATCACTGGTTTCCATATAGCATTGAGAGGCGAGGCTCTTAAGGAAGATGGAAAACAAGAAGTTGATTTCCAAGAAGCGCTAGTCCCAGAGGCTAGGGGTGGAGGTAGGAAGGCAAACATTATTTTCCTTATCAGATTCCTGCAACTTGAGCAACTAACAATGTAATCCATTCAAACCTGCCTCAATCTGCAACAACTTTTTTGCTGAATTTTGTTTCAAATCAAACAGCATTCCCAGAGAATCAAAGCACAGGCAAGGAAATGCAAATACACACAAATATGCAGAGTGTGCTCCTTTCCTCCCAGGCCACTTCCCGGCGCGCCCACCTGAGGCTTTCCAAGTCCCAGGAGCGTCACTTACCCTCTGTTCTCCTTGCTGCAGGACAATGTTTTCTGGCTTTAGATCCCGATGGATGATTCTGTTTTCATGAAGGTATCTAAGTGCAGAGGCTGAGGAAGGCGGGATGAGGAGTGAGTTTTTCTTAAGCCTAAAAAATGCTTTTCATGACAGAATCGCCTCTCCCGCAAAAGATAAATGCTGCGTGCCCCTGAAACATACTCTGACTTGTAGCGCAACACCTCACGGTGGAGGGCAGGGGCCCTGCTATATGAGGCTTAACATCGGAATCTGGCTTACTTGAGCAAAGCACTCTTTGCCTTGCATCCATGAGGTCACCAACTGCAGCCTAGAGCAGTGCTTCTCAAACTACACTACCTGGACCAGCAGCAAACACACTTGTTCAAAATGTGAAATTCTCGGGCCCCACCTGAGACCTCTGGATTCCAGTCTCAGGGGATGACCCCACCATCTGTGTTAACAAACTCTCCAGGTGATGCTGACGCCAATAAAGTTTTGAGAAGGGAAGCGTCTTTGGTCTAGGGGCTCAAAAATCTAAATTCTATAGGGTAGGCAAGGAGGAAGGGCCCTTGGGGACAGAATCCTATGGTCATATGATTGACAGTCCCAAGAGGTCAGAACCAGCTTCCAGGAACAGCAGGGAGGCAGAAGAGAACAGGGACACCTCCCACACATACAGACAGCCCAACACAGATTTACTATGTGCCCAGTTCTCTGGGAGGTTCTATGAAGGATATAAAATAAGGGGCGTGATCCCCAACTTTAAAGAGCTCAGAATCTAGTTGGAAGAAAGCAGACTGCACAACACTGGCTACGGAGGCATTTGATACCAAGAGCTTCTGCCGTGAGGAGGCAACATGATGATGTCACACAAGGAAGGAACAGCCTGCAGCTCAGACGGCAAGAAGGACATGATTTTACCCTCAAGAGAGGGTGAATAACTTTGACAGACACCCTAGCTCACTGCACTATAAAAGAAAGAAATGAAATAAATAGTATTGAAATGAGATAAAATTATTTTTATTTGGAGATGCTATGACTGTAGCCTAGAGAGCTCAACAGACTAAACACCAGAAAAAATTTAGCCAGTTGTCTGGAAACCAACAAGTCAATAGCTTTTCTCTATGTTAGCTATATCCAGTTGCACTGGAAAAGAAAAAATATCCCATTCACATTAGCAACAAAAACTCTAAAACACCATGGGATACATGTAGCAAAAAGAGCAGTGTATGCAGGAAAGCCATATGGTATAAATAGAACAGTGCAAATAACATTAAAAGGTTTTCAAAGTTTATGTAAAAGATATTATAAGCAAAGCCAAAAGACAAGAGAGGTGGAGAAACAATATCCACAACGCATATGCCAAAGAGTAAAGATACCTAATAGATAAAAAGCACTTACAAATCAGTAAGAGAGCAACTCAGAAGAAAAATGGGGCTGGGTGCGGTGGCTCATGCCTGTAATCCCAACACTTTGGGAGGCCAAGGCGAGCGAATCACCTGAGGTCAGGCGTTCAAGACTAGCTTGGCCAACATGGTGAGACCCTGTATCTGATAAAAATACAAAAAAAATTAGCTGGGTGGGGTGGCGGGCCCCTGTAATCCCAGCTACTCGGGAGGCTGAGGCAAGAGAATTGCTTGAACCCAGGAGGCAGAGGTTGCAGTGAGCCGAGATAATGGCCACTGCACTCCAGCCTGGGTGACAGAGTAAGACTCCATCTAAAAAAAAAAGAAAGAAAAATGGGCAAAGAACGTCAAGTGGTGAGAACGCACAGAAAAAGAGATATAAATGGTGACAATTATATGAAAAGTTGCTTCACTTCACTGGTAGCCCAAGGATACTTACTGCATATCTTGAATGAAATAATTAGAAACAAACAGAAAGTCATTAGGAAATGGTAGAACAAATTATGGTAGTGCCACATTAGAACAGGCAACTCTTGGGTTTGTATTTTCTGACTCAGAGGGATAGTTAATGGTATGATCTGTTTCTTGTTTAAAACTTAAAAAGTCAAAACCACTAACACTGAGAGGTTTAACGATGAGCCGCTATGCCGCCGCTGCCACCACCATTCTCCCTCTCTCTGTCTCTCTGTGTCTAAGGGCAAACCGGGGAGGGGAAGACCCCTGAGGCCCGGGCAGCGATCCTGTCCGCTGTCATGGGCGTGGGCCTCTGTGCAGGGCAGCGGAAAAGCCTTCCACAGAAACTGAATGAGCAAACACGCTCTGCACACGCTCTAAGCTGAACATTTCCTGAAAACATATTGAAGAGTCAAACTGAGAGCTGAACAACTGACTTCCACCTTATTAACGGAGTTCCAGCTCAGAACATCAAGCTATATATGGTGAGTATCTCTTATCCAAAATGCTTAGGATTTTTCGGTTTTTCGTTGTTTATTTTTGTTTTTTTTGTTTTTTTGATTTTGGAATACTGGCATATTCCTAATGAACCCAAGCTTAAACACAAAATTCATTTGTTTCATATATACCTTATATGAAACAACTGAATTTTTATAAATGATTTTATAGTCTGATGGTAATTTTATACAACAGTTTTAATAATTTTGTGCATGGAACAAAGTTTGTGTTAAGTACTTAAGTGTGGAACTTTCCACTTTTGGCATCATGTCAGTGTTCAAAAACCTTCAGATTTTACAGCCCTTTAGATTTTGGACTTTGGGATTAGGGATGCTCAATCTGTGGTGCCAGATCCCTTCTTACATCTGCTCTTTTAAGTCCAGCCTTCGACCATGTAGTTCCAACATTTCATACTGTTCCTTATTTTTCATTTCCTTCCTAAGTGACAGAGTAGATTAGCTTAGGTCCAATTAATGTCCAGATGAGGTGAAAGACTCGCTGCTTTCCATGGGCCTAAAAAATTCTATTTCATCTTGTTCTCAATTGTGTTAATGTTTAAAGATCAATGCTTCTCATCAGCACTTCTATTTTTGTTTTACTAGTTTTTATTTACAGTCAAAGCAAAGCATAATGAAGTAAATGAAGTATAAAAAATAGCTGCAGTAACACAGCCTTGAGACGGGGATGGCACTGCTGTTGAATATGAACTACTGGCTGGCAGAGAGCAAAGCCATGTGATAACTCAAAGTGTCTGTTAACTGATAGGTTCACAAAAGACCTGTGTTGGTATATGTCAGGCTGCTGAAGTGTATCAGGATGTAATACATAAAAGTGTAGGTTTGTTTTTTCCAAAGCAGAATGTATGGAAGTTAAGATATTGTAATTTGTGCAAGTACACAAGCCCAGACTAAGACAAGGCCCCCACAGCTGGAGGCATAACATCTCAGGGCAAAACCCAGGGCAGAAGCAGGTGAGATGTCCCCAGGACCCCCCAGTGTAAAGGAGAAGCATTCAGATCAGACCGAAGGCACCACTCTCTATGCCACACGGATTAGAGTTGTCACCAGACCTTCAGTGAGGAGGGGCAGGAGGTTGGTAACTGAATACTCTGACTACTATTAATATCTGTCTATTTTTATGCTTAAACAACTGTACAAAACAAACTTTATTCCTCATTTCGGGGTTGTCATCTATTCTCAAATACCTCTGTCAACTTAATAAAGTCCAGATTTAAAGAGTCCAACAGGTATTGATACACAAAGTTTCTGGTACTGAAATGTAAAAATTCTGATAGGCAAGTCCTCTTAAATGTACCCTGCAGAGAATAAACTTTCAAAACGCTCAGTTCAGTATCACTGTGCTACATTTTACAAAACAGTACTTCAGAGCTGAAGTGAAATGAATCAAAATTGTCTCAAGCCCAGAGAATCTAACTTTGTTTAAATTCAATGGAAAATGAGATATTGAGATAAAGAAAAACACTGTTGTATCTGGAAGTCTATTAAAAATCTAAATGCCTGGCAATAGCAATAAGACATGTTTATAAAAATTGAAAGCCACACCACAAAGCATAAAAGTGTACCAGGTTATTTCTCATGTTCCCATTACAGAGAAGAGCTGTGAGAAGCACCACACTGCAAACTGTTAAGCTGTTCACAACTACATAGTGAGGCCGGGCATGGTGGCTCACGCCTGTAATCCCAGCACTTTTGGAGGTCGAGGTAGGAGGATCCCTTGAGGCCAAGAGTTTGAGACCAGCCTGGACAATATAGCAAGACCCTGTCTCTACAAAAAATTTTTTTAATTAGCTAGGCATGGTGGTGCCCACCTTCATCCCAGCTACGTGGGAGGCTGAGGTGAGAGGGTCAGTCACTGGAGCCCAGGAGTTCAAGGCTGCAGTGAAACATGATCATGCCACTGCCCTCCAGCCTGGACAACAGAGCAATACCCTACCTCTAGAAAAATCCAAAAACTAAAATAAACGACACAGTACAGTGTATGCAGGAAAAACACAAAAAGTAAGATAAATGACACAGCGCATTTCCACAGAGCGGGTCCACGTGGCAGACTTGCCATAGGAAGATAACAGCCTCCCTCTCTCGCCCTTTCAGGAGCCGTGCCCCAGTGGTCACCCCAGCCTTTCCCTGGCTCATGAGGAAGGCACAAACACACAACTGAAGAACATGACAATCCTGTGGGTCTTATTGATGAATCACAGCTCCAAATAACAGCCCTATGTACTTTTTTCAGATGACAAACCACAAACTGGGGAACAGATAAGGGCAGTTAGACCTCCAAGGAAAAAGCAGTTTTATAAGAGTGGGTCCATGAATCTCTATTTATCACAAGTTTAGAGGGATGACTAAGTTCCCTTCAGAACATTTTTGTTAGAGCTACATTCCATAGAGAACAGGTGGAAAGATAAATGGTCCAAAAGGCTGAGATAGAGGTTAGAAGGGTCACTGGCTGGTAATCCAAGTCACCACTGAGTAAGAACGGCAACAGTATGTCCGTTCCCTCGGTAAAACCCCTGCCTGGGTCCTACTGTGCCAGCCACTTCAATGTCACTGGGCTTCCCAAACAAAACAGACTGGAAGGCCAGCTGTGGACACAGGGAGAGAGACTGAGTCTGGCTAATTAGGGTACTTGGCTAAAATAGCCTTTGATTAATCAGTGAGGCAGCAAGGCAGTAATGCTGGGTGCCGAGGAGAAAGTGTGACAACTTCACTAATTCATTCAACAAGGCTCTATTGAGTGTCCACAATCTGCACACAATGGGAAATGTTGTCACTGAATCAAAGCCTTTTCCTAACTTCCTGCACATTCTGGACAACTGGGTCCCCAAACCCAGAGGTCAGCCCTCACTGCCAAGGCACAGATAGAAATCACAGAGCAGTAATGGCAATGCCAAGTGTCAAAGGAGCAAATGAGGTGACACCAGCAGAAGGACCCACAGGAGAATCCCCGTGGCCCCAGGCCAGGCAACCCCCCCAGAGGGGCAGGTCTGCAGCTGTGCGCAAAGGACGGGCAGGTTCAGGGTCTCTGTGAGGTGCGAGAACAGCTTCCACAAGGGGCAACGCGTGCGAGGCCAGCAAGGGGCTGACAGGTGGGTTTGGAATCACACACAGAGGCTGGCGAGTGGGTTCTGTGGGTCACGTGCAGAGGTTGGCAGGTGGGTTCCGAGGATCATGCCTAGAAGCTGGCGGGTGGGTTCTGTGGGTCACACACAGAGGCTGGCAGGTGGGTTCCGCGGGTCATACACAGAGGTTGGCAGGTGGGTTCCGAGGGTCACACCGGAGGCTGGCAGGTGGGTTCCGAGGGTCACACCCGGAGGCTGGCAGGTGGGTTCCAAGGGTCACACACAGGTTGATGGGTGGGTCCTGTGGGTCATGCCCAGGGCTGGCTGCCATGGGTGGGAGAAAGGCACAGTGAAGGCGCTGGGAGTGCCCTTCCAAGACAGAAGGGTAGGTTAGCACACAGGGTTAAGGAGGCCAGGGAGGAGGTCGCTGCAGGGATTTGCTCTGATATTGAATCAGTGGAAGCAGCGGTCTGCAGCCTCCGTAATGCAAGGCTATGAGCAGGAGCGGGGGCTGACTCTGAGGGACCAGGTTCGACATGGACACTCGGTCCTGGGCAGCAGGCAGAAGATGGCACCGTGACACAAGAGACAGGGTGGCAGGAGGGACCTGGCTGAAGAAGACGACCAGGGCTTCTACTGGAAGTGACTTTGGAAGAAAGACCCAGCGGACGTGGATATGACTTTAGGATGAGTTCAGGGTTGAATTCCAGATTCTGGGAACAATATGGTGAGAAACAGGCCACGAGAACAGCCAGGCAAACAGAAAGTCGAGGAGCAGCAGCCAGCTGGCGCAGGGGCAGGGAGGGAAGGATGGACAGGCCAACGCAGGGGCAGGCAGTGGAGATGAGACACAGAGCCTGTGGGAAGCAGTTAGGCCACCAGCTAGGAGATGTCAGAGATGTCCCGGGGTCACCATTCCGAAAGCCAGATTCCTGGACAGTGAAATGGAGTTGTTAGAGGGAGATGGGACCGTAGAGAGCACTCAGAGGTCCAAACCCCTCATCCTAAAGCAGGGGACGCTGTGGCCACGACATTCCGTGCCTCACCCAAGGCTCTAGAGCTGTAAAGTGGAGGAGCCATGACTGAGGGCTGGCTGTCTTCTCTCTCACTGTTACTGTATTTATTAACCTGGTTACTTATGCTTTCCAAAAAGCTTTCTGTGCAAATGATCTGTGGTCAGGTCATCATCTTTTGTTATAATCCACACCTCAGTCAGACGGATGCGTTCAACAGAACCAGTCAGAAGATCCACAGTGCTAGACAGTGCACCTGATGTGCAGTTCCTGGAATGGAGTTGTCTTCCCCAAAGCCAAGTGTTTTCTCTGAAACCCTCTGCTCTTTAACACTGAAGTCCTGGACACCTGCTAGGAGCAGCTCCAGCAGGAACAGAGGTGGGGCTCAGAGAAGGAAGCAGGGACAGCAACAGAGGGGTGGGTTCCCGAAGGCTTGGGGCACAGGATGGTGTTACCACAGCAGACTGGCCACCTGCAGAATCCAGGAAGGCTGATTCCAATCTAAGATCTGGTAAGGCCCAGGCGGGCCCAGCAGAGTCACACCCCACCAGGCAGGAGAGAGTGCTGCAGCCTGCCCCATAATCTCGAGTGCTCAGAATTTGGCGCCTCTGTTACCAAAAGAAAACACACGCCAATGTTTTCCAAAGGATAATGAGCAAGACTGTCTAAATAGAGTCCACGCACATATAACTTCCTTGAGCTATTTTAGGGTCACATTATGTGGCAGTCCACATCATTTCCAGCTGCTCCACCTAGGTCCCGGGTCTCCTATCAGCATGGAGTGATGGTCTGGCGGAAGAGTCCTGGCCAGGACGCAGGGGGCTCACCTCTGTGCCCACCAGGCAGCTGCTCAGTTCCTTTTTTTTTTTTTTTTTTTTTTTGGAGACAGAGTCTCGCTCTTGCTGTCCAGGCTGGAGTATAATGGCGCGATCCCAGCTCACTGCAACCTCTGCCTCCCGAGTTCAAGTGATTCTCCTGCCTCAGTCTCCTGAGTAGCTAGAACTACAGGCACACACCACCACACCCAGCTAATTTTTGTATTTTTAGTAGAGATGGGGTTTCACCATGTTGGCCAGGCTGGTCTCAAACTCTTGACCTCAGGTTATCCACCTGCCTCGGCCTCCCACAGTACTGGGATTCTAGGCATGAGCCACCCTGCCATCTGCTCATTTCTCACAGGCACTCTGCAGCATCTTCTTGGGCAATTTGAAATTCAGTGGAAAAATCCTATCCATGTCTATTATCTTGACACTGTTCTGAGCAGGTGTCTCTGGGAGGTTAGCGGCACAGAAGAGAGTGGGGGCCAACAGTTTAATCCAGAAGAGTAGGAAATGAATCCGGACCCAGGGGTCAAGGGTGTGGCTCTGCCACTTATCTTAAGTCAATCTGGCAGAGAACAGCACTGGCAACTCCAACAAAGGAAATGTGGGGCCAGCACTTGGAACAAACTGGAACAAAATATGCTCAGGAAATGCTCCAAAATACAAAAGAGCTATGTTAGATGAACTCTGGCTCAGTCACCAGATCCTTGCAAAAAGAAATTTAATGGATTTGGTACACAAATCAGAAACAGGGATAAAAGTAAAATACGAGCTCATCAGCAGCCTCAACCACAAAACCGGGGCTGCACTGCACCCAAAATGTGGTGGAGACGGGAACGGGTCTGAGGAAGGCCGGCCTCTTCCAGGATGGGAGTCTCAGAAGGCACCCACCCATGTGGTTTTCTGGATCTAGCCTCAGATCATGCCCTAAAGAAGGCACTGAGGGTTTCCAAAATGGGGAGGCCAAAAATCAAAATCCAGAGCAGGAAGGAAATGAGCAAGGAACTAACACTTGCTGACTGCATATTCTGCAGAAACAGAGCACTGTGCTAGAAGCTTTATTTATATCACCTCATTTTATTCCACAACAATTCTAACAAGGTAAGTAACACTCCCATTTTACCACTAATAAAAGGGTGTAAGTAACGTGCCCACAGTCACACTGCTAATACGCAGAGGAGCTAGTATTGGACCTGGAGCTGTTCATGATGTGTGGACATCTGATTTAAATAATAATAATAATAAAATAAACTAGGTCCTTACTTATTTTAATTTCCTTTAGGATTTATTTCATTCATTTGACAATTTTTTTTTTTTTTTGAGATGGAGCTTCACTCTTATTGCCCAGGCTGGAGTGCAATGGAGCCATCTTGGCTCACTGCAACCCCCGCCTCCCAGGTTCAAGTGATTCTCCTGCCTCAGCCCCCAACAAGTGGCTGGCATTACAGGCATGCACCACCACACCTGGCTAATTTAGTTTTTGTTTTTGTTTTTCGTACTTTTAGTAGAGACAGGGTTTCACCATGTTGGCCAGGCTGGCCTCAAACTCCTGACCTCATGATCCGCCCACCTCGGCCTCCCAAAGTGCTGGGATTACAGGTGTGAGCCACCGCATCCAGCCTAATTTAGTATTTTTAGTAGAGACGGGGTTTCTCCATGTTGGTCAGGCTCGTCTCAAACTCCTGACCTCAGGCGATCAGCCTGCTTCCACCTCCCAAAGTGCTGGGATTACAGGCATGAGCCACCGCACCCAGCCCTCATTTGATAAGTATTTATAGAGAAGCTGATATACTGCTATTCTAGATGCTGGAGATATAGCAGTGACTGAAGTTTGTGCCCTTAAGAAGTTTAACTGTAGTGTACTAGTTAGTACTTCAAAGTCGAGTTATTTCCAACTCAGGGTCACAGAGAAGACAGAGAATCAGCAATGTACAGAATTTAATATTCACCTACCTATCTATCTGTAAGAGACCTGTAGCACACAAGCACTTAAGAACCCACCTGTTTTCATTATTCTAATTTATGTGTAACTTAAATACATAGACACACACAATTTGAATACAATAATATAAAAGCTACCACACAAGTCAATGGTAACTGAATTCAAACTGGACTCAGACTAAAAGAATACGTAACCAGAGAGGTTCTGTGAATATCAGCAGCAAAGCACCTGCAGAATAAACAACCATGTGAGGAAGCTGAGAGTTATGTGCACTTGTGCCAATATATATATATATTTTTTCCAAGACGGAGTCTCACTCTGTCACCAGACTGGAGTACAATGGCTCGATCTCGGCTTACTGCAACCTCTCTGCCTCCTGGGTTCAAGCAATTCTCTGCCTCAGCCTCCCAAGTAGCTGGAATTACAAGCGCCCGTCACCACGCCCAGCTAATTTTTGTGTTTTTAGTAGAGATGGGGTTTCACCATCTTGGTCAGACTGGTCTTGAACTCCTGACCTTGTGATCCACCCGCCTCAGCCCCCCCAAAGTGTTGCAGGCATGAGCCACCGCGCCCTGCACTTGTGCCAATAATTTAAAGACTTTTGGCCAGGCATGGTGGCTCATGCCTGTAATCCCAGCACTTTGGGAGGCTGAGATGGGTGGATCACTTGAGGTCAAGGGTTCGAGACCATCCTGGCCAACATGGTGAAACCCCGTCTCTACTAAAAATACAACAGTTAGCCAGGTGTGGTGGCACGCACCTGTAATCCCAGCTACTCAGGAGGCTCGCGGAGGAGAATCACTTGGATCTGGGAGGCAGAGGTTGCAGTGAGCCAAGGTCGCCTACTGCACTCCAGCCTGGGCAACAGAGTGACCCACCGTCTCAAAAAAAAAAAAAAAGGACTTTCGTAATAACTACTTGCTAAAGTCATCAATAGCCTAAGGAGTGAAAGAAAAATATCTAAGAGAAAAACATCAAAAAAAAATAATAATAATAACTTGACAAAGCTCTAACCAAAGAGAAACAAAATAAAAGTCACCCATGAAAAGCAAGAGAATATTCTCCAACCTGCTAACCTGCCTTCAACCCAGTTCGACAGAGAACAAATGAAGAATCTGGCCACTGATGTAAAAAACACAATCGAGTAAGCCTCCAAGCAAAACATGGATGGGTGAGCCTTGGGTCAGGCAGTCAAGAAAACAAGTGAAATTTCTAACTGA
Source organism: Theropithecus gelada (assembly GCF_003255815.1). Lineage (NCBI taxonomy): Eukaryota > Metazoa > Chordata > Mammalia > Primates > Cercopithecidae > Theropithecus > Theropithecus gelada. The sequence goes on along the minus strand of NC_037676.1, from coordinate 41,269,869 downwards.
TGGATTATACTCTAGGAAGACAAACAAGATTCATGCAGGCCATGCACAGGGGGTCCCTTGGGCCAGCACTGGGTGCTCACTTGAGTCAAATAAAACTGGTGTAATGTCAACTTATCCTCCATGTGAAATCCACCCAAAGGGACGAAGACATAGCACAGAGCAAGATGGGAATTTTCTATGTCAGACTATTTGGATCTTAACCTTAAATATGTCATTGCTTGACTTTTCCCCTTCCTTTTCTTCTTGCTTCTCCTCTGTCAAAAGCAGCAGTCAGGAAGAGACCAGATCCACACTAGCAAGACAAAGTGTTGGACCATCAACACTTCCAGGCCCTGGCTTAGAGAACACAGCTTTACAAATGAGGGAGAATGTTAACATCTGGTGAACTGAGGGGAATGGTATGTGAGTTTCGCTGTAATACTCTTTTAACTTTTCTATATTTTTGACAATTTTCAAAAAAAAACTTGAGCAAAGAAAAAGAAAAAATATATACAGCTTTGAAAGGTTGAGGTAGGGGAGGGATGAAAATGGCATCATTCTCCAAATCTGGGGGCAAAGAGTCAAAGATAAATTATCGATAACTCTAAACCTTAGACCCCAACTATCAACTTGCACCAACAACCTTGGAGATTATTTAAAAAAAAAAAAAGCCCTGAGCAAGTCCCTCTCCCTTGTGACATCTGTCTCCCCAGGCTGGGGCCCGGTGCTGACCTTCAGCACCCAGCCCTCAGGCCCCTACTGAGTGGGCGCCAGGGTCTAGGAGGCTCCATTGGCCTCTGCAGGCTGAGGCCACTCTTCTCAATGAATGGCCAGCTTGGCCTTCTCAGAGGGTGCCGCAGATGCCCTCATTTGGGGATGCCAACAGTACCCAAGGGATTAAACAAGGACAGTTTTTCCTACGCCTCTCATTGGCAAAGAACTGCCAACGTGGGAGCGGAAAAATTCACTGCCAAGGGACAAAACTCATTCGAATGACAACCTATTCCAGTGCCAGCCATTCCAGGAAAGGAGGGAGGGGAGCTTCATAATGGGAAAGGAAATCTGTTATTCCCTACACATCATAATTCACCTGATGAGTTAATCAGGAAGGAAGGGAAACCTATTTGAGTTCAGCGTCTGTCTGGCTGACTCCTTTTTGACCTCCCTACTCTACCACGGTCCCCCCTCCCCTGGCTCCCATTACCCCTCCACAGAGACCAAAGGATTGAAGTGTCTGCCTGCAGTGCTCCGCAGGGACTCATGGGGCACCACACTCTCCCTGAAGGACATGGCCTGACTTCCAGGGCTGGGATTTACCAATGTCACTCAGCAAGGTGAGGATGGCACCTTCCCGCAGACCACAGCAATTCTCAAACTGGTTCAGGTACTGTCAAGAAAGTGAGAAGCGGCATCAGAGCTGGTGGTCACAAACCACCGGAAACCCACACGTGTCTCTTACCAGCCCATGTGATGGAAGTGCTGACCCTGGGCCCTAGTCTTTAGGGGACCTGCTTTTGAGGAAGCTAGGGCAGCAGGACTAGCAGGGATTGGCCGGAGGAGGAGGAGGAAGAAGAGGAGGACGAAGCAGTCCTGACCACCCCAGGGCTCTCACATCCTCACAGCAAGGGGCCCCTGGGGCGAGGAAAGTTCGATTCTCACTGGCTGCTGCAGTTCTGAGCAAGGCAGGACAAAGTCTAAGCACAGGAAATAGGAATTATCTGTGCCTGAGGGTCCTAGAGACAGGCCAGGCTGGGAGGGCATCACTGGAAACCACCCTCCGACCACCATCCTGCCATCTCCTAGCCATGTAGGTGACGGTAACAGTAGGGAATGGTTACTGAGCACTGACTACGTGCCAGGGGCTGGAAGAGCTCTGCACGGATTAGCTTGGCAAAGCCTTCCCTGCGTGACCTCATTTAATACTAACCACCACCACTGAGTAAGTACGGGGTGGAATCCCCATGTTGGAGGAGGAAACTGAGGTTACACGGTTGAATACTTGTCAGCTCGCACAGCTGTGAAAGGGCAGTGCTGGAATGCGGTGCCAGGTCAATCTGAAACTCAAGCCCAGGCCCTTAATCCCCTGCCTTCCTGGCCCCCTCGACTGTCAAGAGGCTCCGTGTGCTGCTGGGAGCTGGCCTCCGAAGAAGGCAGAGAGAGGAGCTTCCCAGCTGAGCCTCACCGTCAGGAACTCACATCATGTTCATAAACCCTCAAGAGTCTGTTCACGTACCTAGCATGTATACTTTTAACATCGACTCTTACATGTCCCCATGTGCTGGCCAAGCCTGCCTCTCCTTGCCCACGGATGTATTATAGATTTGAACTTTTTAGAGGGAACAAAGGAAACAACAGACAACAAGACAGTGGGCAACAGTGTCCTCCCCTAACCCCACTGGGTGACAGCAAGGATAGGGGTTCCTTAGGATGCGAGTCCTTCCTGCCTCCCCCTCAATCATCCTGCAACCCACGCCAGGTCAGTCATGTTAAACTTTTCATCTCTTCTTCCCTGGCTCATTGGCTCTTTGCCACCTAAAAGACCAAATCTAAAAGCCTCTGCCTCACTTCAGAGCCCTCTGTAATCTGGCCACATCCCACCTACTTCCAGGCTGCCCTCTGGGAAGTCTCCACTTGACTGCAACATGGCTTTATCTCTACACAGCTGCAGTCAGTAATGGGTGACTGTCAAAGGTTAGAAAAACAAGGAAAATATCAAAGTGCTGTCAAGTTCCCCCATCTCTCACTGTGGGTCATGCCAAGGGCTGTGTTCATATCCTGCTGTGAGTGCCACTCCCAGGACATGCCTATCTCCAGGGACAGCCACTCTGGCAGGCCAAGCCCACGGAAAGTTTCCTTTTATTTTATTTATCTGTCTATTTCTTCTGAGACAGGATTATCTTTTTTCTTGAGACTGAGTCTTGCTTTGTCGCCTAGGCTGGCATGCAGTGGCGCAATCATAGCTCCCTGTAGCCTCAACCTCCCAGGCTCAAGCCATCCTCCCAGTCCAGACTCCAAAATAGTGGGGACTACAAGCGCACACTACCACACCCGGCTAATTTTTCATTTTTTATTTTTTGAGGAGATAGGGCCTTGGTATGTCGCCCAGGCTGGTCTCAAACTCCTGGCCTCAAGCTATCCTCCTGTCTCAGCTTCCCAAAGTGGAAAGCTTTTGTTTTTTTTTCAAGAGGCACAAGGGCCTGGAGGAACAGTAAGAGTAGCACCTGAAGTGTGTCTGGGAATAGCCACTGAAAGGGAGTAAACGCCTGGGCTCCCACCCTCACTATTGTGACCCTTCCAAAGTAAAGAGGTGCACTCACAGAGTAACCGACCTCCTTTTCAATTAAAATAAAAACTTTTTTGGCTGGGCGCAGTGGCTCACACCTGTAATCCCAGCACTTTGGGAGGCTGAGGTGGGTGATCATTTGAGGTCAGGAGTTCGAGACCAGCCTGGCTGGTATGGCGAAACCCTGCCTCTACCAAAAATACAAAAGTTAGCTGGGCATGGGGGCGGGCACCTATAATCCCAGCTACTTGGGAGGCTGAGGCAGGAGAATCGCTTGGACCCAGGAGGCGGAGGCTGCAGTGAGTCGAGATCACGCCACTGCACTCCAGCCTGGGCAATAGAGCGAGACTCTGTCTCAAAAAAAAAAAAAATATTTTGTTCAGAGCTTCCAGTTATCATGTTATATGGCCTTATTCAGTCTTAGAGATGGAGAGGTGGCCTGCGGCTAGGTCTGTGTGGACTGGGACCCAGGCTCTGTTGCTACAGCTGTGTGAGGCCCAACCTCTCTGGGCTGTGATATCCACCCGTGATGTGGGAACCTTACCTGTGCACTCATGTGTGAGCTGTTGGAAATCGAATGAGGTAACATGTACTAGCAGGCTATGTGGTACTATCACAGGGAACAACGGGGAAGAGGGCGCCCAACTGCCCCTGAGACCAGAAGGGGCTGCCATCCACCCACCAGAAGTGAACACTCTAGGGAAGAGGAGGTGGTGTGGTGAGAAGGCGGAGAGCAGAGCCCCACAGATGAGTCCAGGTGGGTCAGGTGGGTTGGGTGGGTCGGATGGGTTGGGGCAGGTCTGCAGTCCTGGCCCAGCTCTCTGATCATGAATCCCACTCCCTGTCTTCTATGCTCCCTGCCCCCATGTGTGGTGCTGTCCCATCTCTGGAATAAGATCCCTCCTAATAAGGAGAGCAGTGGCGCTGGCACCAAAGGCCTAACGTGGCCCTAACACGCCCAGGGAGGAAGCATTTGTTTTGGAACTTGCCCAGTCCTTCCCCACACCCAAACCTGTGATGAGTTTTCCTTGTCATTGGAATAATCCCAGCAGAGTGTGCAGCACGCCCTTCCCCCTTCCCTGGTGTTCTCGGAAGTGCCTCTGACTTACACACACACCAGCCCCAGGTGGGCAGGGAACAGAGGATCTGAGAGGCAAAGCAGCCCTGCTGGAGTTGCTGGGGGTCCCCAAGCTTCCTGATGATGACAGAAGTGAAAGGTCTTCCCATCCCCCTTCCTGGTGTCCCACCTGCCCAGACAGGCTGTATGCCTGGCAGCCGCGGGAGCCTCACCTTCCGGAGATCTCCTCCTTGGCAATACTCCATGGCCAGCAGGGGCAAGTCATTGGGTGCCAAGTTCTGCATCCCCTCAGGGACATCTCGGGCAGCCACCACATTGGGGTGTGTCAGCCTAGGAAGGAGGAAAACCAATGAGAGCAGAGCCAGACTCCTGCCCAGACCCATCCCTATCACCCCCATCAGGTCTCAGCAACAAAGGCCCAGGATAACCCAGGGCTTCGAAACAGAGGAAGACAGAGCCCAGGATGGGTGGCCAACTGCAATGCCCCGGTCAGTGGCGTGCACCCAGCCCCACCCACAGCACCAGAACTCAGACCCTGAGGGCACACTCCGTGTAACTTCCATTTTCTGTGTGTGCTACATCCCAAGTCCTCATCGTGCTGCCAAATTGCTCCTTTGAAGACCTTCCAATCTCATGCCCTCCACATGGGGGGGATGTGTCACACATGCAAGCAGGCAAACAAGGTGGTGCCTGCTCTTTTTGTTCTCGTATTTTTTTTCTTTTCTCTGTTTATTTTTCGGCAGGTTGATTCACCCACACACATCACCCCAAGGTGGACACACAGAGAGGGATCTGAGAAGGAACTCATGTAACCAGATAGAACCATGATGTAACCAAATGGCACTTCCTCTTTTTAAGAGGCTGGCAGAGGAGCCCCTGCTTGGTATCCTCCTCGCTGGCTCTTTCGGAGCCCACCTCACTAGCTAGGGGGTCAGCAGCCACCGGGCAGATGGACGGCCCAGTCTCCACACTAGAGGAATAAATGTCAGCGGCAGCATGACAGCAGAGAACGGTCATGTACCACTTTGGAACTGGAAATACAGGAGGAAAGAAGGCTTTTTTTTTGCTGACAAAGGAAAAGTCACTGTGGTAACTGTGTTAACTTATTTAATATAATGAAACTGATGAAAAGTCCCCGACAAGGCCCAGTGTGGACTTTAGCTGCTCTTCCTCTGGCATCTTTAGAAGCAGCAGAGTCACCGTGGAGATTGTCGGGCTGGCACCCTGATGGAGGGGCAGAGATTTAAGACTCTCCTCTTTTTTTTTTTTTTTTTTTAAATTAGACGGAGTCTCGCTCTGTCGCCCAGGCTGGAGTGCAGTGGCGCGATCCTGGCTCACTGCAAGCTCCGCCTCCCGGGTTCACATCATTCTCCTGCCTCCGCCACCCAAGTAGCTGAGACTACAGGCGCCCACTACCAAGCCTGGCTAATTTTTGGTATTTTTAGTAGAGATGGGGTTTCATTGTGTTAGCCAGGATGGTCTCAATCTCCTTACCTCGTGATCCACCTGCCTCAGCCTCCCAAAGTGCTGGGATTACAGGCGTGAGCCACCGTGCCCAGCAAGACTCTCCTTTCTAGACACACCGGGGGCTGCTGCTCCAGCTTTCCCTTGGGGTGCGCAAGGCCCTCACCTTCTCATGATCTGGATCTCCAGGCACCACCGCTCTCGATTCCGGGGGCTGAGCTCCTGCCGGCACTGCTTGATGGCAATCTGCTCACCTGTTTCCTACAGAAACAGCACAGTGGGGACCAGCAGAGCGAGCTGCAGGCCAAATCCCACCCTGTCTGCTGCATGGGAGGGATCTCCAGCCCTCAGGTGTCACCTGCAATCACCTCCTGGTGCTCCGAGGTCACATGTACACACCGATCGACAGCCACGTAGCACCTGCCCTTCGGGCTGTCTCCTTACCACCCCACCTCTCACCCAACCACTCCAGCCTCATTTCTTTTTCTTTTGAGATAGAGCCTTGCTCTGTCGCCCAGGCTGAAGTGCACTGGCACAATCTCAGCTCACTGCAACCTCCACCTCCCGTGTTCAAATAATTCTTGTGCCTCAGCCTCCTGAGTAGCTGGGATTACAGGCATGCGCAACCATGCCTGGCAAATTTTTGTATTTTTAGTAGACACGGGTTTCATCATGTTGGTGAGGCTGGTCTTGAACTCCTGACCTCAAGTGATCTGCCTGCCTTGCCCTCTCAATGTGCTGGGATTACAGACGTGAGCCACCACACCCAGCCTCTCCCACCTCATTTCTATCCATCCAGAGACTACAGAGGCTTCAAGGCCCTGCTCCATTCCAAGCCCTGCCATGAAACCTCTGCTGACCATTCCTGCCCAGAGAGGTTTCTCTGTCCGAACCCTGGCTGCTGCTGTATTAGGCTGACCCATGGGACACTGCTAATTGACCACATTGACCTACAAAAATAGCACCTGCACGTGGTTCAGCCTAATAGTGAACACCACGTTAAGTGTCTTCATTGTTTCATGTGAGTTTTGTCCTTTCAGAACACAAGCATAATGTAGCATAATATAGCAGATGAAACACTGGCTAGTTCAAATTCTAACTGTGCCATTTACTAGCTATGTGACTTTGGGTAAACCACTTGGTCTGACTCAGTTTCTTCTGTAAAATGGGAATACTGACACCCATATTTCAAGGCTTGAAAACAAGCCTCTAGCAGGTATTGGTAACCCCGCAGAGCAGGGAACCCAGGTCATCCGAGTACTCCTGTTTAAAATCCTGCAGAGATTGGCTCCCACCTGCATTTCCAGCCGCTCTCCCACGACACTGCAGCCAGATGGCACCACCCACCCTGGCGCTTGGCCCTGCTCCTCTACACTTGCCAGCACAGGTGCATGGGCACCACAGTCTGCCCAACTCAAGAGGGTCTCACCCTCCACTATACTCCTGTAACAGCTAATTCCTTCAGTGCACATGCCAAAGAGTTACTTTCTGCAGAGTAATGGGCTGTTTTCTCTTCTCTTTGTCAAATTATAGACTTGTCCATCTTCATGGGCTTTAACTTCTACCCAGGTAACCAGCAGCATCCTCAACAGTGGCTCCTGCACCTGGCGAATCATGAACTGAGCCACTGGCTCCTGGCGGCCTCCCCTCTTCTCCCTGGTGCATGAGTGGGGACGCCGGAGACAGGCAGGCCCTGAGGCTGTGGCACAAGCAGCAGGGAGAGCGGCTCTGGCCTCAGGCACTCCAGCTGCCACAAGGGAGTCACCACTGCACCACTGTCACCTCTTTTGGCCATGGGGGGTCTCCAGGACAACTGCGGGGCAGCAGCTGCCCCAGGCAGCAGCTCCCAGAGCCCCAGCCTGAGAGCCGATCCTGCCACCGCTAAACAAGCTGACCTGCACCAACATCCTGCACCTCCTGTGTACCTACAGCACAAAACTCCCAACCCACACACACACCTGGGCAAGAGCCGTGCCTGCAGTGTGGCACAGGGTACCCAACAGTAGGAGAAGATTTCAGAACTGTACCAGACTCTACTGTGGCTCACTTGAAGGATGTCCTAGAGGCCCTGTTAGGCCAATTTCTGTTTTCTCAGTTTATGAAGATACAAATTTGATGGCTCTGTACCCCAGGTGGGACTGATGGTTATGAAAGGACAAGTTTGGCCCTTTTTGTATCTTGCCCTTTCGCCTTCACCCTGCCTTGATCTTGGACTTCCTAGCCTCTAGGACTATAAGAAATAAAATTGTTATAAATTATGCATTCTCAGTTACTCTGTGATAGCAGCACTGAGACACTGCTACAGACACTTGCCTCCAGTTAGGCGGAGTTTGCAGAGGAGCTTAGACGTGGGGAACACAGGGTTCCACAAACAGAGACTGATGGCCCCGCTGCAGTGTGAGGTGCCGTTGCCAAGAGCATCTATCCACCTCCATCCACCCTGCAACATTTCCATGGACAGTATTCCAAGCAATGGTTTAGCCAAAGAGACTGTAACTCATGGTTCGCTACCTCAGAATGACTGAGACTAAACCAAGATACCAAAAAATCTGCAGCAACTTAACTTCAATACACAGAAGAGTGCACTTGTTGTCTATTGCTGCCGTAACAAATTACCACAAACTTGGTGGCTTAAAATAATACACCTTATTTCCTTGCAGTTCTATCTGCTGAAGCCTGACGTGCGTCTGCCAGAGCTAGGATGTTGGTGAGGCTGTGCTCCATCTAGAGGCTCTAGGGGAGAGTCTGTTTCCCTGCTTTTCCCTCTGCATCTTCTAGAAGCGCCACTTTCTTCAGCTCGTGGCCCCTTAGCCTATCCTGGCGTCAGCCATGGCCCGCCATTTTCCTCACATGCATCAGCTGACACTGGCTCTGCTACCTCCCTCTCCCACGTTTAAGAACCCTTGAGATTACACTGGGACCCCCAGGGAAGCCAGGTCAATCTCCCCATCTCAGGTCAGCTGATTAGGAAACCTAATTTCATCTGTAACCTTAATTTCCTTTTGCCATGCTGCCCCACCCAGTCATAGGTTCAGAGATGAGGATGCAGATTTCTTGGTGGGGTTGGGGGGAATTATTCTACCTACCACAAATGAAACAGGACAGATAATCAGATTTAAAAAGTAGATTAGATGACTCAGTTTATTAAGTGATTTTAGGTCATCTGTCTAGCTACAAATTGGATAATTGCAGTCTTTTGCCCAACACAAACACTGGACCTGATACACAGCTGTCACTTGGCCCAACCCAGAATCAGGAGGAGATTTTGATACTGAAGGCTTGAAACTGGTCTTAAATATCCAAATGCAAACTAAAAAGACTGAACTCAGCAATGTGAACACTGAACAAGTCTTTAAATATCTGGGCATAGAGACCAAAACTAACTTTCTACTCACAGACAGCTCAGCTTCGCCCTAGAGTTGAGGTGAAATCCTAACTTCCTGGGCCTAGGAAGGTCTGCTGTAGATACAGACACACTTAAACTTTTCCTAACACAGTGGCCTTCATCTGCCTCTAGGAAGTATTCTGAAATATTCCCAGTTTTTCCATGAGTAATGTTTCATTTGAAACAGAAATGCAAACAGAATTACTTTGTTATTAAAAACATGCCTGCTCTAGAAAGCGAAATTCAATTAAAACAGCACAGAAGCAGGCTACGAACACCGGTTCTGAAACCCCAGGGAGTTTGTTCTTCACTAGCAGTGGAATTCGAACAGATGTAAAGTAAGAAGGTTGGCTTACTTTATTTTTCCTAGAATCTACTGAGTCTTAGCTTAGTTCTGTGGAAACCCAGACTAGGCCTGAGCCATGTCAGTACCCAACTTCTGGTACGTGAACTCCTCGTGAAGGACAAAACTCAAAACTGCTTTGTGGCCGGGCGTGGTGGCTCATGCCTATAATCCCAGCACTTTGGGAGACCAAGGCAGGTAGATCACTAGAGCCCAGGGGTTTGAGACCAGCCTGGGCAACATGGCAAGACTCTGTCTCTACTAAAAATATTTTTAAAAACTAGCCAGGCATAGTCATAGATGCCTGTAGTTCTAGCTACCTGGGAGGCCGAGGTGGGAGAATCTCCTGAGCCTGGGAAGTCAAGTCTGGACAATACAGTGAGACCTGCATTGAGCTGTGATCGCGCTGCTGCACTTCAGCCTGGGCTACTGGAGTGACACGCTGTCTTGAAAAATAAACACACACAAAACAACAACAGAAAACTGGTCTATATTTTGAGAAAAGGGAGAAAGTTTCCCCTGTATGTCCAGATTGAATGTAGTGATTATGAAGGTCCTCAGAGTTTGCAATTCCTTGCCTTTGATGCATGAAAACATAAAACTTGTGTATAAGCATGTGTGTCATAAGGTGTAAAAAAGGCAGAGGGGAAGCACATCCTCAGACTAAAAGGTGCCTGGCAGATGCGAGCTGAAGACCAGTCACGGGAGAAACAAAAGGGGCTGGCCCAGCTTCCTGAAGTTCACCTCTTTCAATGACTCAGGGGAAACTCACAGAGGCAAAGAGCTACGTTTAGACCCTTAGCACAGAAAGCCCAGTGTCCCGTTATCATGGCAAGCATCCAACCAGGCCACTGTGGACACGGGGACAATTAGTAATAACCTCCTCCTCCTTCTCAGACCCCACCTCCTGAGATGAGTGCTTCAGAAAGGAGGCACAAGGCTGGGGGCAGAGAGACTGGGCAGGAGGACCCAGAGCTGGAAGCCAACAGGTCCAGCATCCAGCTGCAGTTTCACCTGACTCAGCAGGTAGTCGACTGAACACACCCTGGGCCCCAGCATCGCCTGCTCTATGCTATGAGGGCCATAACTTCTTCACCCTACTCCCTATAGTGCAGACCCCCACTGGGCACAGTGGCCTCCCGCCTCACCCATGGGAGCTAGGCGCTCGGGCTCCGGAGACAAGTAGGTCCAGGTGTAACTCCCTCCCCCACCGCATGGTAAAGGTGCATTAGGAGCCCATGTATAAGCCCTGGGTCCTTATCCATAAGATGGGGATGGGTCCATCCACTCCAGGGATGTCAGCTAAAATGACACACAGCATCCGAACACAGGGAGCCGGGAATAAACGACCACAGCCTCACTTTCTTTTCTGGCCCCGTGGAGATGCTGCTCTGCCCACTTGAGTCGACCTCTGTTTTCCTGCGAGGCCCTCGAAAGTCTACCTCCTTTCCAGATCCTGCTAAAGCTCCATTCACCCCAAGAAGCCTCCCTTCCCCAGCATTCAGGAGAGATCATGCAGACAGTGAACCCAGCTTGGCTGCCATATGATGCCCTGGAGAAACAGCAGCCATTGTTATCCATGCAGTTCGGTGCTTGGATTTAGACTCACTTACTGCGTTCCTGAATGCTCCCTGGATCGCTGTGATCAGAGAGTAAGCACACGAAGGGCAGGGCCCCTTTTTTCCTGGTATCCCCGACAGAGCTTGGGCCCAGGCTCTATAAATCCCTAGAGAAGTGACTGAATGGAGCAGAGGCTTTAAGGCTTCCAAGCACAGAGATAAGCTGGGGTGAGCTTTGTCTTGTCCCCTGAAGGGGCGAGTTCAGGTCCGTGCTGCTTCATAGAAGGGATTGTTAACACTCTGCCTTCTAACATCCAGTGCACACACTGCCTCTTCCACCCCAACAAGCATTCCACAGGGCTCCAGGCAGCACTTCCTGGCCCTCCTCACAGCCAAGTGCACACAGAACATGACGATATCGCAAGGTACTCTGGGTCGCTTCCAGAAGGCAGCTGACCTACCTCCTGCCCAGCCATATTGGGGACCCAGCAATGAGGGGATCAATATTGGGGAATCCCCATCATCCATGCGAAAAGTGGGGACCCACAGCCAAGATGCTGACAGAGCCAGGATCTGAACCCAGGTCTGTGTGACTGAGTCTCGTGTTCCCACCCCTACTCCCAAACCATGTTGCCACGTGGGGGCCCTTGGTTACCTCCTCCTCCTCCTCCTTTGTATTTCACAGAGGTCTCACTGAAAATGTCAGCCTGTCTAAACCGTACTGGGAAGCGGTTTGTGCTGACCCTGAGCTGGAGGTCTTAGCGAGTTCCAACACAGTGTGGAATGGTGAGGCCCACGCATGGCAGGAGAACCACAAGAACAGGGGAAGCAGGTTGGTGGGGCTCGCTTAACTGCCCTCCCTCCCTGGGAAACACTCAATGTGGGGTTCTTTGTCTAACAAGGGAGACTTATAAGTGTTTTGTTCTCCAAAGAAGCATTTTTCAACCAAGCGCAGTGGCTCATGCCTGAAATCCCAGCACTTTGGGAGGCCAAGGCAGGAGGACTGCTTGAGCCCAGGAGTTCAAGACCAGCCTGGGCAACATAGAACGACCTCATCTCTACAAAAAAAAAAAAAAAAAAAATTAGCCAGGCATGGGGTCTCATGCCTGTAGTCCCAGCTACTCAGGAGGCCGAAGTGGGAGGACTCCTTGACCCTAGGAGTTCAAGGCTGCAGTGAGCCCTGATCGAGCCACTGCACTCCAGTCTGGGTGACAGAGGGAGACCCTGTCTCAAAAAACAAACAACAAAAAACCAGTAAAGAAGTGTTTTCCCCTTCCTGCTTCAAAGAGGTTCAGACTGTAGGGAACAAGGAGAGCCTAAGGAACACCGAGGCCCCACCCCGAGTCCCCACCACGGAGAGGCCACAGGCACAATGGAAAAACATGAGGTTGGGTTCCGAACAGACGCAGGTTCCAATCCTAGCCTCTTTGCTTGCGAGCTCAGCCTCTGTGGGTGAGTCACAGAGACTGTGCTTCAGTCTCCTCAACTACAAAATGGGAACAAAGACAACAGTACTTCCTTTTAGAGATGTGAGGGCTGGAGAGAAAGCACATAAATACGTAGTTTGATGCTGGCGCATAGTAGGTTCTCAGTAAATGATACTTCTGATTATCAGGCCACTTCTCTGACTGAGGATACCCATGCTTAGGGGCTTTTTCATGTAATTTCTATCGTGATAACTAAAACATTCCCTCTTCTGCAGACAAGATACAGTGCATGGAGTGTCAGGAAAGTGCACACTTGTTATGTGGAGTAAAACCATGAGAGTTAAGGAACCAACACTACCATAGCCCAGCTGCTTCTTTTAAGAGGCTGTGAACAGAGGGGTCCGCAACAGAGAACACAAACGCTCATCTTCTGAACTTGGACAATGACCAAAGACCTCTCCTTAGCACCCAAAGCAGCCCTAGAGATTTCCCAAACTTAGGGAGAACCCATGGGGAAGGAAGGTAGAGAGCTTCCTGGCCTGGGCCGCTCACGGGTAGGCATCCACTGAGGACCTGCAGGCACTCCACTCCTTCTGCTCCCTTCCACCTCTACTCCACCACTAAGCCCTGTTGATTCCACCCCTTAAATATACTTCACTCTCTCTCTCTTTTTTTTTTTTCTTAGACAGAGTTTCGCTCTTGTTGCCCAGGCTGGAGTGCAGTAGCACGATCTCGGCTCACTGCAACCTCCGCCCCCTGGATTCAAGCAATTCTCCTGCCTCAGCCTCCTGAGTAGCTGGTATTACAGGCATCCGCCACCACACCTGGCTAATTTTGTATTTTTAGTAGAGACAGGGTTTCTCTACGTTGGTCAGGCTGGTCTCGAACTCCCAACCTCAGGTGATCTGCCTGCCTCTGCTCCCAAAGTGCTGGGATTACAGGCGTAAGCCACCGCACCAGGTCTAAATATCGTTTAAGTCTGCCCACCCCTCTCCATCTCTCACCTGGACGACTCCAAAACATTCAGACCTGGTCTGCCTGCATCACTGGGACGGTGCCAGTGACACCGTAGTAGCAGCCACCGAAAGCTAGTTGTTAACTATTCAGGAATCTGGCCGGAGCGGGCTGTTAAACTGCTGGTGGCTTGAAGTCAGCCCTGGTGGGAGTAGCTACCCCATAAGAACTGCTGCGCACTATGGATCAGGGCATTTCTTCCCAGAGCTGATTTTTTCCTAGCACGCCGCCCACTGCTTGGGCCCTCCCAATCTGTTCCCATGGGCACAGCACCTCCCTCTAACGTCGTTCCACAGCTCCTCCATAAAAACAAAACCCCTTCAGCTGAAACTGCCCAAAAAACGCCACAGGGTCTGACTTACACAGTCCACCCTCAGCCACCCAGGCACTTGTACCCCATCCTCCCTTTGGGCCACACTGGCCTTCGGTCCTGCCCACTTGCCACACCTGCCCTCCACAGGGGCCCTCAGGAGCCTCTCCCTTGGCCTGGAACTCTCCTCCCACCTTCTCTGCCAAGCTGACTTCTACTAGGACCTCAGTTCAACTGCCACTTCCTTGGGGAACCTCCTCTGACACTGACTGATCCCACCCGAACGAAAGGTCTCAGTGCACTGGGTCCTTCTCCCAACTTGCACTTTATAATACTTAGGAGCTTACATTTATAATTAGTTGACTAATGGCTCTTTCCCTTCTCCAAAGGTCCGCTTTAATCACCACTGTACACATAATAAACATTAGATAAATATTTGTGGACTGGCAGAGTGGATGATTTGGGGCACCTAGCACATATACAACGTCAGGCACTTGCTAAGGGAGAACTGAAGGAACTCCAAGGCCAGACCCAACCCTGGCTGACCAGGAATGCAGGGTCCTGACGACACTTACTCTCGTCAGACAGGAAGGGCGGCACAGGAGCCGGCCTGGAGAAACTCACCGGGAGAACCAGTTCCCACGGAACAAAGTCATCCCAAACAGGTTTGTGGAGGAGGTAGCCTAGAGTTCATTCTGGAGGAACGTGGAGGAGAGGGAGGCCTGTTCGACGAGAGGGCTCAGCACCCGAACCAGGGGCAGCCAAGGGGAGGAATGACAGAGAGGCAGGTGCAAATAGACTGCATGGGGTTCAGCCAGCAGGAGGAGGAAGCTGGCTTTTGGCTTTTTAAAAGTACATAACAGGCCAGGCGCCTGTTAGTGGCTCATGCCTGTAATCCCAACACTTTGGGAGGCCAACATGGACAGATCACTTGAGGTCAAGAGTTTGAGAACAGCATGGCCAACATGGTGAAACCCTGTCTCTACTAAAAATACAAAAACTAGGCTGGGCACAGTGGCTCATGCCTGTAATTCCAGCACTTTGGGAGGCCGAGGTGGGTGGATTGCCTGAGGTTGGGAGTTCAAGACCAGCCTGGACAGCATGGTGAAACCCCGTGTCTACTAAAAATATAAAAACTAGCCGGGTGTGGTGGCAGGTGCCTGTAATCCCAACTACTTGGGAAGCTGAAGCAGGAAAATCGCTTGAACCCGGGAGGCGGAGGTTGCAGTGAGCCGACATCGCGCCAACGCACTCCAGCCTGGGCAACAGTTTGTGACTCCGTCACACACACAAAAAAGAAAAATTAGCTGGGTGTAGCCAGGTGTGGTGGCTTATGCCTGTAATCCTAGCACTTTGGGAGGCCGAGGTGGGCAGATCGCAAGGTCACGAGATCGAGACCATCCTGGCTAACACGGTGAAACCCCATCTCTACCAAAAATACATAAAAAATTAGCCAGGCATGGTGGCAGGTGCCTATAGTCCCAGCTACTCGGGAGGCTGAGGCAGGAGAATGGCATGATCCCGGGAGACGGAGCTTGCAGTGAGCCAAGATCACACTACTACACTCCAGCCTGGGTGATAGAGCAAGACTCCGTCTCAAAAAAAAAAAAAAAATTTAGCTGGGCATGATGGCGCTGCCTGTAATCCCAGCTACTCAGGAGGCTGAGGCAGGAGAATCGCTTGAACCCAGGAGATGGAGGCTGCAGTGACCCGAGATCACACCTGTCTCAGCTGAGCGTGAGACTGTCTCAAAAAAAAAAAAAAAAAAAAAAAAGAAAACATGGGAAGTGCTTCAGGGTCTGGGAAAAGATTTTATGGATAAGCACAGTTAACAGAGGCAAAAGTAGACAAATGAGATTACATCAAACTAAAAAGCTTCTGCACAGCAAAAGAAAAAACAGAGTAAACCTATGGAACCTGTGGAGACAACCTATGAAATAGGAGAAATTGTTTGCAAACTATCCATCCAACAAGGGATTAATATCAAGAATATGCAAGGAACTCAAACAACTCAACAGCAAAATAATAAATCATCCAATTTTTAAAATGGGCAAATGATTTGAAGAGGAATTTCTCAAAGACTTACAGATGGTCAACAAGTGTATGATAAAATGTTCAATATCACTAATCATCAGACAAATGCAAATCAAAACCACAATGAGATGTCATCTCACCACAGTTAAAATGGCTATTATCAGAAAGACAAAAAAGAACAAATGAAGGCAAGGATGTGGAGAAAGGGAAACTCTATACACTATTGGTGGGAATGTAAATTAGCACAGCCATTATGGAAAATAGTATGGCGGTTCCTTGAAAAACTACAAATAAGGCTAGCGCAGTGGCTCACGCCTTAGTTTCAACAGGTTGAGAGGCTGAGGCAGGCAGATCACCTGAGGTCAGGAGTTCGAGACTAGCCTGGCCAAAATGGCAAAACCCTGTCTCTACTAAAAACATAAAAATTAGCCGGGTGTGGTGGCACACACCTGTAATCCCAGCTACTTGGAGGCTGAAGCAGGAGAACTGCTTGAACCCAGGAGGCGGAGGTTGCAGTGAGCCGAGATCATGTCACTGCACTCCAGCCTGGGTGACAGAGCCTGAGACCAGCCTCCGTCTCAAAAAAAAAAGAAAAACTATAAATAGAATTACCATATGATCCAGCAATCCCACTAGTGGGTATCTATCCAAAGGAAAGGAAATCAGTTTATCAAAGAGATATTGGCACCCTCATGTTTACTGCAGCACTATTCACAATGGCCAAAATATGAAATCAACCTAAATGTCAACCTAATGTCCATCAATGAACAAATGAATAAAGAAAATGTGGTACACAGACACAATGGACTCTCTTATTCAGCCATAAAAAAGAACGAAGTCCTGTCATCTGTGGCAACATGGATGAGCCTGGAGGGCATTACATTAAGGGAATTAAGCCAGGCCCAGAGAGGTAAATACCGCATGTTCTCACTCATCTGTGGGAGCTAATAAAAAACAGATCTCAGTTGGTTAAAATCAGTAGGCTGACACCTGGGATTACCAGCACTTTGAGAGGCTGAGGTGGGAGGATCACTTGTGTCCAGGAATTCGAGACCGGCCTGGGCAACAGAGACCTCCTATCTACAAAAAACCAAAAAATCAGCCAGGCATGGTGACACATACCTGCAGTCCCAGCTACTCAGGAGGTTGAGGCAGAAGGATCATTTGAGCCCAGGAGGTTAAGGCTGCAGTGACCCATGATGGCACCACTGCTCTCAGCCTGGATGACAGATTGAGACCCTATCTCCAAAGAAATTAAAAATTAAAAAAAAAAAAAAAAAGGCCAGGCATGGTGGCTCATGCCTGTAATCCTAGCATTTTGGGAGGCCGAGGCAGGCAGATCGCCTGAAGTTAGGAGTTCGAGACCAGCCTGGCCAACATGGTGAAACCCTATCTCTACTAAAAACACAAAAATTAGCCAGGTGTGGTGGTGCACGGCTGTAATCACAGCTACTTGGGAGGCTGAGACTGGAGAATCACTTGAACCCAGGATACGCTGGTTGCAGTGAGCTGAGATTGTGCCACTGCACTTCAGCTTAGGCAACAGAGCGAGACTCCATCTCAAAAAAAAAAAAAAAACTGATCTCAGCCAGCCTCGGTGGTTCACACCTGTAATCCCAATACTTTGGGAGGCTGAGGCGGGGGGGGGATCACCTAAGTTCAGGAGTTCAAGACCAGCCTGGCCAACATGGTGAAACCCCATCTCTACTAAAAATACAAAAATTAGCCAGGTGTGGTGGCAGGCACCTGTAATCTCAGCTACTCGGGAGTCTGAGGCAGGAGAATTGCTTGAATCTGGGAGGCAGAGGTTGCAGTGAGCCAAGATAGCGCCATTGCACTCCAGCCTGGATGACAAGAGCAAAACTCCATCTCAAAAACACAACAACAACAACAAAAAACTGATCTCACAGAAGTAGAAAGTAGAACAGTGGTCACCAGAGGCAGGAAAGGGTGAGGGTGTGGGGGCTGGGGTGTGGAGGGGAATAGGGAGGGACTGGTTAATGGGTACAAAATTATAGTTAGGTAGAATAAGTTATAGTATTCTATAGAACAACAGGGTGACTACAGTGAATAAAACTTTGTTATACATTTCAGGCCGGACGCAGTGGCTCACGCTTGTATTCCAAGCACTTTGGGCAGCTGAGGTGGGCGGAACACCTGAGGTCAGGAGTTCGAGACCAGCCCAGCCAACATGGTGAAACCCCATTTCTACTAAAAATACAATAATTAGCCGGGCATGGTGGTGCACACCTGTAATTCCAGGTACTCAGGAGGCTGAGGCAGGAGAATCACTTGAACTCGAGAGGCGGAGGTTGCAGTGAGCCAAGATCGTACCACTGCACTCCAGCCTGGGCAACAGTGCTAGACTCCATCTCCA
Source organism: Theropithecus gelada (assembly GCF_003255815.1). Classification (NCBI taxonomy): domain Eukaryota; kingdom Metazoa; phylum Chordata; class Mammalia; order Primates; family Cercopithecidae; genus Theropithecus; species Theropithecus gelada. Next base: position 41,251,616 of record NC_037676.1, on the reverse strand, counting down.
GGAAAAAAAAAAAAAAATTATTGTGTATTTCAAAATAGCCAGAAGAAAGAATTTTGACTGTTTCCAACAAAAAAGATAAGTGTTTCAAGTGATGAATATGCCAATTACCCTGATTTGATCATTACACATTATGTATCAAAATATCACACTGTCCCCCATAAATATGTACAATTATTATGTGTCAATTAAAAATAAAAACAGGCCAGGTTCAATGACTCATGGCTGTAATCCCAGCACTTTGAGAGGCCAAGGCAGGAAGATCACTTGAGGCCAGGAGTTCTAGACTAGCCTGGACATTGAGAGACCACCATCACTACAAAAAATAAAAAAAAAAACCTCAGCTGAGGCCATGTCCCATGGCTCAGGCCTGTAATCCCAACATTTTGGGAGGCAAAGGCGGGAAGACTGCCTGAGGATGCGAGTTCGAGACAAGCCTGGGCAACATAGCAAGACCCCATCTCTACAAAATTAAAATAATTCTCACTTTCATGTGGATCTGCTTATTTTGTACCGTGCAATACTGGGAAGACATCATAATTGGCAAATATTATAAATACTTTTTTTTTTTTTTGAGACAGGGTCTCATTTTGTAGCCCAGGCTGGAATGCAGTGACACTGTCTCAGCTCACTGAAACCTCCACCTCCTGGGTTCAAGCGATTCTCCTGCCTCAGCCTCCTGAGTAGCTGAAGTTACAGGCACGTACCACCACAGCAGCTAATTTTGTATTTTTAGTAGAGATGAGGTTTCACCATGTTGGCCAGGCTGGTCTCAAACTCCTGACCTCAAGTGATCTTCCCTCCTAGGCCTCCCAAAGTGCTGGGATTACAGGCGTGAGCCAATGTACCCGACATTTTAAATAATTTCTAAAAAATGGTTTTGAAACAAGGTCTCCCTCTGTCACCCAGGCTAGAGTGCAGTGGCACAATCATAGCTCACTACAGCCTCAAACTCCTGGGCAAGAAATCCTCCCACATCAGCCTCCAATGTAGTGGGACTACAGGTATGCACCATGGCTGCCTAATTTTTTTTTTTTTGAGATGGAGTCTCAATCTGTTGCCCAGGCTGGAGTGCAGCAGCGCAATCTCCGCTCACTGCAACCTCCACCTCCTGGGTTCAAGCGATTCTCCTGCCTCAGCCTCCCAAGTAGCTGGGACTACAGGCACGTCCCACGAAGCCTGGCTAATTCTTTGTATTTTTAGTAGAGATGGGGTTTCACAGTGTTAGCCAAGATGGTCTCGATCTCCTGACCACGTGATCCGCCTGCCTCAGCCTCCCAAAGTGCTGAGATTACAGGTGTAAGCCACTACGCCCAGCTGGCTGCCTAATTTTTAAAACTTTTTTGTAGAGACGAGGTCTTGCTATGTTGCCCAGGCTGTTCTTGAACTCCTGGCATCAAGGAATTAAAATATTTTAAACTATTTAATTATCCTCAACCTTTAAATTTTCCTATTTCTGTATGTTTTGTAACATATATCAGTATATATTAGTACATGATATTCTACTGTAACCATATATATATATATAATACAGACTAAGAGCTTATCTTTTCTTTTACTGTTTATTTAGGTTACATAGTCAATAAAGCTTGGAGACCACTAACCTGGAGTCAGCTCAGAAGTCCTGAAGCCCTCTTCCCAGTCCCCTATTCACTGTCCCAAGATGACCAAAGCCAAAGGTGAGCCCTTGGCCCAGTAGGATCAGAGAAGGTGGAGGCAGTGAGGAGGGAGCCTGGCTTCCCGCCCCTCCCAAGCTGCACAGAGGGCCTACCTGATTGTGCCATCGGATGACATTTCCAAATCCCCCTGTCCCAAGGCGCTCTTTCATTTCCCAGGCCCCACATGTCTGGGTTGTCAGGGAAGGTGACCAGCTCATACTGATGTCGTGCTAACTCTGTAAGCAATTTGGGATGGGGAAAAAAGGTTAGGATTAAGAAAAAAAAATGGAGCTCAAAGAGATGGAGAAGGCAAGAGATACCACTGCTCTTGAATGGGAGAGAAGAAAAATACAACTGGTTTTTTACTTTGTAAAGAAACCAATGTGTTTGGTTTGTCCAAATTTTGTGGCAAACTTTTGTCCCTCTCACCCTCCCCCATCCGGTTGCTGTGGCATCAGGCAGGGAAGAAAGTCACCGAGGGAGGCGATGTCCACGCCCTTGCCCCAGCGAGGGGATCCCCGGCTGACTCCACCAGGGGCGCCCGGGCCTGCCCGAGGTGGCAGGGACAGAACCTACTTCTGAGCGTCCCCTCGGTCACGTGTTTCTTTACAACGTTCCCATAAATCGCAGGTTTCCCTCAAAGCCACCCACCCCCAAGAAGCCATCCCAGCCAGGGCTGTTTCTCCCGGCTTCCCGAACTCCAATCCGCACGAGTGAAACGCTCCCCAGTCCGCAAGCTGCGACTTTCCAGCAGCACAGAGGGGTCTTCTGGGCCTTGCAGGCAGCGGAGCGGCGGGGCCTGCAGGTGGCACCCGGGCCGCACTCGCGAGGGGGACTCACCTGTCGGCAGGGACGCGGGGCAGGGGGAGGGCTCCCCGGGGCGGGGGAGGCGGGGCTGGGGCGGCCGAACCCTGGGCTCTGATACCCCTCTGAAAACATTAAAATGCGGGAATCTTAACGCGGGCAGCGCGGCGCAACTTCCTCAAACACTTCCTGCTCTGACATCACTGAGCACGTGGGCCGTGGCCGCTCTTAAAGTGGCCGCGAGGGGCGCGAGGCTGACCAGGTCCGGATGCTGCGAGCGCCGCGGGCCAGGTGGGCCTGTCCCGGGACCCGCAACCGGGCGACTTCCCGGGGGCGGGGGTGGCGTGTGGCCTCTAGAATAAACTGAGGGAAAGTGGACAGACCGTGCTGACGGATTTAAAAGAACAGCCCTGAAATGACCCCCGTTACGCCCTGTTCTCTTTAGACAAGTGACTTCCACCTGGAGCCGTTTCTGGGCCCGGGCATGGGGATTTCCTCACCCGGCCGCCTAGGCTTTCACCTCGGTGGAATTTCCCGCGCCCCTGCTGGGATGATTTAGGGACTGTTGGCTAGAACTGCCCTTGCCGCCCGCCCTACTGTGGGCGCTCCCCTGTCTGTGGGGGGTGCTTGGCTGGGTGTGGAGAAGGATCAATCACAGCTGACTCCTCAGAGGTGACAGCCCCCGCCCCCTTAAAAACAAGAAAAGACCTAGAAGTTTGGTGGGCCAAACTGCAGCCCCACCCCCAGTGACAGGAGGAAACCGCGAGGCGCACAGTCTAAGGTTCATCGTTCATCTCCTTCTGCTTGGAGTCAGAATGTCCTCCCTGCTGAGTTCCTCCGTTTTGTGGCATTACATTAGTGGACAAAGGAGGTGTGTGTGTGTGTTGCTATATTTTATTCAAGCAGGAAAAAACTACCAAAGGAACCTGAAGATGATAATAATAGCTCACATCTATAGAGTGCTTACACAGTGCAGGGCTCTGTTCTAAATCTCTGAACTTAGATTTCCTTACTCAATCCTCAGGGCAACCCTGTAAATTGGACAATACTGCATTATTATTATTATTATTATTATTATTATTATTATTATTATTTCGTTCTGTCACCCAGGCTGGAGTGCAGTGGTGTGATCACAGCTCACTGCAGCCTCCAACTCTTGTGCTCAAATGATTCTCCTGACTACAGGTGCATGGCCGCCATACCTGGTGGCGGGGGTCTCACTCACTGAGTTGCCCAGGCTAGTCTCGAACTCCTGGGCTCAAGGGGATCCAGCCGCCTGGACCTCCCAAAGTGTTGGAATTACAGGTGTGAGCCACCGCACCTGGTCTGCATTATTATTATTTCCGAGGCACAGGGCTGCTACGTAGATGAACTGATACTCAAACCCTAGCAACTGGTTCCCGGGTTCTTAATGGGTGGTTAAAAGTAGCATGTTAAGTTCAGAGGGAGGCAAACTGGATTTTGAATTCAGATACTGCTGTTGACTACCTCTGAGGCACTGGGGCTGGTTTGTTAAACACTCTGAGCATCTATTTCCTCTTTTAAAATTTAGGCAGTATTAGGTTGAATTGCATTTAATTGTCATTTTTTTGGAAATTGAAAACAGCCAAAACATCAGTGACAAAGATCAGCAGTTTCATCTGCTTCACTGTAATAGCAGGGGGACAGGCGGGCTCATAGAAAGTCATAGAAAGGAGGCCACCCCAGAGTTGTTGTGAGGGACAAATGAGGTATTGATAGCAGCAGTGCCTGACAGCCCTGGGGTTGAAGTTAACTCAGGGACGGATCTCAACCCAAACATAGGGGTCAGTGGTGTCCAGGGCTGTGCTAGGCAGGCTGGCTGCTCTGTTTCTTTTCCCTCCCCTCCCCTCCCCTCCCCTCCTCTCCCCTCCCCTCCCCTCTCCTCTCCTCTTCTTTCTTTTTCTTTCTCTCTCTCCTTTCCTTTTCCTTCCTTCCTTCCTTCCTTCCCCCTCCCCTCCCTCCCATCCCCTCCCCTCCCTTCCAGGCTACTTAGTTTCTTTCTCCCTTGCCCTTCCCCTTCCCTTTCCCCTTCCCTTCCCTACCCTCCCTTCCCTTCTTTCTCCCCCCTCCCTCTCTCTTTCTTTCTCCTTTCTTCCTTCCTTTCTTTCCTTTCCCTTTCCTCCCCTCCCCTCTTCTCTCCTCTCCTTTCTCTTTTTCTTTCTCTTTCTCGTTCTCTCTTTTCCTTGCTTCCTTCCTTCCTGCATGCATGCCTGCCTGCCTGCCTTCCTCCTCCCCCCTCCCCTCCCCTCCCCTTCCCTTCTCTTCCGGTCCTGGCTACTTAGTTTCTTTCTTTTCTTTCCTTCCCTTCCCTTTCCTTCCTTCCTTTCTCTCTTTCTTTCTCTTTCTCTTTCTTTCTCCTTCCTTTCTTCTTTCCTTTCCTTTCCTCCCTTCCCCTCCCCTCCCCTCTCTTCCCTTCTCCTCCCCTCCCCTTCCCTTCCTGGCTGCTCGATTTCTTTCTTTTCTTTCCTTTCTTTCTTCCTTTCCTTTCCTTTTCTTTATTTTTTCTTTCTTGACAGGGCCTCTCTCTATCGCCCACTTTGGAGTGTAGTGGCAGGATGCTCACTGCAGCCTTGACCTCCTGGGTTCAAGGGGTCCTCCCACCTCAGCCTCCCCACTATCTGGGATTACAGGCACACGCCACCATGACCAGCTAATTTTTAAATTTTATTTTGTTGAGACGAGGTCTCACTATGTTGCTCAGAGTTGGCTCAAACTCCTGGCCTCAAAGCAATCCTCCCACCTTGGCCTCCCAAAGTGCAGGGATTACAGGTGTGAGCCACCGCTCCTGACCTGGCATTTCTTGATTACTCCCAGCTAAATGGCAAGCTCAGCCTCAAGGCTGGAAGCAACAGGAACATGAGTAAATAGTTGTAACACAAGTAGAATAGTGCCTGCATTGTCTAAATGCAATATAAGTGTTTGCTTAATAAGTAAATTTTTTAAATAAAATATGTATTGGCCAGGTGAGGTGGCTCATGCCTGTAATCCCAGCACTTTGGGAGGCTGAGGTAGGCAGATCACTTGAAGTCAGGAATTTGAGACCAGCCTGGCCAACATGGTGAAACCCTGTCTCTATGAAAAATACAAAAATTAGCTGGGCGTGGTGGCGAGTGCCTGTAATCCCAGCTACTTGGGAGACTGAGGCAGAAGAATTGCTCAAACCCAGGAGTTGGAGGTTGCAGTAAGTGGAGATCGCACCAGTGCACTATAGCATGGGCAACAGAGCTAGACTCCATCTCGGAAAAAAAAAAAAAAAAAATTAGGCCGGGTGCAGTGACTCACCCCTGTAATCCCAGCATTTTGGGAGGCCGAGGCAGGCAGATCACCTGAGGTCATGAGTTCAAGACTAGCCTGGCCAACATAGTGAAACCCCGTCTCTACTAAAAATACAAAAATTAGGCCGGGCACAGTGGCTTACGCCTGTAATGCCAGCACTTTGGAGGCCGAGGTGGGTGGATCATGAGGTCAGGAGATCAAGACCTTCCTGGCTGACATGGTGAAACCCCATCTCTACTAAAAATACAAAAAAAAAAAAAAAAAAAATTAGCTGGGCATGCTGGTGCGTGCCTATAATCCAAGCTACTTGGGAGGCTGAGGTAGGAGAATCTCTTGAACCCAGAAAGCAGAGGTTACTGTGAGCTGAGATCGTGCCATTGCACTCTAGCCTGGGCGATGAGGGAAACTCCGTCTCAAAAAAAAAAAAAAAAAATTATTCAGCATCTGTATGTGCTGGGCACTGTGGAGAGTCTATTTCCAGTACCACGTCATAAAAAAGTTCTCTTTAATCCTGTCATCTCTGAAAAACACTGTCCCTGAGAAACTTACCGAGACATCCGCTAATATGCCAAAAGTTTACTCTGCACTCCTATAATTTGAATCCTCATTTTGCTCAGCTCAAAATAACTTGGCTTTCAACGGAACATAAATCTCTCTGATAAGGTCACGTATTACTAGACTTTTTTTTCTTCAGTTAATCATGGCCCAGGAAGGGGCCTCTGGGTTTTATCATATTCCAAGATATTTATTATCTTAAGCTCAATTTTCTATCCAGATAAGACATGTTTAGATATCTCTGCCTGCATCTGGTTTCTGTCCTCCTCTGGAGACATGAGCAGACTGTTTACAAAAGATATTTTCAGATTCAGCAGAAAAAGGTCCCTTTTTCTTCCTGCTTTGAGGCTGACTGTGCTATTTAGCTGTGCTATAGGGAAATCAAGAAATACTGACCAGCCAGAGTGCCTAGCTCAGCCCAGGCCATTACTGACCCAGGGGATCCAAGCAATGGAATGAGATCTCATCAGAAGCACTTAGAATCTTACTGGGTTTTTGAGACCCACAGAGAGCCATCAAGTAAGGACAGACAAAGGCCAGGCAATATAAAATCACACACGAATTTGGTCTGCAGTAATTAGTACCATAGTACAGTACCGTTATAGGAAAGGGGTCCTGATCCAGACCCCAAGAGAGGGTTCTTGGATCTGGTGCAAGAAAGAATTCAGGGTGAGTCAGTAAAGTGAAAGCAAGTTTATTAAGAAAGTAAAGGAATAACAGAACGGCTACTCCGCAGACAGAGCAGCCCCCGAGGGCTGCTGGTTGCCCATTTTTATGTTTATTTCTTGATGATACGCTAAACAAGGGGTGGATTATTCATGCCTCCCTTTTTTAGACCATATAGGGTAACTTCCTGACGTTACCATGGCATTTGTAAATTGTCGTGGCGCTGGTGGGAGTATAACAGTGAGGACAACCAGAGGTCACTCTCGTGGCCATTTTGGTTTTGGTGGGTTAGAGCCGGCTTCTTTACTGAAACCTGTTTTATCTGCAGGGTCTTTATGACCTATATCTTGTGCTGACCTCCTATCTCATCCTGTGACTTAGAATGCCTTAACCATCTGAGAATGCAGCCCAGTAGGTCTCAGCCTCATTTTACCCAGCTCCTGTTCAAGATGGAGTTGCTCTGGTTCAAATGCTTCTGACAGTACTAGTGATAAGGATAAGGTTTCTGAGCACTGTTAAATTTAAAATGAAATCTTATTCCCAGAGTAAGTCAAAGATAACTGTCCTCTTACTCAGTCTTTTATGTCATCCACTGATCAGACTCTGCTCTCTCACCTGATGGCAATGAAGCGCAGCAACACTGAGCTCCTCCGAGTGAAGAAATCATTGTTTTCTGCACAACCTGCGGCTGAATCATAGAAGAAGACAGCTTGAAAGATAAGAGGCCGTAAGGCAGACCACAGAGGATGGGGAGGATTTCCCCAGCACCCCAGCCCCCATAGTCAGCTCTGGTTCAGCGATTTCAGCAACTCTTTCTTGACCCATCTGATTTTGTTTTATCCCAGCCCTGCAGAGAAAGGACTCTACAGGTCAGGACTTGCTTCTTCAACAAACAAAAACTCCTCTGCCAGAAAAGTTGGAGAAACTAGTTTAGTCGGAGGATATGAAGAAGTCACATCCTCTTTGTTCTGGGGACCTTGTTCTGGGGACCTTGGTGGGAGATGAGGGTGGGCTGGTGGAGACGAGGGTGAGAATGAACCTTACCGCAGACCCTTTGGGCTCCATGAAGAGCTGGCTGCAGAAGAGGAAGGGAAGGAAATTGGCCAGCTGCTGTCTCTGTGACTGGACTTGGGCCAATCAAGAAACTGAGAGGAGCAGGGCCAGCCAGGCTGTTGTGCCTCAAACTTAGGCAGAAACAAGAAAAGGCAACGATTTGGGGCTCTGAGTCACCCTCTCTGGAGACAAGAGAGCTTGGAGGAGGAAATCACTTTTTGAGCTCCCTTTGCTTTTACACACACATGTGTTTATTCCAGTAAATTCAAACCAAAGAGGAAGAAGTCATGAAAGGGCAGCTGCCACCTCAGGCCGTGGTGGCCGGGACAAAGGATATGGGCTGGATGTAGATGTCTAAGAAACCAACAGGTATGCTTTTCGGCTTACCTTGGTTCTGAGCGCCTACTTTTGACCCATGGGATCAAAGATATTGTTCACTGCTCCATTCCCAGCACCTGGTACATCATAGGTACTCAATAAAAATTTTACCAAATGAATGAGAGACATGGCCAATACAAAGACTGGCCAATACTAAGAGTGAAACAGCACTCTTTAGCCTTGGGCTATGCATTGTCTTTGGAGCTTGAGAGATGTGAGTTCCAATCCTGGCTCTGTCTTTTCTCGGCTTTGTGAACTCAGGCAGTTTATTGACCCTCACGGAGCCTCAGTTTTCTCTTCCATGAAGTAGGGGTGAATAAAACCTACTCCTCATGGAGATAATATACATAAAAGTGCAGAGCCTGATGCTTGTGAAGCCCCCTTTGAATATTAGTTATTAATGCGTTACTTTTTTAATGCGGTAACCCAGAAGTTGGCTGATATTCTTGTTCTGTGATTCAAGTGAAATGGGCTCTGGCTGGGCGCAGTGGCTCACGCCTATAATCCCAGCACTTTGGGAGGCCGAGACTGGCGGATCACCTGAGGTCAGGAGTTCAAGACCAGCCTAGGCAACATGGTGAAACCCCGTCTCTACTTTAAAAAATACAAAAAAATCAGCCAGGCGTGGTGGTGGGCACCTGTAATCCCAGCTACTTGGGAGGCTGAGGCAGGAGAATTACTTGAACCCGGGAGGCAGAGGTTGCAGTTTACTGATTGTGCCACTGCATTCCAGCCTGGGCGACAGAGCGAGAGTCCATCTCAAAAAAGAAAAAAAAGGGCCGGGCGTGGTAGCTCATGCCTGTAATCCCAGCACTTTGGGAGGCCAAGGCAGGCAGATCACATGAGGTCGGGAGTTTGAGACCAGCCTGACCAACATGAAGAAACCCCGGCTCTACTAAAAATAGAAAATTTGCCGGGCATAGTGGCACATGCCTGTAATCCCAGCTACTCAGGAGGCTGAGGAAGGAGACTCACTTGAACTCAGGAGGCAGAGGTTGTGGTGAGCCAAGATCAGGCCATTGCACTCCAGCCTGGGCAACAAGAGTGAAACTCTGTCTCAAAAAATAGTAATTAAAAAAAAATGAAATGGGCTCCAAGCTCCACATCTTCCCCACTCCCCTTGCAATGCAAGGCCCCTATCCTTTCACCTCTCCCCTCTCCCCGGGACCTTGGTGTCAGAGGTGGCAGTGTGCACTGGTGGTTGAGGCAGTTGGATGTTTTTTAGTCACCTCTGCCTCTGACCTTCTACTTTTGCTAAACTCTTAACTGCCTTTGCGTTTTTTTTTTTTTTTTTTTTTTTTTTTTTTTTTGGAGTCTAGGTCCTACTCTGTCATCCATCTTGGAGTGCAGTGGCATGATCATAGCTCATGCAGCCTTGAAGTCCTGGGTTCAAGTGATGCTCCGACCTCAGCCTCCCCAGTAGCTGGGACCACAGGTCTGTGCCACCACTCCCAGCTAATTTGCTCTACTTTTTAAAAGATAGGGTCTCACTATGTTGCCCAGGCTGATCTGGAACTCCTGGGCTCAAGCAGTCCTCCTGCCTTGGCCTCCCAAAGTGCTGGAATTTCAGATGGGAGCCACCCTGCTTGGTTCAATTCCGTTTGTTTACTTTTTAGTGTGAAGGTTGTTCTCCACTACCACCAAATATAGGGTCAAGATTCCACATTTGGCCTGGGTACTGTGGCTCACACCTGTAATCCCAGCACTTTGGGAGGCCAAGGCAAGTGGATCAGTTGAGGCCAGGAGTTTGAGACCAGCCTGGGCAACATGGCAAAACCTTGTCTCTACTAAAAATACAAAAATTAGCCAGGCATGGTGGCGGGTGCCTGTAATCACAACTACTCAAGAGGCTCAGGCAGCAGAATCACTTGAACTTGGGAGACAGAGGCTGTAGTGAGCCAAGATCGTGCCACTGCACTTGAGCCTGGGTGACAGAGCAAGACTCTGTCTCAAAAAAATAAATAAATAAAAAGATCTACATTTGGGGAAGTGGCAGGGGTCAGCACATCTGGAGTGCAATGGATAAGCCTCACTCTGGGAGAACCACGTTCGTGAGCATGGCCTCTCCCCTGCCAGGTCAGGATAAAGGCCAATTTTGATTTATTAGGTTGGTACAAGAGTTATTGAGGTTTTTGATGTAATAATTTCTTAATATCCTTTCTAGAGAATTTCTAAGGTGTGGGCAGACTGCTGGGTTGGGCTGGATTTCTCCTGTCTGAGGAATCAGAGGCCAGAGGTGACCAAATGACTGACCCAACTGGGTAAATCCAGGCTTAGTGACCCCAGAACAACACGAGGCTGGCTGGGCTATGGTGCGAAAGGACCGCTCATCACTGAGACTGCAGAGCCTGTGCCAAGAAAGAGGAAGAGAGGCTAGGCGTGGTGGCTCACGCCTGTAATCCCAACACTTTGGGAGGCCAAGGCAGGCGGATTGCAAGGTCAGGAGATCAAGACCATCCTGGCTAACACAGTGAAACCACGTCTCCACTAAAAATACAAAAAATTAGCTGGTCATGGTGGCAGGTGCCTGTAGTCCCAGCTGCTCCGGAGGCTGAGACAGAAGAATGGTGTGAATCTGGGAAGCGGAGCTTGCAGTGAGCAGGGATCACACCACTGCACTCCAGCCTGGGGGACAGAGCAAGACTCTGTCTCAAAAAAAAAAAAAAAAAAAGAATGAGGAAGAGAGAACAGAAGAAAAAAAGAAGCTGGTTTGGAGGGAGCATGGTGGAAAGGGTCACTAGGCAGCGGAGATGTGAACTTTAACCAAACCCTGGGCTGTGTTGCAACTCAGCTACAGACCCCAGTCCCTCCTGGGCTCATGCCTCTCTCTGCACTTCCCCTTGTCATTAGTGCCTGGCCCTCCTACCTGCCTGTCCCAACTTTTCCTTTCTGCAGGAGTCTGCTGGTGACTATCCGGGAGGCCAGATCACTGTAGGAGACTGGAATATGCCACCCAAGATAGGCGTTTTTGGCATACGGATTATTCTGAGAAACAGCAACTGAAGAAGCAGCTCTGAAAGCAGAGTAAAAATGACCCTTTTGCCTGGGCATTGTGGCAGGCACCTATAATCCCAGCTACTCGGGAAGCTGAGGCAGGAGAATCACTTCAACCTGGGAGGCAGAGGTTGCAGTAAACTGAGATGGCGCCATTGCACTCCAGCTTAGGTGACAAGAGTAAAACTCCATCTCAAAAAAAAAAAAAAAAAAAAGTTTAAGGCCAGGCATGGTGGCTCACACCTGTAGTCCCAGCACTTTGGGAGGCTGAGACAGGTGGATCACCTGATGTCAGGAGTTCAAGACCAGCCTGACCAACATGGTGAAACCCTGTCTCTACTAAAAATACAAAAATTAGCCAGGCATGGTGGTGGGTGCCTGTAATCCCAGCTACTTGGGAGGCTGAGGCTGGAGAGTCGCTTGAACTAGGGAGGCGGAGGCTGCAGTGAGCTGAGATCATGCTACTGCACTCCAGCCTGGGTGACAGAGTGAGACTCATCTCAAAAATTAAATTAAATTAAATATTGTAAAAGCTACCCTTTTGTAAGGGAAATTTACATCTATAGAAACCATCTCTCTGCTGTTTTCTGATAGTCTCAGAAACAACAAAAAACGTCTCTTTCCAGGCATAGCGGCTCATGCCTATAATCCTAGCACATTGGGAAGCCCAGGCAGGAGGATCACTTGAGCCCAGGAGTTTGAGACTAGCCTGGGCAATATAGGGAGACCCCATCTCTACCAAAAAATCAAAATATTAGTTGGGTGTGGTGTCATGCCTGTAGTCCCAGCTACTGGAGAGGCTGAGGTAGGAGGGTCACTTGAAATCAGGAATTTGAGACCAGCAAGACTTTATCTCTAATTAATTTAAAAATGTATATTTAAAAATAAAATTTTATAATTAATTATAAAAAATAAAATAAAATTAATTTTAAAATAAAATATAATTCTCTATATATACTTAAATACCAGAAAAACCCAGCTGGCCATGGTGGTTCACACCTATAATCCCAGGACTTTGGGAGGTCAAGGCGGGTGGATCACCTTAGGTCAGGAGTTTGAAACCAGCCTGGCCAACATGGTGAAACCCCATCTCTACTAAAAATACAAAAAATTAGCCAGGCATAGTGGCGGGCACCTGTAATCCCAGTTCCTCAGGAGACTGAGGCAGGAGAATCGCTTGAACCCGGGAGGTAGAGTTTGCAGTGAGCCAAAATCATGCCATTGCATTCTAGCCCAGGCAACAGAAGTGAAACTCCATCTCAAAAAACAAACAGAAAAACGCATCTCCATGTGTAAGGGTTTCTCTGTCCCTATACCAGGAAGAGAAGTGTGGCTCTAATTCACCAGAAACTCTAATCATTAGAGAAGACATCAACATAAATCTGCACTACAAACCTTAGCTTTGCTTACCAAGCTTTTTCAGGACACCACCCCATAACTGTCCACCCCAAAACCGTTCTTGCTTTGTTTCACCTGGAGATGGTATTTAAGTCCGAATTCTAAGTCACCCTTCTAGATTTTACTCATTTCTCTGGGTATCTCCTATGAATACTTGAAATATACATGTTGTTAAACTTCCGTTTGTTTTTCTCTTGTTAATCTGCCATTTTGTTACAGGAGGTCTCAGCCGGGAACACAGAAAGGATATAGAGAAAATTATTGTTCTGCCCCTACAGTTTTAGTGACCCAGATGGGATCTCTGGTACACCCTACCTGCTCTACAATTGGGATCCCTGGAAAAGTGACAGAATCTGGCAACGGGTAAGAATGTAGTGTCGGCCGGGTGTGGTGGCTCACACCTGTAATCCCAGTATTTTGGGAGGCCAAGGCAGGTGGACCACTTTAGCCCAGGAGTGGGACCAGCCTGGGCAAGATGGCAAGACCCTGTCGCTACTAAAAATACAAAAAAATTAGCCGGGTGTAGTGGCTCCTGCCTGTAATCTCAGCACTTTGGGAGGCCGAGGCTGGTGGATCACTTGAGTCTAGGAGTTTGAGATCAGCCTGGTCAACATGGCAAGTCCCCGTCTCTACTAAAAATACAAAAAATTAACCGGGCATGGTGGTGTGCACTTGTAGTCCCAACTACTTGGGAAGCTGAGGCAGGAGGATCACTTGAGCCCAGGAAATTGAGGCTGCAGTGAGCCGTGATTACACCACTGCACTCCAGCCTCAGCAATGAGCATGAGACCCTGTCTCAAAAAAATAAAAAGTAGGCCGAGCGCAGTGGCTCACGCCTGTAATCCCAACACTTTGGGAGGCCAAGGTAGGCAGATCACGAGGTCAGGAGATCGAGACCATCCTGGCTAACAAGGTGAAACCCCATCTCTACTAAAAATTCAAAAAAATCAGCTGTGTGTGGTGGTGGGCACCTGTAGTCCCAGTTACTCAGGAGGCTGAGGCAGGAGAATGGCATGAAGCCAGGAGGCAGAGCTTGCAGTGAGCCAAGATTGCGCCACTGTACTCCAGCCTGGGCAACAGAGCAAGACTGTCTCAAAAAAAAAAATTAAAAATTAAAAATTAAATAAATAAATACATAAATAGATAAGCAAAATAATATGGTAGGTAGCACTTCTGGATCTGTGTGGTACCAGTCAAGGGAGGAAGGTACAAGTTTCTCTTTTGTGCCTTCTATCTCAAATTCACATTAGCAGGAGAAATCATTTGTAAGAATTAATTTTTTTGGACAGTGACTCTGGTGAAATGTGGTTTGGGGTAACCATTGGTTATTGATCCTTTCACTCCCAGGGACAGTTATTGCTTTCCTGTTTGTGTCCTAAAAACGTAGCGTGGCTATCCAACTGCTGGGGCGCCCAGATTATCCAGGCTGCCTGTCCTGGCTACCAACTGCCAGGCTAGGGACACCCCAGAATATGGCCAGCCAACCACCAGGTCAGGGACACCCAGGAATATAACCAGACAGAAAGAGAAGCGTGGGCTGCATCCCATCTGTGACCAGTGTCTGTCAACCTAAAATCATTGAATGGTCAGAATCTAGTTCAAAGACAGGTCATCAGCACAAAGTTGAGGACTGCAGCCCAGGACACACTTCCAAGTTGCCTTGGGGACTGCTCCAGACAACAAAAGAGAGGCTCAAGTTTTTAAAGGAAAAAAATAACAAATCAGGAAAGGGAGATTTACAAAAGTTGTTTGTCAGGAATTCTCATTGGTTTACAGAAATAACTTTGGTTATTTTTATAAATAACATTGGTGATTGGCTGTGCATTGTTGAACTACAGGGTGTATGGCATTTTATGGCTACTTGGTGACAGTTAGTCTAGAGCCCCCATAGCAAGTGGCTGCTAGAGGTAATTATTTCACTCAAGGGGGAGAGGGATGTGACTGGTATTACATTTTAAATGCCTTTCTGGGTCTCATAATTTAAAGGGGCTCGCATTCCTCAAATGAAATATATTTCTTGGAAGAGGAGGTGAATAGGGTCTCACTGTCACCCAGGCTGGAGTGCCGTGGCGTGATCATGGCTCACTGCAGCCTCGACCTCCCCAGGTTTAAGCAATCCTCCCATCTCAGCCTCCTGAGTAACTGGGACTACAGGTGTACATCAGCACATGGAGCTAATATTTGTATTTTTTTGCAGAGGTGGGGTCTCACCATGTTGCCCAGGCTGGTCTCAAACCCTTGAGCTCAAATGATCCACCTGCCCCGGTCCCCCAAAGTGCTGGGATTACAGTGTAGGCCATAACATCTAGCCAGATGAAATGATTTTTCTTTTTCTCATATCCTACCAACCATTGCCAGCTCTTCGGGTGTTATCTAAAACTTTCCTCCCTTGACTGTCTATGGGAATGGCTCCCTAGTCTATGGAAAGGGCTGTATCTTTGCATCCTGTTTGGAGAGGCCTCTCATTTCTGTGGTTAAGCCATAAAAGGCTCATTGGTTTTAAGTCCTAAGAGGCTTATAACTTTGGTCTTCAGTCATTTGCTAAGTACACATTTTCTGTAAAAGAAAAAGGAGAAAAACTATTCAAATAGGAGTTCAATATTGCCAGGAAAACTTAGTGTTTGTCCCAGGAGAATTTGATAATAGGTTTTGTGTGGGTTTTTTTGGTTTTTTTTGTTTTGAGACGGAGTCTCGCTCTGTCACCCAGGCTGGAGTGCAGTGGTGCCTCTCGGCTCACTGCAACCTCCGCCTCCCAGGTTCAAGTGATTCCCCTGCCTCAGCCTCCCGAGTAGCTGGGATTACAGACATGTGCTATCACTCCCGGTTAATTTTTGTATTTTAAGTAGGATTTAAAATGGGATTTCACCATATTGGTCAGGCCGGTCTCAAACTCCTGACCTCCTGATCCTCCCAACTCGGCCTCCCAAAGTGCTGGGATTATAGGCATGAGCCACTGCACCCAGCCTTGAAAGCCTTTTTTTTTAAAGGAGCTCTATGGTCAGAAGTTGGCCTGACTAGAAGCCAATATTCAGACCCTAGTAGGAGTTACTGTTTTAAGTCGTCTCTGTTCTGTCGAGCTAATCCTGAAGCTCCCATGGGAATGTCTCCATCGCCTGAAACTCCCTTCCTGAAGCCCCGCTGTCTATGTGCTCAACCAACTCTGTCACCTACCTATGGCTGGTGCAGTTTTGCTGAGCCAGTAAATACGGGACTTTATTGGCTTCTTTGGAGAACTTGAGATCTCCCGACCCTGGCTCCCCGAGAACCTCTTCCTTCCTGTTGCTCCTGTTTCTCTTCCCTTCTCTCATCTTCTCTCCAGTTCTCTCTTTTTTTTTTTTTTTGTGAGATGGAGTCTTACTCTCTTGCCCAGGCTGGAGTGCAGTGGCATAATCTCAGCTCACTGCAACCTCCACCTCTGGGGTTCAAGCAATTCTCCTGCCTCGGCCTCCCGAGTAGCTGGGATTACAGACTCCTGCCACCATGCCTGGCTAATTTTTTGTATTTTCGAAGAGACAGGGTTACGCCGTTTTGTTCAGGTGGTCTCGAGCTCCTGAGCTCAGGCAATCCACCCACCTTGGCCTCCCAAAGCACTAGGATTACAGGCGTGAGCCACTGAGCCCGGCCAATTAAACTCTTACTTTACTGCAATGCCGTGCTCTTCGTTTGTGCAGCAGGCAGGAAGAACCTGTCAGGCAGTTATAAAAATAGGATAAAAGTATATAAATGAGCTTTTAACAATGATTTTGGTTTATAACATGTCTACTAAAAATAGTTTCCCAAATCTCTTTGGTAACTTATACTCAGGGTTTTGCTAAGTTAAGTTAAATTAAACGATAAATATTCACTGCATACCTGGATATTTTCCAAATATAATAAAACATTGAAGCATTAATTGCTGAATATATGTCTGTCTACTCTTGGCTTCTTAGTACGAGAGACTCCAGATGTTTGAGTGTGTTAGTAAGCATGTCCCATGCCACACTGAAAAACTGTGGACACAGGCTGGGCACTACAGGCTGGGCACGGTAGCTCATGCCTGTAATCCCAGCACTTTGGGAGGCCAAGGGGAGCAGATCACCTTAGGTCGGGAGTTTGAGACCAGCCTGACCAACCTGGAGAAACTCTGTCTCTACTAAAAATACAAAATTAGCCAGATACGGCGCATGTCTGTAATCCCAGCTGCTCTGGAGGCTGAGGCACGAGAATCACTTGAACCTGAGAGGCAGAGGTTGCAGTGAACCGAAATTGCGTCATTGCACTCCAGCCTGGGCAACGAGAGTGAAACTCCATCTCGAAAAAAAAAAAGAAAAAAAGAAAAACTGCTATGAAAAAATATATGTTTCTAAAAATTATAAAACGGTATATTCATAAATTTGCCTGTCTACAGAATGCTAGTGTGACAGTTCATGATTGCTTAATTTCTAGTGAACACTAGAAACTTCTTTTTTTTTTTTTTTTTTTTTTTTTTTTTGAGACGGAGTCTCGCTCTGTCGCCCAGGCTGGAGTGCAGTGGCCGGATCTCAGCTCACTGCAAGCTCCGCCTCCCGGGTTTACGCCATTCTCCTGCCTCAGCCTCCCGAGTAGCTGGGACTACAGGCGCCGGCCACCGCGCCCGGCTAGTTTTTTGTATTTTTTAGTAGAGACGGGGTTTCACCGCGTTAGCCAGGATGGTCTCGATCTCCTGACCTCGTGATCTGCCCGTCTCGGCCTCCCAAAGTGCTGGGATTACAGGCTTGAGCCACCGCGCCCGGCCGAAACTTCTTAATGATTGCTTAATTTCTTAATGATTGCTTAGTTTCTAGTGAAAACCGGAAAGTGTAAAGAACAAAAGTTGTATGCAAGGAAAATAGGATATGGGATTTCTGTAAGATAAAGTATGAAGCAGTTGGGTGTGGTGGCTCAAGCCTGTAATCCCAGCACTTTGGGAGGCCGAGGCAGGCAAATCACCTGAGGTCAGGAGTTCAAGACGAACCTGGCCAATATGGTAAAACCCTGTCTCTACTGAAAATAAAAAATTAGCTGGGTGTGGTGGCATGCGCCTGTAGTCCCAGCTACTCAGGAGGCTGAGGCAGGAGACTCACTTGAACCTGGAAGGTGGAGCCTTGCATTGAGCCGAGATGGTGCCACTATACTCTAGCCTGGGTAACAGAGAGAGATTCCATCTCAGGAAAAAAAAAAAAAAAAAAAAAAACCATGAAGCATTAATATGTGTCTCTGTTGAGAAAAAAAGAGAGTAATTTGGTTCATGTTTAGAGTTTATATAAAGGCAGTTTCAGAATGAAAAAGGAGAATGAATGAAAGACAAAAATTGAGGCCAGGCATGGTGGCTTACACCTATAATCCCAGCACTTTGGGAGGCCAAGGTGGGCAGATCACGAGGTCAGGAGATCGAGACCATCCTGGCTAACATGGTGAAACCCCGTCTCTACTAAAAATACAAAAAATTAGCTGGGAGTGGTGGCGGGTGCCTGTAGTCCTAGCTACTCGGGAGGCTGAAGCAGGAGAATGGCGTGAACCCAGGAGGTGGAGCTTGCAGTGAGCGGAGATCACGCCACTGCACTCCATCCAGCCTGGGCGACAGAGCGAGACTCCATCTCAAAAAAAAAAAAAAAAAAAAAAAGAAAGACAAAAACTGAATGGAGCCAGGCATGATGGCACATGCCTGTAGTTGTAGCTACTCAAGAGGCCAAGGCAAGAGTATTGCTTGAGCCCAGAAGTTTGAGACCAGTTGAGGCAACATAGCAAGACTGTCTCAAAACAAACAAACAAATAAACAAAAAAACCCTGAATAGATTTAGAAAGTTAGAAAGAGAGAGAGATTCTTGTGTGATTAAGTTGGCTAAAATTGAATCAATTTATTATAAGGATCTCAAAGATGAGCTTTAATATCAAAAGTACAATCCAAAACTAGAGTTTCATCTTCTCTCTTAAAATTACAAAGTTTTATTTGGACTTCTCTTGATAAAATACTATGGAAGGGTTTTCTTTACCGTCTATGTAATCTGTGTAGGAAATCTAGAATTTGCTTAGGTGGAAAAAAATATGCGTCTTATCAGAATAATTTCCTGTGTTTCATATTGTCTTTATCAGGTCTTTGATTACTTAAGAAGACTCAGTCTTCTCTATTAAAAGAGCTAAGTTAAAAAATACAAAATCTATATACCTTTCTGTGATTACCTCTGAAATTTTCCAGTGCTTTGGTTAAATGGATAACTGAGTAATGTTTTACAGTGACCTGTGATCCTATTTAATCAAAAACTTTAGTCTTTTGCCTTTTTAAAAAAAATCTGTCCTTTAAAAACTTTGTTTAGAGATGAGGTCTCCTCCTATGTTGCCCAGGCTGATCTCGAACTCCTGGGCTCAGGTGATCCTCCTGCCTTGGCTTCCCAAAGTGCTGGGATTATAGGCATGAGTCACTGAGCCCAGCCATCTTTTGGCGTTTTTGACAACTTTGCAAAATCAAACTCTACATGAAGTCTTTGACCTTGAACTAACTTTGGAATTTTCCTGAAGACCCCTAAAAAGTCACAAAGGACTTGTCTTCCTTCTTTTTTATTTTTTTTGAGATGGAGTCTCACTCTGTTGCCAGGCTGGAGTGCAGTGGCGTAATCTTGGCTCACTGTAACCTCTGCCTCCGGGTTCAAGAGATTCTCCTGCCTCAGCCTCCCGAGTAGCTGGGCCTACAGGCATGCACCACCACAACCAGCTAATCTTTGTATTTTTAGTAGAGATGGGGTTTCACCATGTTGGCCAAGATGGTCTCAATTGGTTGACCTCGTAATCCACCTGCCTCAGCCTCCCAAAGTGCTGAGATTACAGGCGTGAGCCACCGTACCCAGCCTTGTCTTTCTTCTTATAAAAACAAACTTGTTAAATTAATTTGGTATGTTAAATTACATGGGAAGCATTGTTAAAAAAGAAGTGATGCTAAACCTTCTTTATGTTATATTTGTATGTATTTATGTTATAATGTGTTCCAGAAATTGCGTGAAGTTCCTAGAGATCTGATGGGTCCTGATATAATGGTGTCAGTTATAATTCTAGTTATTATCTTAAAATGTATGTGACAGAAGTAACTGAATTTTTTTCTCAATTGTATTACAATGAATTCTCATCCTTTAACCATGGCCATTTAAAGTATTTTGTCATCCACAGACAGTTAATTGGTTTATTTTGATGCATTCCTAAAAGCTTTTGCAAACAACTGTAATATGAACCACCATGCTTATGTGGTTTTTTTGCATGGCTACTGTGCTAATGAGTAAGAAAAATCACTTCCTGGTAGGCCCAGAAACCTCAAGAAAGTGCATTTGTATTTAAGGAGATTCATGGAGAAAACTCAAGTACACATTCCTGATGACTTTAAGATCATACCGCTGAACTTCCTGAACACTAATGGAAAAACTGACTCATTCATGAAATTGCTAACCAAAGATCAAGCAGAACAAGAATTAATTACATTGGACTAGATGACCTGATGATGATTAAAATTCTTTTTAATTATTATAATTTTTTTTGGAGATGGAGTTTTGCTCTTGTTGCCCAGACTGGAGTGCAATGGCGCAATTTTGGCTCACTGCCACCTCCGCCTCTTGGGTTCAAGTGATTCTCCTGCCTCAGCCTCCTGAGTAGCTGGGATTATAGGTGCCTGCCACTACCCACAACTAATTTTTTGTATTTTTGGTAGAGACGGGGTTTCACTATGTTGGCCAGGCTGGTTTCAAACTCCTCCCCTCAGGTGATCCACCTGCCTCAGCCTCCCAAAGTGCTGGGATTACAGGCATGAGACACCGTGCCCGACTGATGGTTATAATTCTTAGGACTTCTTGTTTTAGGACATTTCTGGGTCTTTAATGGTTTTTCTCTTTTTTCTTAAGCTAACTAAAATTTACAGCAATTGGGTAAATTATACCTTCGCAAACAGAATTAAAACATTTATCCCTTTTTCTCTACCTGATCCCTGTAGAATTCAGAAACTCTTACTAGCTATTCTTATTTTCATGACTATATAGTTACTTTCTTTTTCTTTTCTTTTTCTTTTCTTTTCTTTTTTTTTGAGATGGAGTTTCACACTTGTCGCCCAGGCTGGAGTGCAATGGTGCAATCTCAGCTCACTGCAACTTCCGCCTCTGGGGTTCAAGCGATTCTCCTGCCTCAGCCTCCCGAGTACCTGGGCTTACAGGTGCCTGCCACCATGCCCGGCTAATTTTCTTGTATTTTTAGTATAGATGGGGGTTTCACTATGTTGGCCAGGCTGGTCTTGAACTCCTGACCTCGTGATCCACCTGCCTCGGCCTCCCAAAGTGCTGGGATTACAGGTGTGAGCCACCGTGCTTGGCACTATATAGTTATTTTCATAAATTCAGTAAGAATCTAGTCTCCTTATAACAGGGACACAATTGAAAACCTTGATTGCTAAGACGTTGACTGGAATATCAAATATGAAAATGAACATATAATCAGATATGATCAGACAGTTTTAAGGAACTAAGGTTGACTTTATGGAGCCAAAAAGCCAACCTCGTGCTTTGCTTATGTGGTTTCTTTAAGTGGTTGCCTTACAGATGAATAAGAAAGGTCACTTCCTGGCAGACCTCAGGTATATTGGGGACATCAAGAAAAGAATAATTCATCAAAGTCTATAGATATTGCAGGCAAAGTTGAAACAAGCCAGACAAGTTCTCTTTGTATTCTTGAGAGACTAGGAAAGTCTAACCTGAGATTCCTTATTAAAAGTTCCAGCAAAGCAGACTTAAAAAGAGCCTTTTTTTTTTTTTTAATTAAAAAGTAAACTTTAATGTCAAAAATGCAAACTTGGGGAAGACAGAAAAGATCACACACAAGACTGTCACATCACACTTGGAAGGTTGCACAGCAGCCAGACAGAGGCACTCCTCACTTCCCAGATGTGGTGGCGGCAGGGCAGTGGCGCTCTTCACTTGCCAGACAGGGCAGCAGCTAGACAGAGGTACTCCTCATATCCCAGAGGGGGCAGCGGCTGGGCAGGGGTACTCCTCATATCCCAGACGGTGGGCAGCCGGGCAGAGGGGCACTTTACTTCCCAGACGGGGTGGCCGGGCAGAGGCGCTCCTTATTTCCCAGACAGTTGGGCGGCTGGGCAGTGGCGCTCCTCACTTCCCAGATGGTGGGCAGCTGGGCAGTGGCGCTCCTGACATCCCAAATGGGAGGGCGGCCGGGCAGAGGCCCTCATCACTTCCCAGATGGGTTGGCCAGGCAGAGGCGCTCCTAACTTCCCAGTCAGTTGGGTGGCTGGGCAGAAGCGCTTCTCACTTCCCATACAGGGTGGTGGCCAGGCAGAGGCGCTCCTCACTTCCCAGATGGGGCAGCGGCTGG
This sequence comes from Theropithecus gelada, assembly GCF_003255815.1. NCBI lineage: Eukaryota > Metazoa > Chordata > Mammalia > Primates > Cercopithecidae > Theropithecus > Theropithecus gelada. The sequence goes on along the minus strand of NC_037676.1, from coordinate 41,229,462 downwards.
GCAGAGGCCCTCATCACTTCCCAGAGGGTGGGCAGCCAGGCAGGGGCGCTCCTCACTTCCCAGACGCGGTGGCGGCCTGGCCGAGGGGTTCCTCACTTCCCAGATGGTTGGCAGCTGGGCAGAGGCACTCCTCACTTCCCAGACTGTGGGCAGCTGGGCAAAGGCACTCCTCACTTCCCAGACTGTGGGCAGCTGGGCAGAGGCACTCCTCACTTCCCAGACTGTGGGCAGCTGGGCAGAGGCGCTCCTCACTTCCCAGACTGTGGGCAGCTGGGCAGAGGCGCTCCTCACTTCCCGGATGGTTGGCAGCTGGGCAGAGGCGCTCCTCATATCCTGAACGGGTGGCAGCTAGGCAGAGGCGCTCCTCACATTGCCGACGGTGGGCAGTGGGCGGCCGGGCAGAGGTGATCCTCACTTCCCAGACGGTAGGTGGCCGGGCAGAGGTGATCCTCACTTCCCAGACGGTAGGCGGCCGGGCAGAGGTGATCCTCACTTCCCAGACGGTAGGTGGCCGGGCAGAGGTGATCCTCACTTCCCAGACGGTAGGTGGCCGGGCAGAAGTGATCCTCACTTCCCAGACGGGGCGGTGGCCAAGAGCCTACATGATTAATCACTACTCTTGTTGCACTTAATCAGGGCAAGTATAATGAGACTAGACTGATTTTGCAAATTAGTCTTTTTTTTTTTTTTTTGAGACGGAGTCTTGATCTGTGGGCCCAGGCTGGAGTGCAGTGGCCGGATCTCAGCTCACTGCAAGCTCCGCCTCCCGGGTTTACGCCATTCTCCTGCCTCAGCCTCCCCAGTAGCTGGGACTACAGGCGCCCGCCACCTCGCCCGGCTAGCTTTTTGTATTTTTTTTTAGTGGAGACGGGGTTTCACCGTGTTAGCCAGGATGGTCTCGATTCCCTGACCTCGTGATCTGCCCGTCTCGGCCTCCCGAAGTGCTGGGATTACAGGCTTGAGCCACGGCGCCCGGCCGCAAATTAGTCTTTACTGTGACTATCTTTGGAAGAAATGGGGGTGAAAGAGAGAAATATTGTTTTAGTAAAAAAACTATCATGCATCTGTAAAAAGTAAAGTAGAGGTTCCTCTTCAAAGACTTTCCTCCCCATCTAATTAGGAATAAATAGTAACTTCTCTCAGAAGCAAAATTTATTCAAAGACCTGTGCTAGCGTTCTTAAATATCTGCTAACTGTAATAAAGAAATCAATGTACTTTATGTTCTTAGCTCCCACAATTTAGCCTAAATATTTGCCCTGGCATGGTTATACTGGTCCAAGCAAGCATTGGTCATAGCCTGTTCCTCTTCCTTATTTGAAGGTGTTTTTACCTTTCTCAGCATTCCACATGTTACTTCCTCCTTCCTTTGTTCTCCTCTGCCTTTGCCTCTTTTAAAAAGTTGTAAGTTGCTAGAATACAGAATGTGAGGTCCTGTTGCAGCCAGTGGAAACCGGGCACAGCAGTAGGGTGAATGCAGCAGGTTGTAAATGACTCTGTCTCCTTTGTTTGGTGTATTCTTGTGGCAAAACTGCTGGCGAGTGTACCCTTTTTGCAGAAAGTATAAAAATGGCCTTGCTGAGTAAATTAAATTTATGTTCAAGTACTATTTCTTTACGGCACCAGGGAACAGGCATTTCAAACACACCCGTGATTAGATTCTAGTTCTGTTCATTGTCTTTGAAGTTTTGTTATTTACCTGCAAACTGGACTGGATCCCCAATTCTAGTTTCCTCCAATATCTGGTTATGACTCTTCAAACTAACATTCCAATTTTTTTCCAACCCTTCTGACTTGAAATCACTAAGAACAAAAGCTGCTCTTTTCATGAAGCTGCAAAAGCTGAAGCTGCTTGACTTCATATTAACTTCAGAGTGTCGATGAAGAGTCAGACTCTTTGATTGATGATCAAATCAAACATTTGATTGATGTCAAATGTATTCATCATCAATCAAATACATTTAAGAAATACATTGGTTTGGTCCAGAAAGACAAGACAACTGAAAGCAGGGGCTTTCAGGCTATAGGTAAATTGAAACATTTTCAGGTTGAAAATTGGTTGAATTTGTCTAAAGACCTGCGATGATAGAAAGGAAATGTTCAGGTTAAAATAAAAGATTGTGGAGACCAAGGTTCTTTTGAAGTCTTATAATGGCTGCCCTTAGAGACAACAGATGATAAATGTTTCCTATTCAGATGTTTAAAAAGTGCTAGACTCTTAGTTAATCTCTTCAGAATTGGGAGGGCCTGGAAGAAAAAGATCTAGCTTTGTTAATAGAGATTCTTTACAGATACAAATTTTCCCCCATAAAGGACAGCTTTGCAGGGCCATTTCAAAACATGGCAAATATACATGTTTTGGGTTAAAATATTTTAACTTTCTTCTTTGTCACGTTATACCAGGGTCAGATTGGAAAGTAAGTCACAATATATAGGGTTAAATAAAACCCATTGGATGAGAATTTATGGTTTGTAGAGGAATGACCCCTTTGTACTTTTTAAGGTGTAATGATTCATTTGGAATTTCCTTTTGTATGAGGAATGAGGAAGGGATTCAGCACTATTTCTTTTCCCCAGCAGACTAGCTTATTATTCCAGACATTTATTTAAAAATCTGTCTTGGCTGGGTGCAGTGGCTCATGCCTGTAATCCCAGCACATTGGGAGGCCAAGGCAGGAGGATTGCTTGAGCGCAGGAGTTCAAGACCAGACTCATCAACGTAGTGAGACTTGGTCTTTACCAAAACTTTAAAAAATTACCTGGGTGTGGTGGCACGCACCTGTAGTCCCAGCTATTAGTGAGGTGGTGTTGCTTATCTGGGGTAATACCTGAGGTTCATTGCCTTACACCAAGGAAATAGAGGATGCAGACATACGCAGGAATGAGTTTAAGAGCAGAGGTTTAATAGGCAAAAGAAAGAGAATAGCTGTCCTCCTGCAGAGAGAGAGAGGGACTCTTGAGTGGGTCATCCTGTTTTGTGGTGGAACACATGGGGATTTATTGAGGAGCTTGAGGAGGTGGTGTCTGATTTACATACGGCACAAGAGATTGGTCGGACCAGGTGTGCTGTTTGCACAGTGCAAAGAAGCTGGCCATCCCACCCTAATCTTTTATTAAGTAGATGGGGTCTCTACCTGTCCAGTGCCATGTTGCCTGCTTTTTTACTGCATATGTAGGGACAAAGAAAAGGGAAGATGGAGCCTCCATGTTGAACGTGCGTGGCCTCCAGGCAGCCTTTTCCTATTGGCGCAGCAGCCAGCATTCACTTGCTTATCTATGTCTGCAGCTTTATTTTACAGGCTGCTCTTTGTTTGAAAAGAAATGATTTGGGGACTGCTTTTTATTAAAAGGGAAACCTTGCCAAGGACTCTCTTACTCTGACTAAATGCCTAAATAATTTATTTCTAGCTCCTGTGTCATTAGGAGGCTGAGGTGAGAGGTTTCCTTGAGCCTGGGAGGTCGAGGCTGCAGTGAGCTTGACAGGCAACTGCACTCCAGCCTGGGTGACAGAGCCAGACCCTGTTTCAAAAAAAAAAAAAAAAAAAAACAGGAGGAAAAAAAAAAACCCTAAAAATGTGTCTTATTTCTCACTACATTGAAATGCCACTTGTATCATAAACTTCATTCTCACTTGTTTTAATCTATTTTTGGACTCTATTTTGTTTAACTCATTTTGTTAGAGTAGGTAATTTGGCAGACATGAGCAGGGCAGGAGAGCACCTCCCCCAAACCACCTCCCAGCCCCACCACAACCACTCCAGGAATATCAGGTGACCATCTTGCTGAAATAGTCATTGGTCACAACTGGTGCCAGGAAAAGGCAGTCTCCCAATGGCTAGAAACACCTGAAGCTGGTGATCGGCAGCTTCACATTAAGATCTCAGGAGTTGGGCAAGTGGGCTCAAGCATGCACACCAAGAGGCAAAATGCTGGAGTTTAACTGGTATATGACCTTCCTCTAGGAATGTTCGACTGGTAAGGGAAGAATGCCCCACATGACCATGCACACAACTGCAGTAAACACACTGCGCATGTGGCCCCTCCTAAGAGCTGGCAGGCCACGGTGCATGTATAAGACCCCAAGTCAAAGCTCAAATGGTGCACTTGGATCTCTCAAGTCACCTACTTGGCCCTCTTCAAGTGTACTTCCTTTCCTTCCTGGTCTAAAACTTGCCTCAGTCTCTCACTCTGCCTTATGCCCCTTGGATGAGTTCTTTCCTCTGAGGAGGCAAGAAATGTGGTTGCTGCAAACCCGTATAGATTTGTCACTGCTAACAATCTCTCCATTTGTTTCTTTTCTTTTCTTTCTTTTTTTTTTTTTTTTTTGAGACAGAGTCTTGCTCTATTACCCGGGTTGGAGTGCAGTGGCTCAATCTCAGCTCACTGCAACCTCTGCCCCAGGTTCAAGCGATTCTCCTGTCTTAGCCTCTGTAGTAGCTGGGATTAGAGGTATCTGCCACCATGCCTGGCTAATTTTTGTATTTTTAGTAGATGTAGAAAATAAAAAGTTTCCTCTTCAAAGTTTTCCTTCTTATTAAAGAATAAATCATAAGTGTTAGAAATAATAGTTTCATTTAAAGACTAACTTTCTTCAAGCCTCCTGGCTTTGTGCTAATAACCGTGTGTTAAGCCCTATCCTATGTAACTGTTGGACATGCTCACAGGCACGTTCCAGCTCACAGCCTATGCTCCTTCCTTATTTGGAAATGTTATTGCTTCCTTAAACCTTTCGTAAGCAACTTCTTTGTTCTTCCCTGCACTTACCTATTTAGGAAAGTTTTAGGGTATTAGCAAATTGGGTGTCAGTTTAAGATTGTCATGTCCTGCTCCACCCAATGGATGCAGAATACAGCAGTAAGGATGACCCAAATGCGTAAGGAATAAATGTGTCTGCTTTTCCTTTGTTCAAGGGTGCTCTCGCCATTTTTCCATCTGCGATTGAGCACCCTTTCTGCAGAAAGTAAAGATGGCCTTGCTGAGATATCTTTTGTCTCTGTGCTGACTTTTCTTCGTGGCACTGATTATCTATTTCTAACAATTTTGGTATTTCTAACAGTAGAGGTGGGGTTTCACCATGTTGGCCAGGCTGGTCTTAAGTTCCTGACCTCAAGTGATCCGCCCACCTTGGTCTCCCAACGTACTGGGATAACAGGCGTGAGCCACTGCACACAGCTCTTCATTTGTTTCTCTAGGAACTATTTTAATTACTGTAACTTCATAATATGTTTTTTGTTTGTTTGTTTGTGAGACAAACCAGCCCAGGCTGGAGTACAGTGGTGTGATCATAGCTCCCTGCAGCCTTGATCTTCCAGGTTCTAGCAATCCTCCTGCCTCAGCCTCCTAGCTGGAATTACAGACACACACCACTGAAACCACCATTACAAAAAGCATATCAGTGAGAAAATGATGGCAGTGGGAAAGATCTGATCTTGCCAAGCCCCCTCACCACCATCCCCTACCCTGTCTTTGGCCTTCTGGCTGCCCTTAATTATTCCTGGGCTTAGGACAAGATAACTTTGGGAGACATTTAGTTTATAGTTTAAACGATAGTAGCCCTTCCCCAAACTCAACTGCCTTTATAATACTAATGAGAGAGCACCAGGCTAGGAGGATAGAGGATCCTGAATTCTCCTAGGGTATAGATGTAAATGATTGCCAGCCATTATTCTGAAGGTCACAAAATATGCAACTTCCCCCAATTACTCCTGCAGATAACATCACTACTGTAGAACCAATGATTGGCCTTTTGAGATGTCTTTTCAGGTTTTTTTGCATGTCTAATACGGATGGCTCCACGTGGATCCACCAACTGCTCCTGTGGCCCCACCCGGAAGTGACTCAGTGCCCAGAAGGACCATTTCCCACACCCCTGTGATTGCATTCCCAACCAACCAGCAGCAAGCACTTATTACCTAGTCACCCCAACCCCTTTCCTCAAACTACCTTTTAAAAACCCTAGCCCCCAAATGCTCTAGGAGACTGATTTGAGGAAAAAAAAAAAAAAAAAAAAAACTCCAGTTTTTCATTCAGCCAGCTCTGTGTGAATTAAACTCTTTCTCCACTGCAATTCCCCTGCCTTGATAAATTGGCTCCATCTGGGCAGCGGGCAAGAAGAATTCATTGGGCAGTTACACCACCACGCCCAGCGTATTTTTTTTATTTATTTATTTTTAGTGAAGACGAGGTCTCACTGTGTTGCTCAAGCTAGTCTTGAACTCCTGAGCTCAAGTGATCCTCCTACCTCCACCTCCTAAAGTGCCAGGATGACAGGTGTGAGCCACCGTGCCCATCCCATAATGTCTTAACATCTGGAGAATAATACATGTTTTCTTTAATACTCAAAATAATTCAATGAGTAAAATCCTTCTTCCATGATTGCAAATGAGGAAATGGAAGAGCAGTGAAGCAACTTGTCCCTGACCACAGGGACGTTAAGTGCAACCCTGAGATCTGCACTAGCCTCTGCATTTCTCTCCAGGGCCTTTTTGAATGCATGGCCTTCTAGTAGAGCTTTGTGGTTTCTCATGTCATCCTAAGACTCAGAAAGGCCGTCAGGTTTCCCGTGGTACAATCAAAAGTCTTATAATTTGTTGGTCTTGTTAGTCTTAGATAGTCCCAGTTAATAGAAAAATAATATACATACACACACACATATACACACACATACATATATAAATTATAAGGATATTTTGTCTTTTTTTTTTTTTTTTTTGAAACAGGGGCCTGCTCTGTCGCCCAGGCTGGAGTTCAGTGGCACTAACACAGCCAACCGCAGCCTTGACCTCCCAGGCTTATGCAACCCTCCCATCTCGGCCTCCCAAGAAACTGGGACCACAGGCATGGGCCATCATGCCTGGCCAATTTTTCAATTTTTTTGGAGAGATGGCGTCTCCCTGTGTTGCTCAGGCTGGTCTCAAACTCCTGGGCTCAAGTAATCCTCCTGTCTTGGTTTCCCAAAGTGCTGGGATTACAGGTGTGAGCTACCATGCCCAGCCCAATAAAAAAAAATCCTGTTCTATGTAAGAAATGTTGAATAAGAGTTGTATTGTCAAATTTTTGTAAAGTGAATCCCTTTTCAAATGAACCAGTGTAAAAGAATTCTTGAAAGAACTTCCAGTAAATTAGAGTCCTTTTACAATTGTAAAATTTGCACCTTTGCTTATCTGTTTTGTGATTCAAATTTGGAGGGGATATTTGGGTCTCTTTTTTTGTTTGTTTGTTTGTTTGTTTGTTTGCTTTTTAGGCAGAGTCTCTGTTGCCAGACTGGAGTACAGTGGCATGATCTCAGCTCACTATAACCTCCGCCTCCTGGGTTCAAGTGATTCTCCTGCTTCAGCCTCCCGAATGGCTGGGACTACAGGTGCATGCCACCACACCTGGCCACTTTTTGTATTTTCAGTAGAGACAGGGTTTCACCATGTTGGCCAGGCTGGTCTTGAACTCCTGACTTCATGATCCACCCGCCTTGGCCTCCCAAAGCGCTGAGGCATGAGCCACTGCGCCCAGTTATTTCGGTCTCTTAAAAAGAGGCATACCCACCCAATTAAAGTCAAATTGCATTATGGAAAATGTTCGTGAAAATCAAAGCTCTCTGTAAAAAGAGCAGTAACGTTGGACTCTGAGGTAAAGATCAGTGCTTCCTGGAAAACATCTATCTTTCTACGTCACCAGCAATTGATATGCACTGAACAGCTGCTTGGCAAAAATGGCCAGAACGACGAATGGTAATATCAATACTCCAAGACAGGGGTCTCCAAACCCTGGACCGAAGACAGGTCCCTGTCTGTGGCCTGTTAGGAACCAGACTGTACACCAGGAGGTGAGTGGTGGTCAAGTGAGCATTACCACCTGTAATAGTCCATTTTCACACTGCTATAAAGTGTAAGATGTACCTGAGACAGTAATTTATAAATGAAGGAGGTTTAATTGATTCACAGTTCCACATAGCTGGGGAGGCCTCAGGAAACTTACTGGTGGAGGCAGTTTTTTTTGTTTGTTTTTTTTTTTCGAGACGGACTCTCACTCTGTCACCCAGGCTGGAGTGCAGTGGCGAGATCTCAGCTCACTACAGCCTCCGCCTCCTGGGTTCAAGCAATTCTCCTGTCTCAGCCTCCTGAGTAGTTGGAATTATAGGCGCCCATTACTGTGCCCAGCTAATTTTTGTATTTTTAGTAGAGACAGAGTTTCACCATGTTGGCCAGGCTGGTCTCGAGCTCCTGACCTTGTGATCCACTCGCCTCAGCCTCCCAAAGTGCTGGGATTACACTATGAGCCACCACGCCCAGCGCAGGCACTTTCTTCACAAGGCAGCAGGAAAGATAGAGAAAAGCCCAGAGGAAACTGTCACTTATAAAACAATCAGATCTCATGAGAACTCCCTCACTATCATGGGAACAGTATGGGGAAACTGCCCCCATGATCCAATCACCTCCCACCAGGTCTCTCCCTCAACACCTGAGGATTACAATTCAAGAAGAGATTTGGGTGGGTACACAAAACCTAACTATATCATTCTGCCCCTGCCCCCTCCCAAATCTCATGGCCCCTTCACATTTCAAAACCAATCATGTCTTCCCAACAGTCCCTCAGAGTCTTAATTCATTCCAGTATTAACCCAAAGTTCCAGTCCAAAGTCTCATCTGAGATTAGGCAAGTCCCTTCTGCCTATGAGCCTGTAAAGTCAAAAGCAAGTTAGTTACTTCCTAGATACAGAGGTACAGGCATTGGGCAAATTTTCCCATTCCAAATGGGAGAAATTGGCCAAAACCAAGGGGCCACGGGTCTCACGCAAGTCCAAAATCCAGCAGGGCAGTCATTAAATCTTAAAGCTCCAAAATAATATCCTTTGACTCCATGTCTCACATCCAAAATGTGCTGATGCATGGCCTTGGGCAGCTCTGCCCCTGTGGCTTTGCAGGGTAAGCCCACCCCCTCCGACTGCCGGCTGCTTTCACAAGCAGGCATTGAGTGTTTGTGGCGTGTCTGTGGCTTCTACAGGTGCATGGTGCAAGTTGTCAGTGAATCTACCATTCTGGGGTCTGAAGGATGGTGGCCTCTTCTCATAGCTCCACTAGGCTGCCTGAGCTCCGCCTCCTGTCAGATCAGTGGCGGCCTCAGATTCTCCTAGGAGCAGGAACCCTATTGTAAACTGCACATATGAGGGATCTAGGTTGTGTGCTCCCTGTGGGAATCTAACTAATGCCTGATGATCTGAGGTGGAATAATTTCATCCCACAACCGTTCCCCCTCACTCCCACCCCAACCCCAGGTCCGTGGAAAAATTGTCTCCCACGAAACTGGTCCCTGGTGCCAAAAAGCTAAGGGACTGCTGCTGTAAGAAACCAGTCCCAATTTCCTTAGACAGAAAACTTGAAATTGCCAAGTAGGGATAGTCAAAGGGTGGAAAAGCTGCTTAAGAAGCTGTTTTCTCCTGGTCCTTCTCCCTGAGATTCTGCAGTTTTATGCAACAAGATCAAGAAGGTATCATTGCACATAGATGTTTACTGATATCGCAGAGCTAAGATTTAGTGAGCATCGCTTGATGCCTGATCTGTGCTAGGGGCCTGATAAATCTCACCGGATCCTGACGTAGAAGTTTTATTATACATATCTTTCCCATTTTGATACTTTTTAAAGTGCGAGACAATGTATTTTGGGGAGAAGGGAACCAGAGCAATAGAGAATCATTTTATAGAAAGTGAAACTCTGACAAAGCCATTCACAGAGATAAACTCTTCTGCAATTTTTTTTCACTTAGTACTATATCTTGAAACCATATCTGGGCTGAGCACTGTGACTCACACCTGTAATTCCAACACTTTGGGAGGCCAAGGGGGGTGGATCGCTTGAGCTCAGAAATTTGAGACCACCCTGGACAACATATCGAGACCCTGTCTCTACAAAAATTAGCCTGGTGCGGTGGCATGCCCCTGCAGTCCCAGCTGCTCAGGAGGTTGAGGTGGGAGGATTGCCTGAGCCTGGGAGGTTGATGCTGCAGTGAGCTGTGATTGTGCCACCGCACTCTAGCCTGGGTGACAGAGCAAGACCCTGTCTCAAAACAAAAAACAAAACATAAAGAAAGCATAAAAGAAAATATCTCTGCATCAGATCTTATTCTTTTTAACAGCAGGATCATATTCCATTGGATTGATGTATCACTTCTTAATTAACCATTTCCCTGTTTATGGTTGTTTCCAATTTTGGCTACTGCAAAAGTGCTGCAATAAACATCCTTTTACGTGTATCTGCAGTAAACATCCTTGTACACGTCAAGAGTTTCAGAGAAGTTCCTAGAGGTGAAATGGCTGCTTCAAAAAGTAAGCAGATATAAATATTGTTAATAGTTCTTGCCCAACTGCTTTCCAGAATGTTTGTGTTTCAGTACATTTTCCAGATAAGGGCTCTTGGGTCTTGTAAACTAAGGGCTGTCTTTCCTTTCTGAGCTTTAGAGTACTTGATTCTATAATGATTACAGAACGATGAAACGATGAGCCCCTCGAGACAGGATTTCACTCTTTCTTTATCTTGCTGTCAAATGCATGCCAAGTGTGTTCAGACAGAACCTGCATTACTCTCTGCCTGGCTGTGTGATTCTCCACCACTCAAAGGCTTCTCCAACACATTTCTGTGTGGCTCCCTGGGAGCTGCTGGCAGATGGCCTGGGGCCTGTCAATGAGCCTTTGTGAACACAATCAGTTTGCAGAACTGAGGGAGTGAGGTGTCCTGACCCATTTTCTGCTTCCATCACACCAGAAGTTGTAAACTCACGGTGTCATTGGAGACGTGAGGGAGAGGTATTCCCAACACGTGAAGAATCATCAAACTAGAATTTCTTTTATTATTAATATTAATATTATTATTATTTTAATTTTTGAGATAGAGTCTTGCTCTTTCACCAGGCTGGAGTGCAGTGGCACGATCTCAGCTAACTGCAACCTCCACCGCCTGGGTTCAAGCAATTCCCCTGCCTCAGCCTCCTGAGTAGCTGGGACTATAGGTGCGCACCACCACACCTGGCTAATTTTTTTTTTTTTTTTTTGTATTTTAGTAGAGATGGGGTTTTACCATGTTGACCAGGATGGTCTTGATCTCCTGACCTCGTGATCCTCCTGCCTTGGCCTCCCAAAGTGCCAGGATTACAGGCGTGAGCCACCACACCCGGCCCAAACTAGACTTTCTAAAGAAAGGGCCCAAAAGCCCTTGGAAAGTAAATCATTTTGGCAACAACATGCTCTCAGACCAGTCTCTCAAATGCCCTAGAAGAGCTTTTTCCATAGGTCATAAACTAGAGTACAGAGCTAGCACTGAAGTGCAGTTCAGCCTGGTAGGGCATAGGAAATAGCACTTTTGTGTGTGGTCAGTTTGGACACTGGGTCTTTCTAAACCCTGACCCAATTACAGACGGCATCCCAATGTAGCTAGATAATCTATTGATAGCCAACAATTTCACATATAAAATGAAATTCTAATTGGGAGGCTGAGTCAGAAGGATCACGTTGGCCCAGGAGGTCAAGGCTGCAGTGAGCTGTGATCGCACCAGTGCACTCCAGCCTGGGTGACAGAACAAGATCCCATCTCTAAAAATTAAAAAAAAATTCAATTACTTTTTCAAATTATTATTAATTAGCACAGGAATACCTCAAGGGAGATTAAAAGAAGTAAAAGGAATGTGGCATACTTAAATCAGGTCTATTTACCCAAAATATAACCAATAGCTCCATATGTGTCTGTTTGTTAACCATCTCCATCAATGACACAGTGCTGGGACTGCCTGGGAAGCCCCTTCCCTTATTTTCTAAAGGGGAAACAGAATGGGCTCTGTTCCATGATCTTCTTCTCCCAAATAGGATAATTGACTACCCTGTGTCAAGTAAGACTGGAAGACTCTGAAGATTGAAAAATAATTAATCCTTTCAAATAAAATTACCTGACCTGTGTAACAAACACATGGGCCTGGATTTTCTCATTTTGGGTGGGTGACCTCAAAGCATGGCAAAACTTCCAAATAAAATAAAGAATGCATTTTGTGAAACATGTTCATAAATATAATTGACAGAACCAAAACTTGGTTTCCAGAAGCAGTTACCCTAAGGATAGTAGGAACTTGTTTTGCAGTTTGTATAGACAATCGGGCATCTCCTCCAAAGGCTTGGAGTTAGATTAGAATTCCCTAATGGGGTAGCTGTAGATTAATCCACACCTGCCTAGATGATCCTACATCATCTGAGTTCAGCCAGTTTCTACCTATATTCTAATTTTTCCATATGAACAAAATTCTAGACCATGTGCAATTGCAAAACCTCAAATATTATGTGACCCAATAAATGAGATTGTCCAAATACATAGACTCTTAAAGTGATTAACCCAGAATCTAGGACTGTTTATCCTTATTTTAACGTTCTGAACAACATGACCCTACTCACTACCAGTTACAAACTGGCTTCCTGTGAATACTGTCTGTTTAAATTAAACTCAATTCTACCATCTGACCAAACTTCAAACCGAAGTGGCTTTATGGAGTGCTATAAGCAGTAGCACCAACACTTTCATGTGAAGTTACACTAGTTATTCTTCTACTGTCCATGATGTCAATTAATAGTTGAGATAATGATGAATCCTAACCAAAACTCAGGAAAGCGGTGGGATATAAAACCTCCAGAGATGTTTTGGGGCTCTGAGAACACAGATCTGTAACCAGGTACCCCAATTTTTCTAAGAAATAGTTTAATTATTTTTTCTCTTTCTTCTTTTTCCTCCTTTTCCCCACCTCCTACTTTAGCTCTTTAGAAATGCAATAATAGCCTATTACTGCCTCTTCATCAGACATTTCTTAGAGGGCAAATTCATCTAACATTGTGCTTAGACACGAGCAGAACGTTCACCCACCACGAGGCTGCCTCAAGAGGTAACAGTCGATTTACAATCCAAAGTCCCACTACAGAACTCTCTCCCCCACTGGAGAGTTTTAGGCCAGTTTTACAACCCATTTCTGCCCATGAAAATGCCAGTCCAACTACCCAGTAGGTAAGATACTAAGCTGGCATGAGGACCACCCCCCACCTGCTCACCTCCTCCCCTGCCTTTCAAAAGTGCCCACTTTCTGCTCCAAGAGCAAAGCAGTACCCTTAAGCCAGGAAACCTGTACTTCTTCCCCTAAACTGGCTTTGGAATAAAAGCCACTTTATACCAGACCTTGCTCTTATGAATTGGATTCTGCAAGTAGCAGAATAGACCCTGCATTTTGGTTACAATCTGGGCCTTCGTCAAGTGGCCTGCTCATTACTGTAAAGTCTGGTCCTACAGCCATCACGTGGAAATGGCACTGGATGTGGCCAGGGCCAGTGTCCCTCAGCTCCCTGTAGAGCATCAGAAGGGACTGGGGGAGGCTCAGAGCACCAGCAGCAACTTCTCAGCATGGATGAGGGGACACTGGGCAGAGGTGACACTGGCTATACAAGCCAGAGGCCATGGAAGGACTGTAGGCATCAGTGGCAGATGCTGCAGCAAGTGAGGTCAATGACCAGCGACCAGGCCAAATGGAGGACATTGCTGTACAGGGTGGCGGAAGATAGTGTGGACCAGTACTACTCCCCACCCTCTACAGGACTTAGCTACAATTAATCTATCAACCACATACATAGAATTCTCATTACACCTTAATTATGGGTTAGAGACCCTACTTCCTTGATGCATCCACTTGACAACATCCACCTTAATATCTCTAATTTACTTTTAGTGTAAAATACTGCTATAAGGTGAGCTCTGCTAATAATGGCATCTAAACCCCACAATACTAGTTCTATTCAAAATCCTATTTTTCAATGCTAGGAATCTTTATCCCAACCATAGGGATGATGCTGTAATCTGCTTACTTTATTTATTTATTCACTTATGTTTATTTATTTATTTATTTATTTATTTATTTATTTTTGAGACAGAGTCTCGCTTTGTCACCCAGGCTGGAGTGCAGTGGTGCAATCTCAGCTCACTGCAACCTCTGCTTCCTGGGTTCAGGCGATTCTCGTGCGTCAGCCTCCTGAGTAGCTGGGATTACACGCGTGCACCAACATGCCCGGATAAATTTTGTATTTTTAGTAGAGATGGGGTTTCACCATGTTGGCCAGGCCGACTTCAAACTCCTGACCTCAAGTGATCTGCCTGCTTCAGCCTCCCAAAGTGTTGGGATTACAGGTGTGAGCCACCACGCCACGCCATCTGCTTACTTTAAATGGGTACCCTTTTTCATATTAACTGATCTCTCTCCTCTGATATTAGTTCGACCATCTAACTGAAGCTTGAGTTCCATACTAACCAGTTCTACCTATTCTGTTTGTGTTCTCCTGCCAGCATTAACATGACTTTTACCACTACTACTTATAAGCAGGTGGACTGATAGATGCCTATCAATTCCACTCTATTCTACCACAAAGGGTTGAAGCTTTCTATTTTTTCATTTGTTTCGGTAGGTTTGTAATTGCTCATTGAAGCATTTTTAGGATGACTGCTTTAAAATCTTTGTCAGATAGTTCTAACATCTCAGCGTTGGCCTCTGTTGTCTTTTTCCATTCAGTTTGAGATCTTCCTGGTTCTTGCTGTGATGAGTGTTTTTTTAAAGGAAAATTCCTTGCTTATTAAGAATGTCACATTTTGAAACTAGAAGCAGTAAAGTGTATGAAAAGTTTAAAATATAAATTTCAGAAAACTCTTACAGCAACAGAAAAGCAGAATAAAGAAAACTTAAAAACACAGACACAGCCTTTTCCTATTACTGTGCCATAATTAACATCAAGTAGCCAACCAGTTTTTCCCCAGAAAACGGTATTACATTCTCTGCCTCCTGGGCCACAGATTTTCAACTGGCCCTTCCTAAGCAAAAAAAAAAAAAAAAAAAAAAAAAACCAGAAAAGAAAAAGAAAAAGAAAAAAAAAAAAAGATTCCAACATATCTAAAGGCATCAACAGTTGGCAATAAACCAGTAGCTTCTTAATTCAACCTGACAGACAATGGAAACAAAGATTAAAAGCATCTGATTTTTTCTTTTAACATTTGACTATAATGGCAAAAATGATAAAGATCATGTAATATCTGTTTTCCTAGCACAGCCAGACAGAAAAGAAGGTTGAATTGCAATAAGAAAAAATTCATTTTGTGGGTGTCCTAAATGTACCACATTTTATTTATATATACATATATATATATATATCTATATATATATCTATATATATATATTTTGGTGGGAACAGAGTCTTGCTCTGTCACCCACGCTGGAGTGCAATGGCATGATCTTGGCTCACTGCAACTCTGCCTCCCGGGTTCAAGCAATTCTTTTGCCTCAGCCTCCCAAGTAGCTGGGACTAAAGGCGCGTGCCACCATGCCCAGCTAATTTTTGTATTTTTAGTAGAGATGGGGTTTCACCATATTGGCCAGGCTCCTGAACTCCTGACCTCGTGGTCCACCCGCCTTGGCCTCCCAAAGTGCTGGGATTATAAGGCATGAGCCACAGTGTCTGGCCCACATTCTGTTTTCAAGGTATGTGGCAATATAGATTACTTGCTGTTTCTTTTTTTTTTTTTTTTTTTTTTGAGACAGAGTCTCGCTCTGTCCCCCAGGCTGGAGTGCAGTGGTGCGATCTCGGCTCACTGCAAGTTCCGCCTCCTGGGTTCAGACCGTTCTCCTGCCTCGGCCTCCCGAGTAGCTGGGACTACAGGTGCCCACCACCACGCCTGGCTAATTTTTTTGTATTTTTAGTAGAGATGGGGTTTCACCGTGTTAGCCAGGATGGTCTCAATCTCCTGACCTCATGATCTGCCCACCTCGGCCTCCCAAAGTGCTGGGATTAGTGAGCCACCGTGCCTGGCCCCAATTACTTGCTGTTTCTAAATAAACTTAAGAGACAGGCTAAGAATGAACACTTCTAATAAGGTTATAAATAATGGGGGAACAAAAAAAACCAAAGTGATTCCTCAAAAAAAAAAAAACCAAAACAACCAGTATTTGGCTAACAAATTGTCAGGTGGTGTCACATGTTTGATTATGAAAGCATCTTGTGCAACCATCTTTAATTTTTCAAATTTTCTTATGTCTAGAGGCTGTATCATAGTTTATGTACAGAACAAGCAAATTTAAGTATTCTGTTAACATGCAAATGACTTGGGAATCCAAAAATCAGTTTGTTATAAAGGAAAACAGAAATTCAAAAAGGTTTTCCTGGAAGGCATATCATCATTCAGTTTAAAATCTTGTATTTATGGTTTTTAAAAATTGCCTTTTACAGTTGGGCACTGTGGCTCACACCTATAATCCCAACACTTTGGGAGGCTGAGGTGGGTGGATCACCTAAGGTCAGGAGTTCAAGACCAGCCTGGCCAACATGGCAAAACCCTGTCTCTACTAAAAATACAAAAATTAGCTGCACATGGTGGTGGGTGACTATAATCCCAGCTACCTGGGAGGCTGAGGTGGGAGAATCACTTGAACCTGGGAGGCAGAGGTTACAGTGAGCTGAGATTGTGCCATTGCACTCCAGCCTCGACGAGAAGAGCAAAACTCTGTCTCAAAAATAAATAAATAAATAAAAATCGCCTTTTACAAAAATGGTTGGCTCTTTGAAACCATTCAAAAGAAAGTATTTGTTTTGGAAAAACAAATACACTGTTGTTGGGCCTCAAATTGGTAATTTGTCAATTTTAGATGCTGACTCTTAATACAATATAAAGGAGGTCCAATTTAAAAACATGTTAAATTAGGCCGGGCTGGTGGGGAGAGCCAAGCAGGTCGGGCTAGGCCACCTGAGGAATGGCAGAGGCAGCGGCCCGGAGGGCAGGTAAAGGGAGCAAGAAGGAAATGGGAAGGGGGATGAGGGCCATGCTGTTGGGCTTTGAGGACAGTCGCCCCCGGCTCACAGGAGAGGCCCCATGGCTGTGGCTGCTGACATGAAGACTCCAGTCAAAGGAACTGTGTTGAGTGTCTTTTGATTGACCCATGGACATTTGGGGCATTAGACTATGAGTCTCTGGATCTTACTTAAAGCATGTGTTTTAGCTTGCTTGCTCTGATACCACTCTGGCAGGGGAGGAGGAGCAGCCTCATCACAGTCAGATGGGGGTACAGGTCCAGGTGTAATCACTAGATGGATTCTTCTTGTGTTCTGCACAGACAAAACCAAATCACAGAGACAGCAGTGTTGCAGTAGAGAAAGAGTTTAATTAATGCAAAGCTCGCCAAGCAAAAGGATGGGAGTTTATTACTCAAGTAAGTCTCCTGAAGAATTCAGAGGCTAGGGATTTTATGGCTAATTTAGCAAGCAGAGGCTAGGGAATGGGTGCTGCTGATTGGTAGGGGATGAAATCACAGGGGTGTGAAAATGAGTCCTCTGGGTGGTGGCCACAGGACTGGGTGAGTCATGACTCTTAGGTCCAGGTGGAGTCAGTTGGTCCCAGAATTAAAAAGCCTGAAAAATACCACAAAAGACCAATCTTAGGTTCTACAACAGGGATGTTATCTATAGAAGTGATTGGGGAAGTCACACATCTTGTGACCTCTGGCACCATGACTCCCAACTAGTAAAGGATTATAGGAAAGCCACCTGAGGAACCATGGTTGGTTATCACTTAACTACACTTGCATCTTAGCAAAATTCAGGCCCCTCCCATCATCCTCATCTTGTGGACTTTCATTAGTCTTACAAAGGCTGTTTCAGTCCCTGAACAAGGAGGGGGTCAGTTTTATGGAGGGGCTATTATCATCCTTGCTTTAAAGTTAAACTATAAACTAAATTCCTCCCATGGCTAGCTTGGCTTGCACTCAGGAATGAGTGAGGACAGCCAGCCTGTAAGACTAGAAGCAAGATGGACCCAGCCATGCTAGATTTCTCTCACTCTCATAATTTCAGCAAAGATGATTTCACATGCTCCCCACTCCCCACTCAGCCAATGTTGGTTCTCAAGGGTGGGGACTCATTACTGCTAGGCAGGGACAATGGTTTCCACTAACACTTCTCTGGCTGGCAGGGATTGGAATTCCTAGTTACTGCTCCCCACTTGGTCTCTACTGATACTAAGTTGTGGGGTAGCCTTGTTACCCCTGGGTCTTGGTGAAAGTCCTTATTCTTTTTTTTTTTTTTTTTTTTTTGAGACAGGGCCTTGCTCTGTTGCCCAAACTGAAGTGCTGTGGTACCATCTCAGCTAACTGCAACCTTGACCTCCTGGGCTCGAGTGGTCCTCCCACCTCAGCCTCTGAAGTAGCTGGGACGATAGGCATGCACTACCACACCTAGCTAATTTTTGTAGAAAGGGGGTCTTACTCTGTTGCCCAAGATGATGTTGAACTTCTACATTCAAGCAATCCTCCTGCCTTGGCCTCCCAAAGTACAGGTGTGAGCTACTGCACCTGGCCAGTCCATATTCTTCACCAGGCTCTTCTGTAACCCCCAGAAGAGAGGAGCAGATCCCCCTCATCATAACCTGGGGAGAGAGAGAGTCCCCCACTTGGCCTTTACTGGTAGGGGTGGGTGTCAGTCCAGAATTTTTTCTTCGATGTTTGGCAAGGTATAAACTAAAAATAAGATCCTAAGGCCCACATCAACTGAATGGGCCCCCTCTTGACCAAGGGAACACTAGAAAAACCTTAAAAACTGAATTCCCAGGCACTACGGGAAGGGAGGTCAGATATGCCCCATTATATCCCTCCCTTTCAGAGTTTAGGTGGAGCAACTGATGAGTATTAATGTTAAAATAGAGATCATAAGACTAGGCCGGGCACGGTGGCTCATGCCTGTAATCCCAGCACTTTGGGAGGCCAAGGTAGCAGGATCACCTAAGCTCAGGAGTTCGAGACCAGCCTGGCTAACATGATGAAACCCTATCTCTACTAAAAATACAAAAATTAGCTGGGCATGGTGGTGGGTGCGTGTAGTTCCAGCCACTCAGGAGGCTAAGGCAGGAGGATTGCTTGAACCCGGGAGGCGGAGGTTGCAGTAAGCTGAGATTGCACCACTCCACTCCATCCTGGGCAACAGTGAGTCTCTATCTCAAAAAACAAACAAAAAACATCAGCCTTCTCTCATAAAAGAGATAAGATTGGGGGTGTTTTTTTTTTTTTAAAAACAACTACATTGGCTGGGTGTGGTGGTTCATGCCTGTAATCTCAGCACTTCGGGAGGCTGAGGTGGAAGGATTGCTTGAGCTCAAGAGCTCAAGACCAGCCTGGGCAACATGGTGAGACCTTGTCTCTAATTTAAAAAATATTTTAAATTAAAATTTTGAAATATTTTTTAAAAGCTATGTTAGTTTTTGTATTTGCTCTTGAAATTTTTTTTCACTTTGGTTATATGGATAACTAAGTATTGTTTCACAGTTACTTGTGATTTCTTTGTGTGTGTGTGTGAGAGAGAGACGGAGTTTCGCTCTTTTTGCCCAGGCTGGAGTGCAGTGGCACAATCTCAGCTCACCGCAACCTCCACCTCCTGGGTTAAAGCAATTCGCGTCTCAGCCTCCAAAGTAGTTGGGATCACAGGCATGCGTCATCACGCCCAGCTAATTTTTAGTAGAGACGAGGTTTCTCCATGTTGGTCACACTGGTCTCAAACTCCCAGCCTCAGGTGATCCATCTGCCTCGGCCTTCCAAAGTGCTGGGATTACAGGCATGAGCCACTACACCCAGCCCCTGTTGATTTATTTTAATCAAGAATTTTAAACGTTTTGACAGTTTTGACAACTTTCCCAAATTAAAATCTAAATGAAGTCTTTTTGACCTAGAACTCACTCTGAGATTTTACAGAGAGGTATTAAACTAATTAGGCTTATTTGATATGTTAAATTACATAGGAAGCATGACTGAAAAAGAAGTAGCCAGGCACAGTGGCTCACACCTGGAATCCCAGCATTTTGGGAGGTCAAGGTGGGGGGATTGCTTGAGGCCAGGAGTTCAAGACCACCCTTTGCAACATGGCAAGACCCCATCTCTAAATATTAAAAAAAATAAAAAGAAAGAAAGAGAGAGAGAGAGAGAGAAAGAAAGAGAGAGAGAGAAGTGATGCTTAATCTTTTAAAAGTTTCCTTTGTATGGATATATGTTATTAATATGAATGTTCCATGCTATGTCCTGGTATAATGCTATCAGTCATAATTCTAGTTTTTTGGTTTTTTGTTGTTGCTGTTTCTTGAGATGGAGTCTCACTCTGTCACCAGGCTGGAGTGCAGTCATGTGATCTCAGCTCACTGCAACCTCCGCCCCCCAACCCCCACCTGGTTCAAGCAATTCTCCTGCCTCAACAGGCGCCTGCCACCATGGCTAGCTAATTTTGTATTTTTAGTGGAGATGGGGTTTCACCATGTTGGCCAGGCTGAGCCAATGGGTTCTTACTGCCCACTACACAAACAAAATCAAGTCACTCAGACCATGGCATTGCAGTAAAGACAGTTTAATTGACATGAGGCTGGCCATGCCACGTGGGAGATGAAGTTATTACTCAAATCGATCTCCCCAGACGCTTGCAGGTTAGGGGGTTTTCAAAGATAGTTTGGTGGGCAGGCCGGTAAAGTAGAGGGAATACTGATTGTTTGGGTTGGAGATGAAATCACAGGAAATTGAAGCTGTCCTCTTATGCTGAGTCAGTTCCTAGGTGGGGGCCACAAGACTGGTTGGTGGGGCCATCTGGTTGTCAGAAATGCAAAAACTTGAAAAGTCATCTCAAAAGGTCAATCAGGCCATGTGCGGTGGCTCATGCCTGTAATCTCAGCAATATGGGGCACCAAGGTGGGTGGATCACTTGAGGCCAGGAGTTTGAGACCACCCCGGTCAACATAGAGAAACCCTGACTCTAGTAAAAATACAAAAAATTAGCTGGGTATGGTGGTGTACACCTGTAATCCCAGCTACTTGGGAGACTGAGGCACGAGAATCGCTTGAACCTGGAAAGCAGAGGTTGCAGTGAGCTGAGATTGTGCCACTGCACTCCAGCCTGGGCGACAGAGGAAGACTCTGTCAAAAAAGAGAGAAAGAAAGAGAAAGAAAGAAGGAAAGATGGAAAAGAAAGGAAAGGAAAGAAAAGGAAAGGAAAGGAAAGGAAAGGAAAGGAAAGGAAAGGAAAGGAAAGGAAAGGAAAGGAAAGGAAAGGAAAGGAAAGGAAAGGAAAGGAAAGAAAGAGGAGAAAGAAAGAAAGAAAGAGAAAGAGAAAGAAAAAGAAAGAAAGAAAGAAAGAAAGAAAACAAAGAAAGAAAGAAAAGGAAGGAAGGAAGGAAAGAAGGAAGGAAGGAGAAAGAATCCACAGTAACTAAAGTAAAAAGAAAAAAATCAAAAAGAAAAAGAAAAACATTTTGACATCAAAAAGCCAACGTTAGATTCTAGAGTAGCGATGTTATCGTCACGAGTAATTGGAGAAGTTGCAAATCTTATGACCTCCGGAATAACGGCAGGTAATTATTTGGAATTCGAGCCCTTCTCTTTCTCTTAACTTGGTGGCCTTTCATTAGTTTTATAACAGTTCAGTTTTGGGGAAGGACCATCATTATTTAAACTATAAAATAGGCCAGCACAATTGCTCACGCCTGTAGTCTCAGCACTTTGGGAGGCCGAGGTAAGCGTATCACCTGAGGTCAGGAGTTCGAGACCAGCCTTGCCAACATGGTGAAACCCCATCTCTATTGAAAGTACAAAAATTAATCAGGTATGGTGGTGAACGCCCGTAATCTCAGCTACTTAGGAGGCTGAGGCATGAGAATTGCTTGAACTTGGGAAGTGGAGGTTGCAGTGAGCCAAGATTGCACCACTGCACTCCAGCCTGGGTGATGGAGTGAGACTCCGTCTCAAAAAATAAAATAAAATAAAATAAAGTATAAAATAAATTTCTCCCAAAGTTAGCTTGGCCCACGCCCAAGAATGAACAGACAGCCAATCTGTGCAGCTACAGACAAATGCAGTCAGACACATCAGATTTATCTTCCTGTCTTAATTTTGCAAAGGTGATTTCATTATTGCCTTAAAATGTGTATCACGGAAATAATCACATTTTCTTATCAATTACATTATAATGAACTCTCATAAAATCTTTAATCATGACCATTTTAAGAATTTCATCATCCATAGTTAATTGTTTTATTTTTGTTACAGTGGGAAGCTAGTCAGGCAGAAACAGGGCAGGAGCAGGCCTCATGCCTCACCAGGAATTGCCTTTGCAAAATGACTGAGACAGTGAAAGAGGTCTAACTTAACCGACCCCATCTTGCTTCTAACCTCCAAGCTGCCCTTATTCATTCCTGGGCATAGGTTGAACTAACTTTGGAAGAAACTCAGTTTACAGCTTATAGTTTAAAACAAAGATGATAGCAGCCCTTTCCCAAAGCAGATCTGCTTCTTGCCTGGGAACTAGATTACCTTTGTAGGACTGACACTAGCCAGAAGAGTAGAAATTATGGTTTAGGAGTCATGCAGCTGGAGGCTACAAGATTCTGACCCTCCCTAAACTGTTCCTAAGATCAGTGCTTGATATTTTGCAGATCCTGTACTTGATGGATCAGCTGGCACCACCCAGTTCAATAAACTGACTCATCTGATCTTGCAGCCCGCACCTAGGAACTGACTCAGTGAAAGACAGCTTCAACTCCCTATGATTTCATCCCTGACCAGTCAGCTCTCCTGGCTCCTGGCTTCCTCCCACCCACCAAGTTGTCCTTAAAAACTCTGCTCCCCGTCTTCTGGTATGTCCAAAATTGGTGGGTTCCTGGTCTCACTGACTTCAAGAATGAAGCCGCAGACCCTCATGGTGAGTGTTACAGTTCTTAAAGATCGTGTGTCCGGAGGTTGTTCCTTCTGATGTTCGGACGTGTTTGGAGTTTCTTCCTTCTGGTGGGTTTGTGGTCTCGCTGAGCCTCAGGAGTGAAGTTGCAGACCTTCGCAGTGAATGTTACAGTTCTTAAGGCAGCACGGCTGGAGTTGTTCATTTCTCCCGGTGGGTTCATAGTCTTGCTGGCCTCAGGAGTGAAGCTACAGACCTTCCCCGTGAGTGTTAAAGCTCATAAAGGCAGTGCGGACCCAAAGAGCAAAAGAATAAAGCTTCCACACCAGGGAACGGGACCCAACCAGATTGCCTCCGCTGTCTTGGGCAGCCTGCTTTTATTCCCTTATCTGGCCCCACCCACATCCTGCTGATTGGTCCATTTTACAGAGAGCTGATTGGTCCGTTTTGACAGACTGCTGATGGGTGCATTTACAATCCTTTAGCTAGACCCAGAGTGCTAGACAGAAAAGTTCTCCAAGTCCCCACTAGATTAGCTGGATACAGAGTACTGATTGGTGTATTTACAAACCTTGAGCTAGACACAGGGTACTGATTGGTGTGTTTAGAATCCCTGAGCTAGACATAAATGTTCTCCAAGTCCCCACTAGACTCAGGAGCCCAGCTGGCTTCACCTAGTGGATCCCATGCCAGGGCTGCGGGCGGAGCTGCCCGCCAGTCCCATGCCACGTGCCTGCACTCCTCAGCCCTTGGGTGGTCAGTGAGACCAGGCGCCACATGGAGCAGCGGGTGGTGCCCGTTGGGGAGGTTCGGGCAGCGTGGGAGCCCACCGGCGGGGAGGCTCGGGCATGGTGGGCTGCAGGTCCCCAGCCCTGTCCTGCGGGGAGGCGGCTGAGGCCCTGCGAGAACTCCCGTGGGTGGGCCACCAGTGCTGGGGGACCTGGCGCACCCTCCACAGCTGCTGACCCAGCTGCTAAGCCCCTCACTGCCAGGGGCCAGTGGTGCTGGCCGGCCGACCAATCCAAGTGTGGGGCCCGCCGAACCCGTGCCCACCCAGAACTCACGCTGGCCCGCGAGCGCTGCATGCAGCCCCAGTTCTCGCCCATGCCTCTCCCTCCACACCTCCTTGCAAGCAGAAGAAGCTGGCTCTGGCCTCCGCCAGCCCAGAGAGGGACTCCCACAGTGCAGTGGTGGGCTGAAGTGCTCCTCAAGCACTGCCAGAATGGACGCGGAGGCTGAGGAGGCACAGAGAGGGAGGGAGGGCTGCTAGCATGTTGTCACCTCTCACTGGGAGAGACTGATTTGAGTAATAATAAAACTCCGGTCTCCTGCACAGCCAGCTCTGTGTGAATTAGTCTTTCTCTATTGCAATTCCCCTGTGTTGATGAATTGGCTCTCTCTAGGAGGTGAACAAGATGAACCCCTTGGGTGGTTACAATCAGGCAGTTGTCACACTGCCTCTCTAAAATAATAATTCGTCCCAGCCACTGCCAAAGAAAGGCAGTCTCCCTATAGATTAAAAAGAAACCCTGAAACTGGTGATCAGCATCTTCCTGATAAGATCTCAGGAGTTGGGCGAGTGAGTTCAAGCATGCACATTAAGAGGCAAAATGGCAGAGTTTAACTGGTATATGACCTTCTTGGGGTATTCCACTGGAAAAGGAATGCAAGATGCTGGCAGTATGCCAACATATAAAGCCCCAAGTCAAAAGGTCAAACCTGGCTGGGCACGGTGGCTCACACCTGTAATCCTAGCACTTTGGGAGGCCAAGGCAGGCAGATCACTTGAGGTCAGAAGCTTGAGACCAGCCTGGCCAACATGGTGAAACCTTGTCTCTACTAAAAATACAAAATTAGCCGTGCATGGTGGTGTACACCTGTAATCCCAGCTACTCACTTGGGAGGCTGAGGGAGGAGAATTGCTTGAACCCAGGATGTGGAGGCTGCAGTGAGCTGAGATCAAGCCATTGCACTCCACCCTGGTCAAGAGCGAAACTCCATCATATAAAAAAAAATTAAAAATAAAAAGGTCAAACCCCACACTTGACCTCCAAGATGTCCGCATGGCTCTCTTCCAAGTGTACTTTCTTTTCATTACTGCTCTAAAGCTTTTTAATAAACTTTCACTCCTGCTCTGAAACTTGCCTTGGACTCTTCTTCTGCCTTATGCCCCTCAGTCCAGAATTCTGATAATGAAACTGGTGGGTTCTTAAAACTGCTAACCAAGATAAAGCAAAACAAGAATTAATTACCTGGGACTAAATAAACTGAGGAGGCTGATTATAATTTTTATGACTCCTTGTTTGAAACATTGCTTTTTTAAATGTTTTGTTTTTTCCTGATTTAAGGAAATTTTTTTTTCTTTTTCTTAAGCTAACTATAATTTACAGCAATCTGCTAAATTATACGTTTGTAAACAGAATTGAAGTATTTATTTTTTTCTCTCTACCTGTTCCATCTGGAATTCAGAACTCTTACGAAGCAGTCTTATTTTCATGGCAATGTAGTTTTTTGCATAGGTTCAATGAGAATCTGTTCTGTATATAATAGAACACAACTGGAAACACTGGTGATATTACCAATTATTTCACTGAGCCGTACATGAGAAGAACGTGCACAGAATCAGATATGACCTGACTGTTTTTGGGAACTAAAGAGGACTTTAAGGAACTAATAAGGCCTTTTGGAGGAATTGACTTGGTACCTGGCTCAAAAGGGCTCCTGGCCTTATGGTGTCAACCTAAAAGGAAGAAGTTGTGGCAAAATTAGTACAAGTAAAATGTTTATTTGAGTCACGCTTGAGGATTGCAACCCAGGAACACAGATTCAAGTTGCCCTGAATACGTACTCTGCTTAGCAGCAATTACAAGTGGATTTTTATGGGAGGGAAGAGGCAGTTTCTGAGTTGTTTACCAAGAATTTACATTAAAACAACATGAGTTATTGATTGGCTATACATCGTTAAACTGAGAGTGTGGGTTATAGTGTCTGTTATAGCATTGTTGTGTTAATTTATAGCTACCTGTGGTAATAGCAACAGGTTCAAGAGATGAATACATAGCTCAACAGAGGGGGAGTAGAATGTGTAGAATGTGATTGCTGTCAGCACACTGATCATAAGATCCCCTCGTTCACCAAAAGCTAAAGGGCCTTAGCAGCAAGCACACTGTAAGGCATACCACATCTTGTTTGACCATGTCACCCCGGAATCAGCAGTGATTTTTAAAAATCAAATGATACATGAGGGTTTGACTAAGCTATCCTCAGAATGGTAAATTTCATCCTAGCAACTGAATTTAAGTGAATGGTATCATTGACTTAAACAAGTACTCTCCAGTGTGCAGTATGTTTAAAATTTAAAAAGTGGCTGGACGCAGTGATTCACGCCTGGGATTTACTCATTTTTTAGGTATTGCCCATGTATACATGAGGCACACATGTAATTAAACATCTGCTTCTTTTTCTCTTGTAATCTGTCTTTTGTTACAGGGGTCTATCCTGTCCACCTAAAAGGAAGGGATTGAGACACAAAGTATAATTTAAAGAGTCTACTTGAGACAATGTGAGGACAGCTGCCTGGAGGACTCAGACTCAAGCAACCTCCAATAGAAGCTCCATTTGGTCTTGGCTACAAGTGGATTTTTAAAGGCAATAAAAGGGGGATACAAAGTTGCTTGTCCAGAATTCTCATTGTTTACAGAAATAGCACTGATTTGTGATTGGCCATATATTGTTATAAGGTACAGGGTATGTGTCATAGTGTGCAGTGCACCATTCTTAGGTTAATTCACTACTTGTGGCACTAGCAAGTAGTTTCAATAGATGAACACATAGCTCAGTGGGGAGCAGGACATGATTGCTGGCTCATTTTTATGCCTCTCTGGGGTTGAATAATTTCTTTTCTTTTTTCTTTTTTTTTTCCTGAAACAAAGTCTCACTCTGTTGCCCAGGCTCCAATGCAGTGGTGCAATCTGGGCTCCCTGCAACCTCTGCCTCCTGGGTTCAAGCAATTCTCATGCCTCAGCCTCCAGAGTAGCTGGGATTGCAGGCATCCGCCACCACACTCAGGTAATTTTTGGTGTATTTATTAGAGGTAGAGTTTTGCCATGTTGGCCGTGCTGGTTCTTGAACTTCTGGGCTCAAGTGATTTGCCCGCCTAGGCCTCCCAAAGTGCTGGGATTACAGCCTGGGGATGCTAATTTAAAAGGCTCACTTTCATCACATAAAAGTTATTTTCTCAGTTCCAATTAAGAACTGTGGGGGCCGGGCGCGGTGGCTCAAGCCTGTAATCCCAGCACTTTGGGAGGCCGAGACGGGCGGATCACGAGGTCAGGAGATTGAGACCATCCTGGCTAACACAGTGAAACCCCTTCTCTACTAAAAAATACAAACTAGCCGGGCAAGGTGGCAGCGCCTGTAGTCCCAGCTACTCGGGAGGCTGAGGCAGGAGAATGGTGGGAACCCAGGAGGCGGAGCTTGCAGTGAGCTGAGATCCGGCCACTGCACTCCAGCCTGGGCAACAGAACGAGACTCCATCTCAAAAAAAAAAAAAAAGAACTGTGTATAATAGAAAATGATCTTTCCTCCTCTACATAAACATTACTGTTTTACTGGTAGGTCTAAATTAACTATTTACAGCTCTCTAATTGTATGGAATCATTATAATAGAATGTAGGAAATTTATATATCAATTAATTAATTAAGACAGTGTCTTGCTCTGTCACCCAGGCTGGAGTGCAGTGGCACAATCATAGCTCACTGCAACCTCAATTTGCCTAGGCTCAAGCGATCCTCCTGCCTCAGCCTTCTGAGTAGCTGGGACTACAGGCGTGTGTCACTAAACCCAGCTAATTTTTAAAAAATTTGTAGTAGAGGTGAAGTCTCACTATGTTTCCCAGGCTGGTCTCCAACTCTTGAGCTCAAACAGTCTTCCTGCCTCAGCCTCCCAAAGTACTGGGACCACAGATGTGCCCCAAGGTACTTGGCCGAGGATCCTTCTTCTTGGCACTGGGCCACTGTTCAAAGCAATTTCTAGGCTAAAATATAGACAGCTAGTATCTGAGTCTTTCTTCAAGATCATGCAACCCAAAATTAACCTTCATTCTCTTAAATAAAACATTATGACAACGAATTCATGACTAATAGATCTGTAGTCATGCATAACTGGTTTCATCTGTTGGATATCTTTTGTTTTGTTTTATTTTAATGTAACCTTAGCAGAAAAACAGAAAAGTGCACGAATCATATGGATACAGTTTGCCATCACCCAGTGATCTTATATTTAATAAGATTCATGGTATCTTATTAAATATGAAGGATGCTGCAACCCTGATATGGCCATGGAAACCGAAAAATAGGATCACAGCTTGCCAAGTGCAACCTGGAAATGCTGTTTACTTAATGTTTGTGAGTAGTCAGGTGTGGTGGCTCATGCCTGTAATTCCAGCATTTCGGGAGGCCAAGGCCACTGCACTCCAGCCTGGGTGACAGAGTAAGATTCCATCTCAAAAAAAAAAAGTATAAAGTAGAAATAAATATAAAATTAAATTAATCTAATTAATTCACCACAAATCCTCCCACCTCCCTGAATTACTAACCCTATTACTTTTATTATCTTGTTAAGCCTCTAAAGGAAGATTAGTATCTACAACAGCAATAGCTATTACACTATATGAGAAGGCTAATTGTTAAGTATAAACAATGTTTAAGTTACTAATGTGTCCTATAATACTTGTAAATTGGATTTACATTTATGTAAACTACTTGATTTTATGCTTTAATAACGACACAGGCTGGGCATGGAGGCTCACACCTGTAATCCCAGCACTTTGGGAGGCCGAGGTATGCGGATCACTTGAGGTCAAGAGTTTGAGACCAGCCTGGCTAACATGATGAAACCCTGTCTCCACTAAAAATACAAAAATTAGCCAGGTGTGGTGGCGGGTGCCTGTAGTCCCAGCTACTCGGGAGGCTGAGGCAGAGAAACACTTGAACCCCGGAGATGTAGGTTGCAGTGAGCCAAGATCCCACCACTGCACTCCAGCTTGGGCAACAGAGTGAGACTCTGTCTCAAAAAAAGTAATAATAATACAGACACAGGACACAAAAGCTTCCCGAGTTAACTTAGCTTATATGAGAGCCGGGCAATGGAAACCCACAGACGGGCTTTTATAGGCCCAGAAGCATAGAGGTTGGGCCTGGCTTCACTGTTAGTTGTCAGCAGAACTATGCATGGGAGCATCAGCACACTGATCATAAGGGCCCCTCGTTCACCGAAAGCTCAAGGGCCCTGGCAGCAAGCACACCATGAGGCAGTTCACCATATCTTGTTCGACTGTGTCACCTGGAAATCAGCAGTGATTTTGAAAAATCAAGTGATACCTGAGGGTTTAACTAAGCTATCCTCAGAATGGTAAATTTCATTCTAGCATAGTAACTGAATTCATACCATTCACTTAAACCAGTACTCACCAATGTACAGTATATTTAAGATTTACAAAGTGTTAAGTTTCAACTAAATCATGGATGGCTCCAGCTGAAATAAAAATGAAGCTAAAACTATTTTTCCATTTTTGAAGGGGAGGGGTTCCAACACAGAAAAGTTGAAAGAATGGTACTATGAAAATCTATACACCTTCCACCCAGATTAAACAATTGCTGACATATTATCATATTTGTGCATTCTTTCTCTCTCAACCTGTCTCTTAGGTGGACAGATGAGAGAGAGATAGATAGCTAAATAGAAAATGTTTGTTTAGATTTTGCTATACCATTTGAAAATAAGCTGTAGAAATTATTATGAATGACAGGTCATCCCTAAATATTACAGTGTGAATATTCTTTTTTTTTTCGAGATGGAGTCTCACTCTGTGACCCAGGCTAGAGTGTAGTGGCATGATTTCGGCTCATTGCAACCTCCCCCTCTTGGGTTCAAGCAATGCTCCTGCCTCAGCTTCCCAAAAACCTGGCACTACAGGCATCACCACCTCACCCGGCTTTTTTTTTTTTTTTTTTTGAGACAGAGTTTCGTTCTCATCACCCAGGCTAGACTGCAGTGGCGTAGTCTCGGCTCACTGCAACCTCCACCTCCCAAGTTCAAGCGATTCTTCTGTCTCAGCCTCCCAAGTAGCTGGGATTACAGGCACCAGCCACCACCCCTGGCTAATTTTTGTATTTTTAGTAGAGACAGGGTTTTACCGTGTTGGCCAGGCTGTTCTCAAACTCCTGACCTTGGGTGATCTGCCCACCTTGGCTTCTCAAAGTGCTGGGATTACAGGTGTGGGCCACTGCTCCCAGCCTCCAGTGTTAATCTTCTAAGAATAATCTCCTATGTAAGCACAGTACTATTATCAGACCTGTAAGAACAAATCATATTTCCATAAGATCATCTACATGCAAACCGTATTCCAATTTCTGAAATGATCCCAGGAATGTCTTTTGTAGCTTTCATTGTTTGCAAGCGCTAGTTGTGTGTTCTTCCATCATCCCTTTCAGCCTAGCCCTGAAACACCCAGCCCTTTTTTTCCCCCTCCATAACTTTAATTTTTTTTTCTTCTTTCTTAGAGACAGGATCTTGCTGTGCCACCCAGGCTAGAGTACAGTGGTGCGATCGCAGCTCACTGCACTTTGAATTCCCAGGCTCAAGCGATCCTCCCACTTCAGCCTCCGCAGTAGCTGGGACCACAGGCACATGCCACCGTGCCCTATCCGTTTAATTTTTAAACATTTTTTTGTAGAGACAGGGTCTCACTATGTTGCCCAGGCTGGTTTTGAACTCCCGGCTTCAAGTGGCCCTCCAGCCTTGGCCTCCCAAAGTGCTAGGGTTACAGGTGTGTGCCACTGCATCTGGCTGACCTTGAATTTGTGGTAAGTCTGGGACAAGTTGTCTTGTGGAATGTTACACAGGTTGAAGTTGCCTAGATTTGTGTAATTGATCTCTTGATGGCTTTTTAAAGTTTTTCTCTATCCCCTCTGCTTCCAGGGACCTGGAGGTTACGTTTACCACCTTGAATAGACTCAGATTAAACATTATGGACAAGAAAGAGTTCATGAATGATAGGGTGTACTTTTTGCATCACATAAGGAGGCACATTGGGTGAGGTTGTTCCACTATCTGTGAGGCTAATTTTGATTGCCTTATTAAAGTGGTGACTGCCAGATCTCTCCATCATAAAACTACATTTTCTCTTTGCAACTCGCAATGAATCTGTGCATAATTATTTAGTGCCATGAAAATATTCTGTTTACCATAACCTTTCACCTGATGGTTTTAGTATCTGTTGATAATTCTTGACTAAATAAATTATTACATTTAGGTTTGTAAGTAGGTGATATTACAAAAATGATTTTAATATTAGAGAATACATAAGTCGAGACCCTGACGAGAAGTAGGTATCTCACCATGCTTTGTCCTAAATACAGACAAATAATTTTTTTACCAGAGAACTGCAAGTAATGGCTTAACATTAAATGTGTGGTGCTAATATCTCTCTGAGAACCTCTTCTAGAAATGATATTCTCCTATAACCTCAGCTTATTTGCCCACCATATTAGCAAAGCCTTGGTTGAATAGAAGAGTCAGTACAAGTGTAGTTATAAAACTGTTAGGAAGGCTGGGTGCAGTGGCTCACACCTGTAATCTCAGCACTTTGAGAGGCCAAAGTGGGAGGACCATGAGGTCAGGAGTTTGAGACCAGCCTGACCAGCATGGTGAAACACCGTCTCTAGTAAAAATACAAAAGTTAGCCTGGCATGGTGACGTGTACCTATAATCACAACTACTTGGAAGGCTGAGGCAGGTTAATTGCTTGAACCCGGGAGGCGGAAGTTGCAGCGAGCACAGATTGCACCACTGCACTCCAGCCTGAGTGACAGAGTGAGACTCCATCTCACAAAAGAAAAAAATAAAAAACTGTTAGGAAAAGCGCAGACTTTAAATTTAAATCAACAGGCTACATTCACTTGCTTAGACTACAATGTTAATGAAGGTCTCCATGGTTAAATAGTCCAAAGGAGAATTTGACAATTAATAAAACAGTCCATAAAGTGCTCATACACCACCCCTCTCTCTCCTCAATGAAAAATCTGTAATTCATAATATGATGCATTTTATTGGAACTTCTAAAGGACATGAGTCAGAACATGGTAAGAATGCTAAAAGGTTTCGATGATCAAATTATAGCTCAGTCCAAGAAACTAATTTACTAGGGGTAGTTTTGGGGACATCTGATTACTCTGAATTCACCCTAGTCCTTTCCCAAGTCTAATTAAATTGTGTTTAACATTTCCCAAAATATTCATATTCAGTCATTGACATGAACAACACTGGGAATCTAGAAGAAGTGCTACGTAATCCTTTCGTAGCTCATAAGCAGATGGTTGAGTTTTCACGATCATGGGTGGATGTGCCTCCCTCAAAACTTATCAAGATGTCGGCACACTACCTGTGTGATGTAAATTTTTAAAAAGAAAAAAAAGAAACAGTGCTGTATGAAAATAACAAAGTAGGCCGGGGGCGGTGACTCACACCTGTAATCTCAACACTTTAGGAGGCCGAGGTGGGTGGAACACCTGAGGTCAGGAGTTCAGGACCAGCCTGACCAATACGGTGAAACCCCATCTCTACTAAGAATACAAAAGTTAGCCGGGCATGGTGGCATGAGCCTGTAATCCCAGCTACTCGAGAGGCTGAGGCGGGAGAATCGCTTGAACCTGGGAGGCAGAGGTTGCAGTGAGCTGAGATTGCGCCACTGTACTCCGACCTGGGTGACAGAGTTAGACTCCATCTCAAGAAAACAAAAACAAAACAAAACAAAACAAAAAACAGCAACAACAAAAGAAAATAACAAAGTAATAATAAAAGTGAGCAAAGACAAAAAGTTACATAGTTAGCATAAAAAATTAACTGGAACTATACACCCAACTCTTATCAGTTTAAAATCCCATAACTAACGTTAACAGTTAACAGAATGAAGTCATCTATGTTGCAAAATAGTGAGAAGATTTATTAATAGTGGAAGAGGCCAACTTCACTTTGACATAGTTGTTTAAATGGAACTTGGGTTAAACTTTAAATACGCTTTTACCAATAATAACCTTAGGATTATTTTAATAGAAAAAAGAGGTACAGCTATTTGGAAATAAGGAATATTATTTGTCCATGAAGAAAAACACCAAAATTCCCTAGAATATTATTTGTCCATGAAGAAAAACACCAAAATTCCCTAGCAGGCATAAGAGAAGTCATCAATTAAGTGGCTTAAGTCCTATAATCAACCAGCACTTTTTTTTTTTTTTTTTTGAGACGGAGTTTCACTCTGTTGCCCAGGCTGAAGTGCAGTGACGTGATCTCTGCTCACTGCAACCTCCACCTCCTGGGTTCATGCGATTCTCCTGCCTCAGCCTCCCCAGTAGCTGGGACTACAGACATGTGCCACCATGCCCAGCTAATTTTTGTATTTTTAGTAGAGATGGGGTTTCACCATCTTGATCAGGCTGGTCTTGAACTCCTGACTTCAAGCGATCCGCCCACCTCAGCCTCCCAAAGGATTACAGGTGTGAGCTACTGAGCCTAGTCTCAACCAGCACTCTTAACAGTCCGTTGAAGAATTCTCCAACCTTTTTGGCACCAGGGACTGGTTTTGTAGAAGACAATTTTTCTATGAACCAGGGTTGTGGGGCATGGTTTCAGGAAGATATAAGAGGATTACATTTATTATGCACTTTATTTCTATTGTTATTACATTGTAATATATAATGAAATAATGGTACGACTCAGCATAATGTGTAGAATCAGTGGGAGCCCTGCACTTGTTTTCCTGCAACTAGACAGTTCCGTCTAGGGGTGATGGGAGACAGTGACAGATCATCAGGCATTAGATTCTGATAAGGAGCACACACACAACCTAGATTCCTCACATGCGCAGTTCACAATAGGGCTCACACTCCTGTGGGAATCTAATGCTGCTGCTGATCCGACAGGAAGCAGAGCTCAGGTGGTAATGCTAGCTGGCCTGCCACTCACCTCCTGCTATGTGGCCCGGTTCCTAACAGGCCATGGACTGGCACCAGTCCATGGCCCGGAGGTTGGGGATTCCTGCGCCATTGGACTTGTCTATATATTTCTAGAAAAAAAATTATGTAAATTAGAAATAAGAAAATCAGATTTGTTAGCACACCTTCATTTAAAGGAGAAGTAGGATAGAAGTAGGCTGGAAGTGTGAGATGGGGACCAGATCGGGGAGGCCTTGAGTTCTAGAGTCTGCACATTTTCCCACAGGTAGCAGAGTGTCAGTGAAGGTTGTGGAACGAGGTGGCAATGTGTACAACACGTGGTTGGGAGATGACTAGGGGCACCTCTCTGAGAAATAACATCTAATACAAGCTGAACACTGCAGGCCCAGCTGACATGTTTTCTTCAGTCGTCAGAGCTATTCTGCAAAGTGAATATTGTCCCTGTCGGAACAGGCTCAGAGAGCATGTGTCTCGCTGAAGGCCACACTACTGGTAAATTGTGGAACTAAGATTTAAAACAGGTGTCTGATGTGGGAGCTGGCATTCTTCCTTCCACCACAGGCAGTGGCCATGAAGAAGCAGCTGCTGCAGCCAGAAATGTAGAAATCCTGCCTGCCACGGCAAGGGAGGGCACTGGCCTGGCACATGGGTTTCTCCTGTCTTTCCGGGGACATTGGCACAACCAGGGCATCCTCTGGGCTTACGTGTCCCTCTCCCCTCCCCATCCCTGCTGCTATGTGCGTGACCTTGGAAAAACCACCTTATCTTCTCTTTAGATGGCTAAAGACTTGGCAAAGGAATGAATTAACAGGGCACAGGATGTACACACCCTACGCAGAGTGGCAATTTCAGAGACGAGGTGTTCGGCTGTCACCCTCAAATGTGTCATTTCAACATTTTTCTACTCACTTCCTTCTTACCTACTTAAAACCATTATTGTTGCCAAAAACAGGGATGGGACAGGTACACTCAAGGGGAAGAATTTGGAAGAGGAAATTTGTAGGGGCTCATGATGTTTTCTGAACTCGGAATGTAACTTGATTCTGAATATATAAAGAATATCACTTTAGAAGTTATCAAAGGAATGGAATTGGGGTTAGTGATTATTTCAGGGTACAAGTGCAAAGTCACGTCTCCATTGTTTCTCAGATCTTAACGTGCACATGAAACACTGGAGGATCTTTTTGTAATAAAGCTTCTAGTTCAGCAGGTCTGGGGTGGAGCCCGGGAATCTGCATTTCTCACAAGCTCCCAGTTGCTGCTGGTCCCAAGTCCACACTTTGAGTTGCAAGGAGCCAGATTTCTTTGCTGTTTTTAAAATTATATATATATATATATATATAGAGAGAGAGAGAGAGAGAGAGAGAGAGTCTCAGTCTGTCACCCAGGCTGGAGTGCAGTGGTGCTATCTCAGCTCACTGCAACATCCACCTTCTGGGCTCAAGCGATTCTCCTGCCTCAGCCTCCCGAGTAGCTGGGATTACAGGCACCTGCCACCATGCCTGGCTAATTTTGTATTTTTAGTAAAGACAGGGTTTCGCCATATTGGCCAGGCTGGTCTCACACTCATGACCTCAGGTGACCCACCCACTTCGGCCTCCCAAAGTGCCTGGATTACAGGTATAAGCCACCACACTTGGCTGAGCCAGACTTCTTTAAGGATAAATCTCTATAAAATGGTGGCAGAAGGTCTTGCTTGGTGTGGAGTAAATGTGAAGGAGTAAATAAAAGGCATTTGTACAAATGATGCACTTCAGTATTAATTGTTTAACTCAACAGATATTCGGTGAGGATTCCCCAAATGCCTGGTGCATATGACAGAGGAAAAGGGACCTGTTCTTGCAAATGGCTCCAACTTTCAGAGAGTGGAATGAAAAGAACCAAAATGTTCTGCAACTAAGCAACCGAGTAAACTGGGTGCAGAGAGGAGATGAGCTGGGGCTGATGCCTCAGCAGGAATCTCTGGAATTCCTCTCGCCTGGTGACCTCAGTCACAGAGCTGCGGAGCCACGACCCCTTGGGTGGGCTCCGGGTGGGTCTCAGCCAGGATGAAGGGAGCAGAGCAGACAAACACTCCACTCCCTTCTCCCCAAGGGAGCCAGGCTTTTGCATCCCCAGGCAGCTTCCCGGGGTGAGTGGCCAACGCCTTGAGGTCCCCACCCTGTACCACCCTAGGTTCCAGGGTCCAACTCTGGGAAATCGTGGCATTCTCTGAACCCTTCCTGCTGGTGGGGTGAGGAGGGGGGTGGTTCCTGGCAATAGGATGAGGGAGGAAAAGCGTCCTGGGTCTCAGGCTCCGTTGGAGGCTGCACTGTGGAGAGAGCAGGGGTCCAGCTCCTGGAGGATCTGGTTTGGACCGGACTCTGCCACTTAGGGAAAGCAGTAAACGTTGAGCTAGTGTTGCTGTTGCAAAATGGGATGTGTAACACCCACCTCATCAAATTTCGTGAGAATGAATGAGATCATTAATCATTTATGTAAACTATCTGGAACAGCGATGAAACCCAGAGGCTCCATTAGTTCCTATTCTCCCTGCCCTGAGGATAAAGACCAAAGCCCTTAGCGTGGCTCACAGTGCCTCTCAGAGCTGGCCCCGCCTCCCTGTCTAGCCTAATTTCTGGCTTTCACCTCCCCCGACTCCAGCCACACTGATGGGCTGAGACTGCCATGGCCGCCACGATGCCATGCTGCAGGGCTTGGGCTCCCACCTATGCCCCCCTTTCCAGCAGTGCCCCTCGCCCCAGCCTGCTTGGCAAATGCCTACTTCCCTTATTCAGGTCTGCACAGCAATGCCTGTCTTACGAAGCCTGTCCCATTCTAACCCCCTGCTCGGTAAAAGCGACCAGTCCCTCCTTTGAGCTGCTTCTGTCCTGTGTGTCTCCTCTCTAGTGTAAGGTGGCAAACAACAGCCTACGGACTAAATCCAAATCACCACCCGATTTTGTAAATAACCTCTCACTCTGTCACCCAGGCTGGAATGCAGTGGCACGATCTCAGCTAACTGTAACCTCCGCCTCCCGGGTTTAAGTGATTCTCCTCTCTCAGCCTCCTGCGTAGCTGGGATTACAGGCACGCGACAGCACTCCTGGCTAGTTTTTGCATTTTTAGTAGAGATGGGGTTTCACCATGTTGGCCAGGCTGGTCTCCAACTTCTGACCTCAAGTGATCCACCTGCCTCAGCCTCCCAAAATGCTGGGATTACAGACATGAGCCACTGTGTCTGGCCTAGAAATAACATTTTATTAGAACACAGCCACACTCATTGCATAGAATCCCTGGCTGTTTTCACACTGCAAGGGCACAATTGTGTAGTTACGACAGAGATCATGCGGCCTGTACAGCCTACACTATTCACCACCCGGCCCTTCCCAGAAAAGTGTTTCCACCCGCCAGCTCTAGTACTTCCCTGTCTCCTTTCCCTAGACTTCTGAGACATTTGTCCTGAGGGCCAAGAACAAATGTCACTAGCTTCTGCAGCACGCTACCTGGCCTAGCAGAACCCAGCACTGAGGAGGAGAAGGCTGAGCACATAATCATATGCGTGTTTTCATCTTTGTCCTTCTCATTCCCAGGGGAGGGAGGGCCCCTCCTGTGCCTTGAATTAGAGGCATAGGTTCTGTTTGATGGAAGCAAGGCTTCCTGGGTCCTAATCAGTAGACCAGAGTGAAACTGTGATGTGAAGCAGCCTCTCTGGATTAGGAAAAGCTCCGTCAGGAGAGATTCCCCTCCTGGCACAGTGCTCCTGAGGACAGCTTCCAGGACGTCCTAGAACCAGAGAGAGGACTCTGGGGATAGGAGAACAGCAGGGAAACCTGGCAGAAGTTCTGTCCGAGGAAGTGTTATACAGTCAGATTTTATAAATGTCAGATTTTGACAAACGATCAAATCAGTTTCTTAGGAAGTGATGATGACATTAAACTGGCTGAGACTTTTTTTTTT
Organism: Theropithecus gelada; assembly: GCF_003255815.1. Taxonomy (NCBI): domain Eukaryota; kingdom Metazoa; phylum Chordata; class Mammalia; order Primates; family Cercopithecidae; genus Theropithecus; species Theropithecus gelada. The sequence goes on along the minus strand of NC_037676.1, from coordinate 41,191,779 downwards.
TTTTTTTGTAGAGACGGGATCTCCCTATGTTGCCCAGGCTGGCCTCAAACTCCTGAGCTCAAGCAATTCTCCTGCCTCACTCTCTCAAAGTGCTGGGATTACAGGAGTGAGCCACTGCGCCTCTCCCTACCCTTTTTCTTCAAGAGACATGGTCTTGCTCTGTCACCCAGGCTGGAGTGCAGTGGAGCAATCATAGCTCAATGCAGCCTCAATCTTCCAGGCTCAAGCAATCCTCCTACCTCAGCTTCCTGAGTAGCTGAGACTACAGGTGTTTGCCACCATGCCTGGCTAATTTTTAAATTTTTTTTTTTTTTTTAGAGATGGGGTCTTGCTATGTTGCCCAAGCTGGTCTGAAACTCCTGGCTTCAAGCAATCCTCCCACCTTCGCCTCCCAAAGCTCTGGGATTGTAGCCGGGAGTCACCACACCTGGCCTGTTTTTAAAATTATAGTCAGGTCAAGGGAACCCGTGGTGGTGAAATGTTTGAAACCTTGACAACAGGAGTGCCAGTGGTCACGGTTGGTTACAGCAAGAGGCCAGACCCCAGAGGCCTCCCCTGCATGCTGGATAATCTTGTTGGGGGCACAAGAGAGCCACACAGAATCACAGAGACATGCGTTTGCTAATGGCAGTCACTCTCAGGAACACAGCCTCTCCCAGGGACCTGAAACCACCAGGAAATAAGAATGCAGGTTCCTGGGTTCCCAGAATGTTCTCTGCGGTGGGCGTGCCAGCACACACCAACAGGGGGCCCTGGTCCTTCGATGTCTTCTGTCACCACTGAGGAAGTTTGGACCATCCACTGAAGCACATTCTCCTTTCAGCTTGGGAGGGTAGGTGACTTAATATATTAATAAACACTTGAGTTTGACTTTTTGTCCAACTCCTGGCTGCCGGATAGGAGCACTTCAGATGTATTTTTGTTTATTCCTTTACCTTGAATCGTTTATAGGAATTTGGCAGTCAGGCACTACTTGCTTTTTAGGGGAGGCAGGAGTGCTTCAGGGAAATGGTGCTGTTCAGCCACTGGGTGCTTTGCTCCCTGCACTGTTGACCCCCTAAACCCCCAGTGCTTCCACTAGCACAGCTGGAGGACCCCAGGGCGGCCTGAACAACATCCCATGCAGCTGGGCTCCCAGGCAGAGCTGCAGAGGTAGCTGCATTCCTTCCCACCTTCTCTGCTCCCGATCCTCCTTTCTGGTCTGTGCAGTTTACAAAGTTACTTATTAGGGAATAATAATTTAATGTATGCTTGATTATAGAAATGTTGCACAAAATCTCCTTTGATCCTCTAAACCCCCTTTAGGGTAGATAGTGTCAGGTGCATTCCCATTTTATTTAATTTTGTTTTATTTATTTATTTAAGAGACAGGGTCTTGCTCTGTCACCCAGCCTGGAGTGCAGTCACATGAACATGGCTCACTGCAGCCTCGACCTCCTGGACTCAAGCAAACAATCCTCCCACCTCACCCTCAGCCTCTCGAGTCACTGTTAGCACAGGCAGACACCAAGCCAGGCTAATTTTCTAAAATGTTTTGTAGAGATGAGATCTCACTGTGTTGCTCAGGCTGGTCTCAAACTCCTGAGCTCAAGTGATCCCTCTGCTTCAGCCTCTCAAAGTGCTGGGGTCATAGGCAGGAGCCACTGTGCCCCGCTCACATTCCCATTTTACAGATGCGGAAACTCGGTCCAAGAAGCGAAGTGGCTTGCTCAGTGGCTCACGGCAGATGGTCTCGGGTGTGGTTTGACCTCTGGATCATGTTGATGTTAATGCGGGATGCCAGGGCCTTTGGGTAGATGTGTTCCACGTGTGGGCCTGTTCCCCCATTGGCCTCCTCCAGCCTCGTTCAGCTGGAAAATGGCTTCCCCTCCTGGCCCTGTGGCACAGCCAGGACAGCTCTGCCCTTCCGGAGCACAACCTCCTGCTGCTCTGACATCCTAGTGGCTGGGCGCAGGCCAGGAGGCTGCCAACATCTGCAGGGACAACTTAAAGACTCTGGCCAGGCGATGCCTTTGGCATCTGTGGGGATGGAAAATGGGCCACCTGTCCTGGCCCCGCAGGGTGGAGGCTGCTGTGAGGGCAAAGTGCCACCGCAGCTGCAGCTTCCTGGATTGGCACCTGCCCTCTGGCCAGGAGGCTGCAGCCACTGAGACCAATGGTTCCTGTGCTCAGCCGGGGGCTCCTAACTGGGAGATGGGCACAGAAGGCCCCAGAGGAGACGTGGAGCAGTTGTGGGACTCAGGAAGGGTTCTCTGTTCCCATCATGAGTGAGCAAGCAGGAGGAAATATCATGCAAAGTCTCAGGAATGTTCTGCGGAGACAGGAGCCCCACTTGCCCCCTCTGCCTTGGGGACCGGCCACAGCATCTGCAGGGGTGGCCTGAGCTCCAGGAAGCCACGGGACATGCAACTGCCACCGCAATCCCTCCTGGCCAGCATGCTGTCATCGGTGTTTCTCCTCTGGTGTGGGCTCTGCGTGCAGCGCAGCAGACAAAACATCAACAAACTCCGTCCTCACTTGAGCTGCCTTCTGGGAGGCTGACAGGTGGCCCAAAGGCATGGAGTGTCTCTGTGCATGGCGCCCTGGCTGGAACCCAGATTCCACTGTGGTTGGCCTTGTTGGTTTCCCTTATGTACCGATGAGCAAACCTGTGCCATAGGCAAGTCACCTGACCTCTCTGGGCCTTGGTTTCGTGTTCTGTGCATTGGGTATGACACCATCTCTGTCTGTTTCTCAGGATATGACACTCGTGAAGAGCAGATGTGGTGGTGTGCATGAAGGAGTTTTGTGAAAGGCGATGCACTTACAAAGTTGGTCCTTAGGCCCACCTGGGGTCTGCAAGGCAGGCTCTTGGGGAATTCTCTTGCTTCTCCTTGTTCGATTCTCCTTCCTCTCTCCCTCTTCTCTCCAAATCCTTACCATCCTTGAGGTATTGTGGTGGTGGTATGATGACTTGGAGGGCCACGCCATGCAGAATCAGGAATCACTGTCACCTTCCTTGATGACTCAGAATACTTTCATTTCCCCACCACTGCTTCCTTCTCTGCTCCATGTTAGAGTGACCCCCCCTGGCTTATCTGTGGTTTCACTTTCCACAGGGTAACTACCCGTGGTATAGCACTCACTGCAGCCTTGACCTCCTGGGCTGCAGAGATCGTCTTACCTCAGCCTCCCAAGTAGCTGGACCACAGGCGCAAACCACCATGCCTGGCTAATTTTCTGTATTTTTTTGTAAAGATGAGGTCGGTCTCACTATGTTGCCCAGGCTGATCTTGAACTCCTGGCTTCAAGCGATCCTTCACCTTGACCTCCCAAAGTGCTGGGATTACAGGTGTGAGCCACACCGTGCCCAGCTCAGAACTATAATAAGTTGAGAAAGAGGTATATATATAGAGACCACAGTCACATAACTTTTATTATAGTACCTTGATATGATTGTTCTATTTTACTGTTGGTTGTTGTTGTTAGTCTGTTGCCACGCCTAATTTATACATTAACCATTTTTGTTTGTTTGTTTGTTTGTTTTAATTTTTTTTTGAGACACGGTCTCCCTCTGTTGCCCAGGCTGGAGTGCAATGGCACGATCTCGGCTCACTTCAGTCTTCGCCTCTTGGATTCAAGTTATTCTCATGCCTCAGTCTTCTGAGTAGCTGGGACTACAGGTACACGCCACCACACCCGGCTAAGTTTTTTATTTTTAGTAGAGACAGGGTTTTACCATGTTGCCCAGGCTGATCTCGAACTCCTGACCTCAAGTGATCCACTTGCCTCGGCCTCCCAAAGTGCTGGGATTACAGGCATGAGCCACCGCACCCAGCCACATTAACCTTGATCCTAAGTATGGATGTATAGGGAAGAGCATTTTATATATAGTGCTTGGTACTACTCATGGATTCAGGCATCCATTGGGATCTTGGAACACATCCTTGTGGTTAAGGGGGACAGCTGTGTGTGATGGCCCTCCCAGCTCCCTGCCTCCTGCTCCTGGAGTCTCCACAGCTCCTCAGCACTACACCTCCCTATCTTTCAGCCCTTTGCCCTCTGTCAGCCTAGACTCAATGACCCATTGTGAACCATTACCACCGTGCCCATTGACATGCTGGAAACTTTTTCCTTCTTATTCTAAACCCAAGTCCCTGTCAACACTCTCTACTGGGGAAGCACACCTACTGCTTTGGTTTCTAATATGATTTCAGAGCAATTACCTTGCAAACCTTCAGCAACAACCTCTCCTGTGCTGTTAACCCTTTGAGGGAGTGTGCATTTTTTAAAAGTTGGCATTGGGCACAGTGGCTCAAGCCTGTATCCCAGCACTTTGGGTGGTCAAGGCGGGTGGGTCACCTAAGGTCAGGAGTTCAAGACCAGCATGGCCAATATGGTGAAACCCCATATCTACTAAAAACACAAAAATTAGCCGGGCATGGTAGTGGGCTACACAGGAGGGTGAGGCAGGAGAATCGTTTGAACTCAGGAGGCAGAGGTTGCAGTGAGCCGAGATCACATCATTGCACTCCAGCCAGGGTGACAGAGCAAGACTGTCTCGAAAAAAAAAAAAAGTTGGCATCAATGTGTTTTTCCATCTGATTTATGTCTTCACATTATAGCATACTTTCTGCATGAGCCCACACATATCAGATGGTAACTTTGGAATGGGTGGGTCTGTGCCATTGTCCCGGCACAGCTGTGAGAGTGGTGACAGGCAGGTCAGCAGGTGCGTACAGAGGGGCTTTCTTCTACATTGGAGTTCAGGTCGGATGATTCGGGTCCATAGTGCTCATTCAGGGCTCTGTGTTCTGGTGGCTTCCGTTGATTTCTAATAAAAGCTGCAGACTGAGCCAGTCCTGCACACACAGGGAGATAGGACAACGGACATTTGGAATGTGATTAAGCCCATCAATCCAATCGGTGACTAAAATCAGACAGGAAGCCGTGTGCCCCTAGATAAAGACAGACTGGGGGGAAAATGATCTCAAGTTCATTTCGATTGGCGCAAACTCCTCACAGAGGAAAAAATGTACAGTTAGAATGAAGCAAAAGAACAGCTCTATAAAATATGTGTCACTTCCCCTGGCGAGGAGGAGAGAGGAGCTACGGAAAGCTGCACCAAAGCTGTATTCACTGGACAAAAATGCTTGACTCAGGAAGGAGGCTGGGGCGGTGAGTCCTGTGATGCCATGGCGGGAGGTGGGTCCCACGTAAACAGTGGTGTTCCTGTCACCCCGAGCACATGCAGTCTCCCGTGGGTGACCAGAACTGATGCAAGAGCCTCTGCTGCGGAAGTCACCATGCTCTCCTGGAACGCGCCTGCCCCCAGGTCTGAGTGATCTCATTACTGAGGTGAGTAGGGCTTTGGCCACTCTCCCAAAGGAGCCCACCCCAGACGCAGCCATGGCCTGGGACTCTGGAGTCACCCTGGGGTCAGAAGGAATTGAGTTATCCATATTGACTTGGTTTTGGTTATTTTCAGTGTTATTTGTTTGTTTGTTTATTTATTTTTTAGTTTTAGAGACAGGGTTTCACTCTGTCTCCCAGGCTGGAGTGCAGTGATGCGATCACAGCCCACTGCAACCTCAACTTTTCAGGCTCAAGGGATCCTTCCACCTCAGCCTCCTAAGTAGCTAAGTAGCTGGAACTACAGGCATGTGCCACCACACCTAATTTTTGAATTATTTGTAGAGATGGGGTCTCACCATGTTGCCCAAGCTGGTCTCAAACCGCTAGGCTCAAGGAATCCTCCCACCTTGGCCTCCCAAAGTGCTGGGATTACAGGAGTGAGCCACCTCGCCTGACCTGGTGTTGTTATTTTAAAACAAGAAAAGAAATGACCAGAAAGGCTGAAAGGAAACAAGCACCATCCTCCATAGGAGGCTGCAAAGGTTGGTGGCACCAGGTCCAGAAGAAGAAGGACCCATAGAGCAGAAACCAGAACTCCAGTACCAGCCGGGTGGCATTTGGAAGTGCCTCAGCACAGCCACTTTGCAGAGTTTGCACATTTAAAATAGGGAGTAGGCTGGGCACAGTTGTTCATGCCTGTAATCTCAGCACTTTAGGAGGCTGAGGCAGGCAGATAACTTGAGTTCAGGAGTTCGAGACCAGCCTGGCCGACATGGTGAAACCCTGTCTCTATCAAAAAAAAAAAAAAATTAGCCAGGCATGGCTAAGTAGTGCCTGTAGTCCCAGCTACTCAGGAGACTGAGGTGAGAGAATCACTTGAACCGGGGAGGTGGAGGTTGCAGTGAGCCAAGATCATGCCACTGCACTTCAGCCTGGGCAACAGAGTGAGACCCTGTCTCAAAATTAATTAAGTTAAATAAAGAGTAGCTCAATTTTACCAAACAGATTGACCATAGACACCCTTAAAATTATAAGACTGTGATAAAATTCCTATATTCATTAGCTATGATATACTCGGATATGTAAATAAGCAGATGGCAGTGAATGTTCTCACAGACCAAATATTTCTGCAAATAAAATTAAATTCTTATGTATAATATGCATACATAAATATAGATATGATTTTATAATATTAGAAATGATAATATTTTTCATTTGCAAGTACTTTCTTTTTTTTATTTTTAGAGTTTGGGGTCTTGCTCTGTTGCCCAGGCTGTACTGCAGTGGCATGATCATAGCTCACTGCAACCCTGGGATCCTGGGCTAAAGTGGTCTGCCTGCCTCAGCCTCCTGAATGGCTTCTTCTTCTTCTTCTTTTTTTTTTTTTTTGAGACGGAGTTTCGCTCTTGTTGCCCAGCCTGGAGTGCAATGGCACGATCTCAGCTCACAGTAACCTCCACCTCCCAGATTCAAGCCCTGAATGACTTTTAAAAAATATTTTCTCAGAGTCAGGGTCTTGCTCTGTTGCCCAGACTGGTCTCAAACTTCTGGACTCAAGCGAACCCTCCTGTCTTGGCCTCCCAAAGTGCTTGGATTATAGATGTTAACCACTGCATCTTGTCAATATTTTTTAAATTAATAGACATTCCTTAGAGCAGTTTCGGGTTTACAGAAAAATTGAACAGGAAGCACAGAGTTCCCATATTATTATCCCTTCTCTTCCCTCCGCAGTTTCCCCTGTTATTATCTTGTACTTAGTGCAGTGATATTGTTTTTTGTTTAAACTACTATTGTTTTTCAGTTTTTAGACAGTCAAAACAAAGTTGTAGACCTATCATTATCTTGTATGGGAATTTTAAAAATGTATTTTACTCGGCTAATGTATTAGTCCGTTCTCATGCTGCTGTAAAGAAATACCCGAGACTGGATAATTTATAAAGAAAAGAGGTTTAATGGACTCAGTTCCCCATGGCTGGCAGACCATCAGGAAACTTACAATCATGGAGGAAGGCACCTCTTCACAGGGCGGCAGAAGAGAGAATGAGCACAAGCAGGGGAAATGCCAGACGATAATAAAACCACTAGAACTCGTGAGACTCACTCATTATCACTAGAACAGCTTGAGGAAAACCGCCCCCATGATCCAATTACCTCCACCTGGTCCTGCCCTTGACACGCAGGGATTATGGGGATTACAGTTAAAGGTGAGATTTGGGTGGGGACACAGAGCCAAACCATATCAGCTAAATAGTCAAAAAAATTGCTGCTCTGAGAGAATTCTCCAATTCTTAACTTTGTAGCCTTGGTTTTTTTTCGTGTGTGTGACTTATGTTGCTTAGGAGACAGTTGGAGAAAATTTCAGTCAGGGGCTCTTTAAAGTTCCTTTCTTCATCTTTGAGAAAAGAGTATGAGGCTTTCCCTTGCAAAGTTGTTTCCTTCTGAGGATGGATATAGCTAAAGAACAAAGCTACAAAAAATGTTTATAAAACAGTTTACTGGCCGGGCGCGGTGGCTCAAGCCTGTAATCCCAGCACTTTGGGAGGCCGAGACGGGCGGATCACGAGGTCAGGAGATCAAGACCATCCTGGCTAACACGGTGAAACCCCGTCTCTACTAAAAATACAAGAAAATTAGCCGGGCGAGGTGGTGGGCGCCTGTAGTCCCAGCTACTTGGGAGGCTGAGGCAGGAGAATGGCGTGAACCCGGGGGGGCGGAGCTTGCAGTGAGCCGAGATCGCGCCACTGCACTCCAGCCTGGGGCACAGAGCAAGACTCCGTCTCAAAAAAAAAAAAACAAAAAAAAAAAAAAAAAAAAAAACAGTTTACTAAGTCACCAATAGCATGTCCCAAAGCGTTTTCCTTCCCATGGTATCCTATTTGAGTCAAATAATAATCCTGTGAGTTTACTTCTCTTATCTGAAACGCAAGGAACCTATAGCTTAGCAAAGGCAAATGGACTTGCCCAGAGTCGCACAACTGACCTCAGAGGAGAGAAAGGAAACTTTTTGACTTCCAGGCGCAGGCTCATTCCAGTAGTCTGCATATTCACCAGCTCGGGGCAGGGTTGGGGGGGGGGTGTTTATTTGAAGATTGATAGCTGGGGATGTGGGATGTGTTAGGAGGCTCAAAAGAGGTAGATTTAGGAGCAGAGAAAGTTCTGTGTTGAAGAATCTGCAAACCAACCTAAGAAACTCAACTCACTCCACAAAAGAATTGATTGAAAATGAGATATGTTCAAAAATAATTTGAATAAACTCATGGATACTCCATCATAAGGAATAAGGAAAATTCCTATTCTTCTGACATGCTTCCATGAACAACCAGGCCCTTCCAGGGCCAGAGAGAGAGTGTTGGGCTGGTCACCCAGTGTGGAGCCAGTACGTCTACTTTTATGAAAGCCATTTAGAAGCATCACTAAAGGAACTGAAAAACAGTTCACCAATAATGACAGTACTCCAACATCTCATTTTCTCTTCTAATCTCTATCCATATATCTATGTAGTGTTTACATTATTATTTTTTTTTGAGATGGAGTCTCACTTTTGTTGCACAATCTTGGCTCACTGCAACCTCCACCTCCCAGGTTCAAGTGATTCTCTTGCCTCAGCTTCCCGAGTAGCTGGAATTACAGGTGCCCGCCACCATGACTGGCTAATTTTTGTATTTTTAGTAGAAATGGGGTTTCACCACGTTGGCCAGGCTTGTCTCGAACTCCTGACCTCAAGTGGTCTGCCTGCCTCAGCCTCCCAAAGGGCTGGGATTATGGGCGTGACAATGCCTGACCTACATTATTTATATCACAGCTCATGTACAAATTTATTTTCTTCTTCTTTTGGGCAAGGCAATTTTATGACTGATTTTGATATGTCGGTATAATTATGTTACCAGTCATCCCAATGGTTACACAATATTGCACTATTCTAACATGTCCTAGTCTACTAGGCCCCTATTTTTTGACATCTAAGTTATTTTCAGTTTTTAGATAGTCAAAACAATGTTGAATACCTATCATCATCTTGTATGGGGATTTAAAAATGCATGTCAGCAGGCTAAATATTCAAAAAATTACTGCTCCAAGAGAATAATCCAATTTTTAACTTAATATTTTGAAACAATCTCAAACTTACCAAAGAGTTGCAAGAATAAAGACCTCCTGCTACAGTTTGGTGAACAGCTCTTAACAAGAATAAGATTTGTAAGAGTTCTTCCCATGCCTTCAGCTTGTCCTGTTTTATGTTTCTCGTTGTTTGTGTGGAATTCACACAACTGGTGCTGTTACCACCATGGGAGTCTAGTCTAGATCAGTGGTCTTCAGCCTTTTTTGCACCAGGGACCAGTTTTGTAGAAGATAGTTTTTCCACGGACGGGGGAGGGGAGATAGTTTCGGGATGATTCAAGAGGATTACATTTATTGTGCACTTTATTTCTATTATTATTACATTGTAAAATATAATGAAATAATGGTATGACTCAGCATAATGTAGAATTAGTGGGAGCCCTGAGCTTGTTTTCTTACAACTAGACAGTCCCATCTGGGGGTGATAGAAGACAGTGACAGATCATCAGGCATTAGATTCTTATAAGAAGTGCACAACCTAGATCCCTCGCATGTGCAGTTCACAGTAGGGTTTGCACTCCTATGAGACTCTAGTGCCACTGCTGATCTCACCGGAGGCGCAGCTCAGGCAGTAATGCGAGCGATGGGGAGCGGCTGTAAACACAGATGACGCTTCACTAGCTCTCCAGCCACTCACCTTCTGCTGTGCAGCCTGGTTCCTTACAGGCCATGGACAGATACCAGTCCACGGCCCGGGGGTCAGGGATTCCTGGTCTAGATTGAGACCCAGACAAGGCGTGCACAATAACACCGATTTCAGATCCATCATGACATTTACCCCATCCCCTGGAAAACCAGATGACTACCAAAATTAAATTTTAGTTTAGACACAAAATGTCCATCTTCTGGTCCAAAACCAGCTTGTCATAAGTTTCTTGCCTACTTTTCCTTTCTCTGAGTTTCCAGAGACATCACGTCATTTCTTACCCAGCTGAAAGGAGTCTCAGCATGGCTCTCTTTCAAATGCCCATCCTGCCACCTGCCCCAGTGAGAAGGGTCCGAGCAGCCCCTGTTCTCTGCCCCTGCCACCTGCATGACTCATGCATTCCACGGAGGAGGCGCCCGCTGCAGAAACAGCTGGGCTGGGAAAAGCTCTGCAGCAATTCCCCATCCAGTTTCCCTGTGCCCACTTTGTATCTGTGTTATCTAGGCCTGGATTTATTTCTCTGTTTTGAAAACGAAGGACTTTGATAAAATGTTCCCAGGATGTGAGGTCACCAAGATTTATTTCCCTTTTTTCTATTATTTTCTTTTCCTCGACGTGATCCCTTGACTAAAATCAAGCCTCCCACTGTCACCTTATCAGCCTGCCCACTCCTACTTCTGCATTCTCAGGCTTCTCCAGAATCTGTCCAAGGGAAACCGATCTCAATTCAGAAGGAACACAGATACCCCAGTTTCTAGGGCTGCAGGGTATTACTGGGTCTTAATCATTCGGGTATATTTCAGCAAAGCTCAGGGCCCCGGCTAATGATCTGCAAACCCTCTCCTCTCAGTCTCCCATTGTTTAGCCCCTATTTATAAGTGAATGCATGTGGTTGTTCACTTTCTGTTCCTGAGTTATTTCAGTTAGGATAATGGCCTCCAGTTTCATCCATGTTGCTCCAAAAGACAGACTTTATTGTTTTTTATGGCTTTGTCATATTCCTTGGTGTATATGTGCATTTTCTTTATCCAGTCCTCCATTGATGGACACTTAGGTTGATTCTGTGCCTTTGCTACTGTGAATTGTGCTGTTATGAATTGTGTGTGATAAACACATGAGTGCAGGTGTCTTTTTGATGTAATGAATTCTTTTTTTTTTTTTAATAGATACTCAGTAGTGGGATTGCTGGGTCAAATAGATGTCCTATTTTTAGTTACTTGGGAAATCTCCATGTTGTTTTCCATAGAGGTTCGGGTTCCAGTATTTAAGTGCAACCATTCAGTGGAAAACCATCCTCTCAAGAGTTCAAATGAGAGTCCTCCTGACCAGCACTCCCTGCTGAACCACAATGCCCCACCCCCCAAAAAAGCCTCCCTCCTCACCATCTTAGACCACCTGACCATCTTAGACCATCTCACCATCTTAGACCACCTCACCATCTTAGACCACCTCACCATCTTAGACCATCTCACCATCTTAGACCACATTGCAGCAAAGCAGCCCCGTGCCCACCAGACAGACCCACAGTTGCTGCCGCTCATGGGAGGTCTACCTCCCACGCTCAGCAGGCGACCCACCCCCAGTGCCCCTTTTCTACAATGACCATCAGCAGGGTTGCAGCTTGATAAAAATGTGGAAAAGCAGTTTGAAAGCAATGTGAAAAGCAGTTAGGTGCCTTTCAACTTCAAACTCAGCACTCATGGTTTGACACATATGAGTATATTTAGGATCAGAATGTATGAAATCTGGCCTCTCCTGGATAGTTGGTCGTCCCGCAATTTCCTCTGCCAAACTTCTCTTCCCTCCCTGCATTCTTTCTTTCACCTCTCTCTAATTTTTAAAAGGTCTGGTCTCAGCCAGACATGAACCAATGATGATAGATGCTCCTGCTGAGCCCCATGATGTGCCAGGGACCTGACATGCATGGCTTCTCTCTGATCCTCACGTGACCTGCAGATGCAAAAGCCAGAGCTCAGCATAGTTGAAAACCTTGACTGAGGTCATACCCCAGTTACTGGCACAGCCAGATTTAAACCTAAGACTTTCCCCTACACCACAGGGCTTTTATTTCTTAGTCATCTGAAAAGGTGTCAGCAAGGGAAATGGCTTGTCTATTTCCAGGGGCATTTTACAAGCAAACACTGAAAGGCTTCTGTGGGCTTAAGGGCTGATGGCTTTGATCGAATTTCAGGCATGTTGGCCCCAAGGCCCTGTGTATATTCCCTGGGCCCACTCGAGGGGATGCTGGAGTCAGAAACTCCCCAGAGGCCACCTACTGCAGCCCTGCACTTTACAGGGAAGAGAAAGATTCTCCCTAAAATTACAGAGCTGGGCCTGAGATGCCTACTGGAGCAAATCCCCATGGGGGCACCTCCCACCGCAGGTGAGCCAGAGGCTAGTCCTGCCTTCTCAGTGGCTACCCCCCTGAGCTCCCGCCACCACACAAAGTGTTCCAATCTTAACCTCTCATGTCCTGAGAGGCCAGAGCTACAGCCACAGATTCCAGAAGACATCCCACTCCCAGCCCCAGCCTGGTGCCTTTAGAATTATAAACACTTCTTGTCATCACAGGGTCCTGAAAGTCCCTTTTAAGTCTTGGACACTAAGACTCTAAAGGAAGATGAATCTTAAGATCCCGTCCCACTTCCAAATTCCTGCGATTCGATGACATCAGGGCTGTGAATAATCAGCCTGGCCTGAAGCCAGGATGGGCTGTGCTGCTTCCACCGTGAACTTCCTCCCCCTGCTTTATAAAAACAGGCCCGCCCCAGCTCCCTCATGGCCCTGTCCACTGAGCATCCTCCCGCCACACAGAAACCCGCCCAGCCGGGGCCACCGACCCCACCCCCTGCCTGGAAACTTAAAGGAGGCTGGAGCTGTTCAGGGAGCTCAGAGCTGAGACCCTACAGGAGTCCAGGGCTGGAGAGAAAACCTCTGCGAGGAAAGGCAAGGAGCAAGCCGCGGTAGGTCGGGTTTCTGTGTTGGGGTCTGTCTCCTCTTCTGTCTCTTAAAAGTCTTTCCAGCAAGCTGAGCCAGTGAAGGAATGCTTTAACCAACGGACCAACTTTGTAATTCAGGCAACTAGAGGATCCGCTAGAATCCACTCCAGAGGGGAGATGTCTGTTTGCATTTGCATGTGATTGGGATAGGCTGGAGTGTTTTGGAGGTGAGAGGGAGTCAGGGGAAGGGAGACTAGGGAGTTTGCATTCATTGGAGGAGCCTCTGCTGGCAGAGTAAGGGGGAAGGTGAAAAGAACGATACTGAAATGCCCCAAATAGGCTGTGGGAGCACCTCAAGATGAGCAGGCAATAAAAGGAAAATCGGCTGCCTTGGGACACGTGGCTGTGACAGCTGCGAGGGCCCTCTGGGGTCCCCCAGTTTCCTCCCTCCCCCGATGAACTCCCAGGAAGGAACTGAGGCTGTGGATGGAGCAGAGGGGCCTTACTTCCAGAGCACTATTCGCTAGGTGCTGGGAGAGGGAAGCAGGTGGCTTTCGCGCCCCACATTACCCCGTGGGGTAGAGAAATGCCTCTGATCTCCTCCCTAGGTGCCACCTCCACAAGTCTCCACAGGTCAGTTTGGCCCTCTGGCTTTTTGCCCAGGGTGCATCAGTCAAGCGTGTAGTCCTCCTTAAAGGACATTTTAATTACAGGGGAAAAAACTAACATCAATGTCTTTTATTCCTAAAGCACTCTGCAGAAAGCATGTGGGGTTCTCTAGATTTTCACTGTTATTATCTTTATTTTCTTAACCTCACAGGGAGGGAGAGAGGAAGGGAGGGAGGGAAGAGGAAAACATGCCGAGGTCCCAGGTAACTAATGACAAACTCAAGCTCAAAGAAGTGTGGTAACAAGGATGCATTTGGCGGCCAATTGGGAATAATATGGTGGTCTCCTGTAGCTGCTTGATGACAAAAAAAATGTCGTGTGTGTGTGTATGTGTGTGCATTGCAATCCCAGGAAGCGGTCCTGCAAATACCATTGTCAGGTGGAGTTCCCTCAAAGGTGACTTCCTAGCAGTACTTGCTGTGGCAAGAACACTCATTCTGGGATCTAGAATCAATCCACCATGGTCAGCTTGAGCTGCTGGGTGCGTGCTTCCTGTGCAGGCAGAGTCGGACTCCAGCACTGGCAGGGACACCGTGAGTATTGAGATATGAATAGCTCCATCCTGCCCACCCATTTATTCCACCTAAAATGTTCTCAAAGACACCAGCCTCCAAGCTCTGGATCAAATGATAAAGCCCAAGATCAAAATCTCAGGAGCAAATGAAAGCTGCCCTGTCTCCAAAGTGCTCCTTCTCTGCCCAACTCCCCAAGACCAGCTCGGTTTATTTCACGATGGCTTGCATCGGATTCTCCCAGTGTCTGTGGCTCCCCCTGCTTCATCACAGACCTGGGACAGTCCAGGCAGCCAGGGAGTAGCTGGGAATAGCAGTTCCCCTTTGTTGGTTTTTGAGTTCACTGAGGCTTTGATTTCCCCCAGGGCCTGACATTGCCGAGCAGAGTCAGTGGCCAGTAGATTTCAAAGGATTTCAACAAACAGCCCAGGCATTCCTTTGTCAACCCAAAAGTAACTGAGACAGGTCTGTCAATTTAGAAAGTTTATTTTGCCAGTGTTAAGAACACACCTGTGACACAGCCTCCGGAGGTCCTGAGGACGTGTGTCCAAGGTGGCCAAGGTGCGGCTTGGTTTCATACATTTCAGGGAGACATGAGACATCAATCAATGCATGTAAAGTGTGCACCGGTTCGGTCTGGAAAGGCAGGACAACTGGAAGTAGGAGCTTCCAGGTCATAGGTAGAGAAGAGAAGATATCATTCTTCTGCGTCTTTGTCAGCCTTTCACTGAATACACAATTTACAGGTGAGGGGGGGGCAGAGGAAGAGTCACTTATGCCTTAGTTGGCTCAGTGAATCTACTTTTTTTTTTTTCCGAGACGGAGTTTCACTCTTGTTGCCCAGGCTAGAGTGCAATGGCGTAATCCTGGCTAGTGCAACCTCCACTTCCCAGGTTTAAGTGATTCTCCTGCCTCAGCCTCCTGAGTAGCTGGGATTACAGGCGCCTGCCACCACACCCGGCTAATTTTTGTGTTTTTAGTAGAGACAGGGTTTCACCATGTTGACCAGACTGGTCTTGAACTCCTGATCTCAGGTGATCCACCCACCTCAGCCTCCTGAAGTGCTGGGATTACAGGCATGAGCCACCATGCCTGGCCTGAATCTTCATTTTTACAAAAACAATAGGGCAGAGGAAGCAATCAGACATGTGTTTGTCTCAGGTGAGCAGAGGGATGACTTTGAGTTCTGTCCTTTGTCCTGCACCCATTTGCATTGCCAAGGTGAAGTTCAGCAGACCTGTTTTAGGGTACAGATCTTGAAGTCCACAAGGAGTTTCCTTGTGGGTAAATTGTGACGGAGGTATGTAGCTTTTTATCTTTGTAGCTGTCTTATGTAGGAATAAAATGGGAGGCAGGTTTGCCTCATGCAGTTCCCTGCTTGGCTTTTCCCTTTGGCTTAGTGATTTGGGGGTCTTGAGATTTATTTTCCTTTCATACCTTGGTAGTGTCACTTGAAGCCACCATTACCATCTAAGGCTTTTCTTTTTTTCTTTCTTTCTTTTTTTTTTGTTTTTCTTTTTCTTCTTTTTGGTAAGTGAGTAGCCAGGACTAAAGCACATTTGGGAAAACTTACTGTGTAGCTCAGGCGAGGCCTATTACTCTTCTGCCAACAGGTGTTTTTTTGGTCAAGGGTTTTTATTTTTATTTTTATTTTTTTTTTGAGACAGAGTCTAGCTCTGTCGCCCAGGCTGGAGTGCAGTGGCCGGATCTCAGCTCACTGCAAGCTCCGCCTCCCGGGTTTGCGCCATTCTCCGGGGTTTTATAGCAGCCTAAGAGGGCCTTTTGCTGGGTTCCTCCATTTGGAAAAAGTAGTGCTGGCTTCAGGATTTCCAAAGAGTATGTAAAGATTATTCTCAATCCTACGGCTGAGGGGGCAACATGGCTGATAAACAATGGTGGTGAATGTAGCTCCCCTTGGAATTCAAAATCCTTCTACTTCTCTGTGATACTGAGTATCTGGTGGTGAGGACAACTTTAGGTTTTTAGTTGAAATGCCAAGTTTTCCTTTTATTTTTATTTATTTATTTATTTATTTATTTTGAGATGGAGTCTTGCTCTGTCGCCCAGGTTGGAGTGCAGTGGCATGATCTCGGCTCACTGCAACCTCCACCTCCATGGTTCAAGCAATTTTCCTGCCTCAGCCTCCTGAGCAGCTGGGATTACAGGCATATGCCACCACGCCCGGCTAATTTTTGTATTTTTAGTAGAGATGAGTTTTCACCATGTTGATCAGGCTGGTCTCAAACTCCTGACCTTGTGATGCCCTCCTCCTCCAAAGTGCTGGGATTACAGGCATGAGCCACCATGCCCGGCCAATGTTTCTTTTCTTTTTTTTTTGAGACAGAGTCTCACTTGGTCACCCAGGCTGGGGTGCAGTGGCACGATCTTGGCTCACCGCAGCCTTTGCCTCCTGGGTTCAAGCGATTCTCCCGCCTCTGCCTCCTGAATAGCTAGGATTGCAGGTGCCCGCCATCACACCGGGCTAAGTTTTCACCATGTTGGCCAGGCTGGTCTTGAACACCTGACCCTAAGTGATCTGCCTGCCTTGGCTTCCCAAAGTATTGGGATTACAGGCGTGAGCCACCACGCCCAGACAGGTTTTCCTTTGATTATTTGGCATTACGCATCTGCAGTCTCAAAATACATTTTTTACTTTCTCTGAGTGACTTCCGCTTCTGCCTTGACGAGACTGTTGGGACGGACAATGAGGGACCAGTGCATTCTGCTCATTCCTTCTTGGGGCCATTTCTTTCGTATGTACGGGAGAAAATTTCTGTCCATAGTGTCAGGCTATAAACCTCATCCTAGTCAGCCAGCTCACAAAACCATATGGTGGGTCTCACATCAAACCAGGTAAAAGAGTGAGGATGATTTAGACTCAAAGAAAATTAGAGCTAGAAAGAAATTTAAAGCTCATCCACTCTGCTCCAACCCTAAGTCAAGCCACATGGTCTTTTGATAGTGGCTGTTTTCTACTTACATATAAAGACAGCACATTCTCTTAGCAATATGTGTTTGTATATGTGTGTGTGTGTATATATATATATTTAGAGACAAGGTCTGACTCCATCACCCAGGCTGGAGTGCAGCAGCGTGATCACAGGTCACTGAACCTTCAAACTCCTGGGCTCAAGTGATCCTCCATCTCAGCCTCCCAAGTAGCTAGGACTACAGGCGCATGCTGCCACATCCAGCTAATTACAAAATTTTTTTTGTAGAAGCAGGGTTTTGCTTTGTTGCCCAGGCTGGTCTCAAACTCCTGGCCTCAAGCGACCCTCTTGCCATGGCTTCACAAAGTGCTGGGATTGCAGGCAAGAGCCACTGTGCCCAGCCCCTCTTAGTGATATTTTGCATATTATATATTCAAAAAATATTTTCTATTTATGCCACTTGGGAAACTTCTGTAGAATGGGATAGAGGGACAGATAAACCCAATTCTTGATCCACTGAAAAATAACACCTGTGACAGAGTGAAGATGAAACAGGTGCTGGGCACACAGCAAGTGTTTTGGAAACATTTTTGAACTCAACTTTGCCTGAGTTGTGGTGCTGATCATGACTGCCAGGGAATGCTAGCCAGCTGTTCTTCCTATACAAGTTACATGACCGGGTGTCTGCAGCAGCTGCCCCACTGTGAATTGCACACACCAATGGCCAAGACCCAGCAACGACTTGGCCAACAGGCCCAGCCGACGCGCATGGGTGGCCACATGATGCTCCTGACACACGCACCAGTGGCTGGGGGAAGTTTTTTGAGGATTGATCAGAAGATCTGATTCCACCTGGAGCCTCTGAAGTGATCACTTCCGGGCTAGGCTGAACCCGGATACCAGGAGACCTATGTATTGAGAGCCTTTTGTGTTTATTATGTAGTCACAAATATTCCATTAACATATAGTTAGGCATTAGAGAATCCATGCTGGATTCCTCCAAAGGCCCCTAGATCCTTAGAACACTCAGAGATTCCAAAGCACACGTCCTCCTAGGACACCCTGGCAGGAGAGCCCGTGGGCGACTCTCACCTTTGCCTGCTGTCAGGGCCTGTGCTGATGGGTAGGGGCTCTGTGCTTGCTGTGGCCCAGGCCTAAGCTGTGGGGATGTGCTCTGTCGGGAGCAGACCCCTTCGCTGTCTGCCTAACTCCTTCATGTGTTCCCGGAACAGCTTCTGTGTTATGCATTCCAGAAAGCCTGCCTGACCACCCCCACCTCAGCAAGCCTGGGATGGACACCCTCCCCCACATTCCACTCCAAGCCTACCCCCATCCCCCGCCTGCTGCGTGGTATGGCACTGCTCTGCTGCACCCTGAGTGTCTAGTTATTCATCAGGCCCCTTCCTAACTATGAGCTCTTTCAGGATAAGAGCTGTGTCTTTGCATGGCCAGAGCCTGTGCCAGGGCACAGCTGGTGCCCCATACACGTTGATGGTGAATAGATAGCACGGGTAGATCATTGTCTGTGAGTGCTTAACAGAGAAGCAGCTCACATGGGTGCTTGAGACCTGCGGGGGAGAGGTGGGGGTCTGGTAGGTGCTCGGAGGAGGACACCCCTGTAGCTTCTCCAGTCCCATAGATGAGACTCTTGATGTGGGCAGTTTTATTTTAGCTGAGTCTCCAGAAGGCAGGGGACGGGGACTGGTAGGGGATGCTAAACCTGGTAACCCAGTATGGATGAGCTAACAGAGGCCAGGCGCGCAGCTCCTGCCTGTAATCCCAGCACTTTGGGAGCCCAAGGTGGGCGGGTTGCTTGAGCCAAGGAGTTTGAGACCAACCTGGGTCCCAAACCTAGCGAGACTGTCTCTACAAAAAAATGAAAAAAAAAAAAATTAGCCGGACATGGTGGCATGCACCTGTAGTCCCAGTTACTTGAGAAGCTGAGGTGGGAGGATCACTTGAGTCCGGGAAGTTGAGACTGCAGTGAGTTGTGATCACGCCACTGCACTCCAGTCTGGGTGACAGGGCAAGACCCTGTCTCAAAATAAATAAATAAATAAGAAAGAGAGACTACTGGTCAACTTGATTTCTGCTGGTTATTCTCTTTCTGTCATGTTCACCGAAAAGAGAAACTTGTTGTATTTTATCTTGTTGTAGCAAGAGCCAGTGTCTACCACCTGGGCTACTGAGAGAAAGGGACGGGTTTTTTTCTGGGAAGCTCCAATTTACTTATTTCTCTCATGTGATGCCTCTGACTTTCATGGTGTGGCCTGGTCAGATGGGCCTTATCAATAGAGATGGCCTGATGTCCCAGCTGTCTCATCTCAGCGGCTAGTTCTGCCTTCTGCTGGGAGTCCACAGTGGCCTCTGCATGCCTGGTGTGGGAAAGGCAAATAAAAAAGCAGATTAAAAACCAGATTAAAGACACCACCCTGTATTTAGGAAATAATGGTTCCTGCTGATACTGTTCTACGAACACAGATGAAGGCACAAAATTCTACGTCAACTGCAGAGAATTGGTTATAGACTAACACAGGTGGTCAGATGATCTAGGAAGCAGGATTCAGGATTAACAGGGATCCCTGAGGACCCCATGGAGCATGGCATCTCCTCTGCATCAGCAGCTTCAAGCTGTTCCAGGGAGAAGCTGGAAGCCTCAGTGCTTTTGCTGAAGAAGGATGTTCGTGACAGTAGGTGCAGGTCGTTCCTGCCGTGCACCCAGGTGTGGGGGAAGGACTTTGCTGCTGCTTCTCTAATTACCTTACAATTCAGCAAGACGGAAATGATTAGCCCATGACAAAAACCAGGAAACGGGCTCAGAGAGAGTGAGTTGCTCACACAGGACCTGTACTATAAATGCAGTTAGATTTCCAGGTTGAGAATCCAGTGACTACGCCCCTTCTTTGTGGCATTCTGCTGTTGTATACCACGTGGAACACATTAAGAACGTTATGGCCAGGTGTGGTGGCTCATGCCCGTAATCCCAGCACTTTGGGAGGCTGAGGCAGGCGGATCACCTGAGGGTGGGAGTTTGAGACCAGCCTGGCCAGCATGCCGAAACCTTGTCTCTACTAAAAATACAAAAATTAGCTGGGCGTGGTGGCATGCACTTGTAATCCAAGCTACTCGGGAGACTGAAGAAGGAGAATCGCTTGAACCCAGCAGGTAAAGTTTGCAGTGAGCTGAGATTGCTCCATTGCACTCCAGCCTGGGCGACAGAGTGAAACTCTATCTCAAAAAAAAAAAAAAAAAAAAGAACGTTACAATTCGGTGTCACATAGACAGTGAGGAATAGTGGAAAGAGTGTTAGGTTTGGGGTAAGAGAACTGTGTCCCCTGGGCTTGAGTCCTGATGCCAACTCTCACAGGATGTGTCACCATACAGCACGACCCTTATACTTTTTTTTTTTTTTTGAGACAGGGTCTCGCTCTGTCACCCAAACTAGAGTGCAGTGGTATGATCACAGCTCACTGCCGCCTCAAACACCCAGGTTAAGGCCATCCTCCCACCTCAGCCTCCCAAGTAGCTGGGACTACAGGCATGCACCACCATGCCCAACTAATTTTTTATATTTTTTGTTGAGATGGGGTTTTGCCATGTTGCCCAGGCAGGTCTCAAACTCCTGAACGCAAATGATCCACCCTCCTCAGCCTCCCGAAGTGTTGGGATTAGAGACGTGAGCCACTGCTCTCAGCCCCTTACACTTTTTTGAAGTTCAGTTCTTCCGTCTGTAAAAACGAGGTAATAACATTGCCTCAGATTACTTAATGGATGTGAAAGCGTTTTGTAAACTCTGTGCCTGGAAAGGTGGAAGCTACTCAAATACCTGTTGAGTGAGTGGCATTAATCCGTGTACATTTCTCAGGCAACAATAATGTTACTTTCATGTAAGGCCAGTAAAATGTGGGTAAAGTCATGTAACAATACAATGAAAGTTTCTGATCAGTATTTCCTAATTCAAGTGTGTTGAAATGTGGAGTTTGGCTGGAGAATTGTCAAATCATTGAGTATTTAATTACCATGTGGTGATGTTTGCTTTAGGGAGTGGAAGGAACATAAGGAACGAACCACCTCCATCACGGAAGATGACACTCATTTAGATTCACTTTAGATCTCAGGGCTTGTTTAGATGCAGACTTAGCGGTTAACATTTTATTGTACTGACTGATTTAGTTTTCACCAGGTGGACCTTGTGTTTGCTTCAGAATGATCTAAGTTTATTAGGACAGGGTTTCTTCTGTTTTGATTGTGGAAGGAGGCAGGATAGACTTCTGTTTTCCTAGACCGGAAACCAACATTCCCCACTCCTCCAAATAACCAGGATTACCAGGCAGAGGGTAGGGCATCGAGGAGATGACAGCTGTGCATGCCTGCTCTAGGTTTTTCTGAGTTTAATTCCATATAGCTTAGACACAGGCCATATGCCTACATTTGGAAGATGCTTTGGAGAAAATTCTGCTCTGATGGGTGGGGGACAGGGTGTGCCAGGAAAAGATTCTATTCTTTTGAAGACACGGGGTCTTGCTATGTTGCCTAGGCTGGTCTTGAACTCCTCACCTCAAGTGATCCTCCTGCCTCAGCCTCCTGAGTAGCTAGGACTACAGATGCAAACCACCACACGCAGCTCTGAGATGATTCTATTCTCTTCACCTTATTGGAATTGGTGAAATTAGATAAGAAACAGACTCTTCCTCTCTTCTCCCCTGGATATAAATGTTCTGTTAAGAGAGGGAAAATAACCATTTAGCCTATAGCAAATCACCTTTTCAAAAAGTTAAGAATTACTTATGTGATGGTAGTTTTTGAAAGTGGTTTTTATTTTGAGATCATGGCCTCTGTAATACACAGGGCCTGGAGAAGTCAGATGAGAGCTACCAGGCTCAAAGCTCCTGTCCCGAACAAAGGGATGCTTTCGTGGGAGCACGCCACCCTTTCCAAGGCTAGTTCCTCTCCCAACATCACACTTCGGCTCTCGTCCTGCTCTAGAAACGTGCCTTTGCTGGTCCAAGGAATCCTGGTCATTTCTTTTCTTAATTGTTGGCATCCATCTGGGCTATGGTGGCAGTGGAGAGTGTGTTGTTTTAAACCCGTGAGTCATTTTAGGGTATTGGTACTCTTGGAGACTGACTTTCTCTTGCTCAGGTTTTCAGAGAGAACTTTTGCAAAGCAACAATAACCTAAGAATCTCCTTGACCAAAGACAAATGTAGCAAACTTTGCACATGGTGCAACATTTGATAATGGTATCAATTTACATTTGTGTTTTCCTTGCAATTTCCCTCCTCCTCTAGCTTGCTCATGTTTCTGCCTTCTTCTTGCTGGCAAGAGTACAGACTATAATTCTCCAGTTCACTAACATCTGGAGTGACTGCACTGTTTGCAATTTGATTGATTGACTACATGTGTACAGTTCCTGTATTGCAAGTCACTTTTCTATATAATCTTTTTTGAGATGAAGTCCTGCTGTGTCGCCCAGGCTGGAGTGCAGTAGCATGATCTTGGCTCACTGCAACCTCCGCCTCCCGGGTTCAAGCGATTCTCCTCTCTCAGCCTCCTGAGTGGCTGGGATTACAGTCATCTGCCACCATGCCCGGCTAATTTTTTTGTATTTTTAGGAGAGATGGGGTTTCACCATGTTGGCCAGGTTTGTTTTGAACCCCTGACCTCAAGAGATCCACCTGCCTCGGCCTCCCAAAGTGCTGGGATTACAGGCATGAGCCACCGCATCTGGCCATATAATCTATTTTTTTTTAAATGTTTTGTATTAAAATAGATAGAGACAGAGTCTCACTGTGTTGCCCAGGCTGATCTCGAACTCTTGGGTTCAAGTGATCCTCCCACCCTGGCCTCTCGAAGTGCTGGGGTTACAGGCGTGAACCACCTCATGAGGCCTCACTTTCCTATATAATCGAAACAATAGATCTATAGTGCCATTTGTAAGAGTTTCCCAGTTTATACCCAGCATGTGACACTCCCTATATCACATGTCCTCACAGCAGAACAGAAACCACAGGATGTCAGCCCCAGAGGCAACCTTGGAGCATCCAGTCCACTTGGTTTTGCATTGCTGGCAGTAGCTTTTATGTCAAAATATAGATACTTTTTCGAAGGTCAGCACATTAATTTTTTTCAGTCATTTTTATCTTATGTGAATAAGCTGATTAGTTCCTTTGCTAGGAGCTGGTTTTTATGGAGGGAAGATGGGGCTGGTAGAGGCAGATAGAGGGAGAAGTAATACACAGGCGCTGAGACAGCACCCCACCGACTTTCCCCTGTCCCTCTTCCAGTTGGCCTCCTCCTTTCCAGGGGCTGTGCCCAATCCAGAATCAGTTATTCACTGGTGCCCATTGACCATCATTTCCCCATGTGGCCACCACAGAAATGAACACCACTTTTCTGGTTGGCATGATCATCAATTTCTCAGCCAAAACGGCACACATCCTTGGCTCTGGGAAACAGTACATCTCCCAGGAAAGGGAGCTTACAGCACAGTACCCCACTTCCTGGTTACCAGACTATTGTTCCTATTTTCCCCGAGAACAGTCATCATTCACAGGTTGTTCGGCGGGGCCCGGGAACAGAGTCACTCCGGTTGCTACAGCCAACAGACCAAACACGGCTTCCAGGCAGGAAGGTCAGAGCTGCTCTGCAGGACGCACATGCAGATTAGAAGCAGACAGGGCCGGCCAAGCACAGATATGCTGGCTGTGTCCTACACACAGGTGCCTGCACACACATGCTTCAGATCCAGGCTGCACTCTATCAGCCAACCCATGGACTCTGTTTTTTCTAATTTGCACAGATTCTTTGTCAACCTGCCATGCCCTGAGGCTGTTGAACTTCATCCAACAGAGAGGGAGCCTTTTGCAAATCTAAAAAAATCAACTTTGTGTGCTAGGGTGGCCTGACAGGGCTAGGCCTTGGGGTCTTGGGGACCAGCATTCCACCTCTCCTCTCATATAGTGATTCCGGATTCCAGCCCAGCAAAAGTCAGTCAACCTTGGGGCCTTCCTTTCTTTTATCCTTTCTTTTTTTTCCCTTTTCTGTCTTTCTGTGCGTCCCTTCCTACCCCCTTCCTTCCTTCTTCTCATTTGCCCGTTTTTTGTTTTTCTTTTTTTTTTCAGTTCTTTGATGATCCTGAGAAGCTACCAAATATAGCAAAAGGGAGATAACACATAACAAAATTAGAATTCTTTCTATTTATAAAAATGAGCCTCTGAAGGCTTCTACCATCCCTTCCGCCAATGTCATCTCTCACCCGGGCCTCGCCAGAGCACTCGTGGACCTCCCTTCGGTGAGGCCCAAAGTCCATCCCAGCCACGCCCTGTGGTCCCGAGTCTGAGTCCATGGTTCTGGCTTTCACTCTGCTCTGCATCCCGGCACTGCCCCCAGACCTCGACGCCCACCTCTTCAGCGAAGGCAAAACAAGGACACATTTTTCCTCCCTCTCTTCTCTCTTTCTTGTTTTCAGACTGCACTGTTTTTCTGCTGGCCGGATGACTCATTTCTTTGTCATCTCTTACCCCACTCGGCCTTTCCAGCTGCTCGAATCGCCTCTGCGTGATGCAGACAGAGCTATCGCCCCGCTGGGGTGAGATTCACTTGCACTGAATCAGCTCAAGGTGCAGGAAGGTCCAGGGAGGCCAAGGAAGAGAAGAAACAAGTCTCCAACTCTCTCAGGAGCAAAGACAAAAATATGTTCCTGCTCTCTTATCTCGTATTCAGATTGTTCAGTTGCAAAAGGGTTGAACATGATGCAGCCGGTGGTGTGTGTGGACCGGCCCTAGGTCGTGCTCCTCCTCCATCTGGTCCCCCCACCCCTAGTTATCCAGAAAGGGGGATGTTCCCAGGCAATGCCAACATGTCCATACTGCACTCTTGACATTGCAGTTTCCCGGCATCTGGGATTGCATTCCGTTTAGAAGGACTTTGAGTTCTTGAAATAAAACAGTATCTTGCTGGGCATCTGGAAAAAACACCCAAACTGATATCCCAGGCTGGGGTGCAGGACCCTATCGAGAGGGCTGGGTGGTATGGACAGCACAATGAAGAAGGTCAAGTTCCTTGTACTCACTCATTTGTTGTTTCAGTCAGAATTCCTGTGAAGTGGGAGCTCTCACCATCCTTGGGTCTTACTTAAGAGTAAGGAGTGGGGTAACCTAGAAATACATGAACATCAGGGAGAAATGGGGAGGGAGTTTCACATGAGCTATTTTTACAAGATTAGGTAATGGGATAAAATTAAAAAGGGGAATTTAAGAGGAATTTTGGGAAGTTCTGAGAAACAGGACGTTTGAGGAAAGCTGAGAAAGAGAAGATCTGGAGTAAGTCTCCGTGATGAGAAGATTCCACCCCACACTTCTGTTTTGGGTGGCCTTGGCTTCTGACCTGCACTCCTGTTTTGGGTGGCCTGGGCTCCTGACTCCCTTTCCTCTGAAACTGCCTGGAGCCAGGGAGTAGCACAGCTGCTTCCTCCCAGGGAGAAAGGGATCCCCGAAGAGCGCACTGCAGGGAGACCTCGGGCACTGTGGGCGCAAAGGCTGGAGATGGCACTTCTGTTCCCTTGTGATGGGATAGGTGCAGGGAGGCTGGGAGGGTGCCAGGCTCGTGAGCCTCCCTCTGGGCCATGTTTTCCCACTGGAATCACTGTACCCAGAGCCTCCTGCAGGCTTCCCTCTCCCTCTCCCTACACCCCTCTGCCTGACACAGCAGCCCAGGGAGAATTCGTCAGGCATGAAATGTAGCAAGGCGAGGAGGGTGATCAGCACCTCCCACGGGGGAGCTCTTTTGAAAGTAATGATCAAAGATCCAGAGCCAGACCCAGGCAAGAAGGCAAGGCCTGGAAGCCCCTATGCATGCCTCCATGCCCTTAGGACACTCGGGGAAGCGGGAGGGTGGGACCTAAAGTTGTTGTGACCAAAGGGAAATGAGTCAGGGAAAGAAATGCCATGCTTCAATTTTTGTGGATGAAGGAGGGAGCAGGCCGCCAGACCACAAAATAACACCCGACCGACTAACCTACTTTGAGCTGCCAAGGGCAGGATCACAGGGGAGAAGCAGATGGAAACTGGGGCTCCGGGGTCCAGGAAGATCTGAGTCTTCCGACCAAACACCAGATGCCTCCCCTCCTTCCTGCAAATATGCACATTGCCAGATCTGTTGCAGGCTATGGAAAAGGAGACAGATGTTCGGCAGAGTGGTGGGGAGGGGTGGAGGTTGGGCTGGGGGCCTCTGCTTTGTGGGGAGACCCTCAGGCAGGGGAGTAGGCTCCATCCCGCATGGAGGAACCTGGGCAGTCTAAGGCAGGCTGGCTGTATGATGTGCTGGCAATAAAATCCCGACGGCTTCCGCTGCAGAAGTCCAGGAGGACATGACTGCGGCTCCATCTAGTCAGGCCCAGGGCGGGAATGCCCTTCCAGGAAACCAAGCCAGAGTGCTGTGGTCTCTGGGCTGCCAAAGAAGTCTCAGAAATGGTCTAGCCCTTCAGCCCACAGAAATCTCTGGGCAAAATTATCTCCCAGCATTGACAGATGAATGGATAAACAAAATGTGTTCTATCCCACAGTAGAGTATTATTCAACCTTAAAAAGGAAGGAAAAATGCTGGGCGCGGTGGCTCAAGCCTGATCCCAGCGCTTTGGAAGGCTGAGGAAGGAGGATCATTTGAGCCTAGGAGTTTGAGACTAGCCTGGACAACATTGAGAAACGTTGTCTCTACACACACACACACACACACACACACACACACACACACAGTCTCTCTCTCTCTCTCTCTCTCTCTCTCAGCCAGGCACGGTGGCATATGCCTGAAGTCCCAGCTCTTTGGGAAGCTGAGGCAGGAGGATCTGGCCTGGTGGGTCAAGGCTGCAGTGAACCGTGTTCGTGCCACTGCACTCCAGTCTGGATGACAGAGCGAGACCCTGTCTCAAAAAAAAGAAAGAAAGAAAAAAGAAAAAAAAAAAAAAAGGACATGCTACAGCATGGATACACCTTGAAGACATTTGCAAAGTGAAATAAACCAGTCACAAAAGAAGAAACACTGTCTGATTCCAATTCTAGGATGTATGTAGAGCAGTCAGATTCCTACAGACAGAAAGTAGCAGGGTGGCTGCTGGGGGGAAATGGGGAATGGGGAGTTACTCTCTGGTGGCTACAGAGTTTCAGTTGGGGGTGATGGAGAAGTTCTGGAGATCGGTGGTCACAATGTGACATGCTTAATTCCACTGAACTGTGCACTTAACATCGTTAAGGTGGTAAATTTTGTGCTATGTGTATTTTACAACAATACAAAATACGTAGTTTCTAGAATCCTCTTCTAGATGTATGTCTGGTGTTTCTCCCGCGGGGCTGGCGCTGGAGGAAGCCAGCCAGGACAACATTTCGACTTCTCCTCCTCTGTTGCCATCATGGACTTCTCGCACCACGTGATCAAGCTCTTTTTTTCTCTTCTTCCAGAATTTAAGGGACGCTGTGAAGCAATCATGAATGCAATGAAGAGAGGGCTCTGCTGTGTGCTGCTGCTGTGTGGAGCAGTCTTTGCTTCGCCTAGCCAGGTGGGTGTCCCGGATCCCTATGTCCTGCCCCTCGAGGCTGCGATGCTTCCGGAGGCTCCAGGAGTCTGCATCCATCCGGGCCACGGGGGTGGGAATGCTGTCAGGGAGCAGAGAGGCACAGGGACCAAGGGCTGCATCGCTGCAGAGCACACAGCACACACTCCCTTCGGTACAGCAGACTCTGTATTTTCGGCCCAGTGCAGAGCCCAGGCACTTATTTTGACCTGAGTAAGCAGTTAATTCCACTCCCTGCCTGTGCCTGCCTTTTTTTGCCGCTGTTTTTAAAGAATGTATTTGAATTAATCCATAAAATACAGTTGTCCCTCATATCTGTGGAGTATTTGTTCCAGGACCCCCAAGGATACCAAAATCCAGAAATACACAAGTTCCTCATATAAAATGGTGCAGAGTTTGCATATCCTATACACACCCTCCTGTATACTTTAAATCATCTCTAAATTACTTATAATACCTAGTATAATATTAATGCTATGTAAATAGTTGTTATAATGTATTTTTTAATTTGTGTTATTTTTATTGTTGTATTATTTATATATTTTTTGGAGACAGGGTCTCACTCTGTCACCCAGGCTGGAGTGCAATGGCACAATCATAGCTCACGCAGCATCAAACTCTAGGCTTAAGCCTTGGCCTCCCAAAGCTCTGGGGTTACAGGTGTGAGCCACAAGCCCAGCTTATATTATTATTTTTAATTTTTCAAATATTTTACATCTGTTTTGGTTGAATCCACAGACATGGAACCTGCAGATATACAAGGTGGACTGTATTTATAAAAGACAATGCAAGGCCAGGCGCGGTGGCTCAAGCCTGTAATCCCAGCACTTTGGGAGGCCGAGGTGGGAGGATCACTTGAGCCCAGGAGTTTGAGGCCAGCCTGGGCAATATAGTGAGACCCTATCTCTACAAAAAATTCAAAAATTAGTCAGGTGTGTAGTGGTATGCACTTGTGGTCCCAGCTACTCGGGAGGCTGAGGCGGGAGGATCGCTTAAGCCCAGGAGGTTGAGATTTCGGTGAGCTATGATTGCGCTAATGCACTCTAGCCTGGGTGACAAACTGAGATCCTGTCTCAAAAAAAAAAAGGCAATGCAAGTGCCATGAGCCACAGCAGAGGCGAGCTGCCCTCATGGTGTCTACTCTCTAGCTGAGATGGAAGTGCTACACACGCTCTCTGAAAATGCCTAGCAATAAAGGGCCTCATGGAAGTCCAAACTAGCCACACCTCTCCCCTAGAGTGGGGAGAGCCCAGGTGACTGTGTGGAGTAGACAGGCAGCTGCAACTCCACTGCCCAATATGGTGGCCACTGACCATGTGTAGTGGTTTAAATTTAAAAGAATTAAAGTTAAACATTGTTTCTTAGTCCCACTGGCCACATTCAAAGCCCTCGGTGGCCCTGTATCGCGTCTGTCGTGGACAGCACAGACAGAAAACATTTCCACCATGCAGAAAGCTCTTCTGGACAGTGCCAGTCAGAAAGGAGAGGAAAAATTGGACTAGAAGGCAGGAGATGGACTTTCACTTGGGCCAGTTACCCGAGGGGGTCTCTGAGCAGGGGCATCTGGCCGGCAGGTTCCTGTGGGCTTCTGGGTTGGCCATCTTTACTCTTAGTACACCTGGCGTGTGCTGATCCTTCCTCCACCTCTGGTTTCTTGGCAGGAAATCCACGCCCGATTCAGAAGAGGAGCCAGATCTTACCAAGGTCGGGTGAAGCTGAGGGGTACATGGGGTCATGGGAGTGGGAGGCAGGACGGGGGTGCGGGGTGCATCAGGCCCTATGAGGCCTTTTTCCACCTGCCACCTGCCTACGGTGTGACAGTGCCATTGCAGCATGATTGTACAGAGATGCCTGTGTCGGCACCATTCTCCCATCAGCTGCGGCCACGGGGCGGGTTCTGATTCTGAGGGAAGCAGAAACAGGTGTCCCCCCAAGGAGCCAGGCTGTCAGGGATCACAACCTGGTGGGGGGCGGGGGCCAGCCACTAGCCCAAGATCCTGGTTATACAGATCAGAAGGCGGAGCCCAGGAGAGAGCAAGCGGCTTGCCCAGGGCCACACAGCTGCCAGCAGCAGGGTGAGGGCAGTCACGGCGGAGGCCAGCCCCATGCTCTGGGTCTCATCCTAGGCTGTGATCCCACCACAGGGCGCCAGCGGCTTTGGTAACAACATCCCTGTGTATCCATTTCCCTCTGGTGATCTAACTGGGATGTCCCAACCGGAATGTCCCACCCAGGCAACCCCCAGACACGGTGGGGTCTCTAAGTCCACGCCTAGAGTTGACTCTAGAAGGCTGAGGAATGCGAGGCCCAGCTTCAGGTCCAAAACTACTAACCCAGGCCCTCAATTTCCCTCCTTCACGACCCAGTTCCTTTGAGTCTGGAAGACTCCGCAATACCCTTTGTAAAGGTGTTAAAAAAGGAGTGAGTCACACCTCGACTCTTAATGCCTTCACTGTTGGATGGCCTCCTGCTTCCTACGAGGGTATCCTGGCATCAGCGACCTCAAAAGCAGCAAGGGTCTGACTTACAGTGGGCACGTGCTACTTCTTTAATTAACTGAAAGTAAAGTTGTTGTTTTTTAAGTTGGCATTCTGACTTGAAAACAGAAAGATGGCATAAGAATATTAATGGGAGTACTTCAACTACTTTCAGTATGCCAAAAATACTTGGAGAAGTAGCACATTTTCTGCAAAAACTAAAATGTCAATTTTCTTTGGGGCCAAAAATGCATCATTTCTGTGTGGTAATACTTATGTGGATCAAAAACTCTGGTAGACAGTTATGCATATATATATTTGTTGATTAATTACAATGAGAAAAAGTCCAGGTGCAATGGCTCACATCTGTAACTCCAGCACTTTGGGAGGCTGATCCAGGAGGATGGCTTGAGCCCAGGAGTTTAAGACCAGCCTGGGCAACATAGTGAGACACTCCCCCCGCCGCCTCTCCCACCCCACCCCGCCTCTACAAAAAATTTTAAAAATTAGCTGGGTGTGGTGGTGTGCACTTGTACTCCCAGCTACTTGGGAGGCTGACGCAGGAAGATTGCTTGAGCCTGGGAGGCAGAGGTTGCAGTGAGCCAAGATAGCACCGCTGCACTCCAGCCTGGGTAACAGAGACCCTAAAAAAAGGAAAAAAAGAAAAAATTAGGCTGGGCGCGGTGGCTCACGCCTGTAATCCCAGCACTTTGGGAAGCCAAGGCAGGCAGATTACTTGAGATCAGGAGTTCAAGACCAGCCTGACCAATATGGTGAAACCCCATCTCTACCAAAAATACAAAAATTAGCCAGGCATGGTGGCGGGCACCTGTAATCCCAGCTACTCAGGAGGCTGAGGCAGGAGAATCACTTGAACCCGGGAGGTGGTGGAGGTTGCAGTGAGCCAAGATCGTGCCACTGCACTCCAGCCTGGGCGACAGAGTAAGATTTTGTCTCTAAATAAATAAATAAATAAATAAATCATATGAGAAGGTACTCAATGGCACTCAGAAAAGAAATGCAAATTTATTTTATTTTATTTTGAGATGGAGTCTTGCTTTGTCACCCAGGCTGGAGTGCAGTGGTGCAATCTCAGCTCACTGCAACCTCCACTTCCTGCGTTCAAGCGATTCTCCTGCCTCAGCCTCCTGAGTAGCTGGGATTACAGGCACCTGCCACCATGCCTGGCTAATTTTTGTATTTTTAGTAGAGACAGGGTTTCACCATGTTGGCCAGGCTAGTCTCCGAACTCCTGACCTCAAGTGATCCGCCCACTTCGGCCTCCCAAAGTGCTGGGATTACAGGCGTTAACCACCATGTCCGGCCAGTATTCGTTATCTTTTTGTCTTCTAGTTGTGCCTCTTCAATAAGGGAGTATGCAATGGAGTCTATAGAAAGCAAGTGAGGGAGTTTTCTCAGTAGGTCCAAGGGTGGTAAGTCATTTCATCTTGAGTCATACTCTAATGAGGCTGGCCTGTCTTTTCTCATAGTGATCTGCAGAGATGAGAAAACGCAGATGATATACCAGCAACATCAGTCATGGCTGCGCCCCGTGCTCAGAAGCAACCGGGTGGAATACTGCTGGTGCAACAGTGGCAGGGCACAGTGCCACTCAGTGCCTGTCAAAAGTACGTACTGAGGCTGCGAGGTGGCGCATGCCTGTGATCCCAGCACTTTAGGAGGCCAAAGTGGGAGGATCACTGGAGCTCGGGAGTTCAAGACCAATCTGGGCAACATAGCAAGTCCCCTCTCTCTACAAAAAATAAAATTAGCCAGACCTGGTATGTAGTCCCAACTACTTGGGAGGCTGAGGTAAAAGGATCACTTGAGCCCAGGAGTTGGAGGCTGCAGTAATCTATGATTGTGCCACTGCACTTCAGCCTCGGTGACAGGGCAAGCCCCCATCTCTAAAACAAAACAAAACAACACAACACAAACAAAAACAAAAACACAGAAAAGCCCAGTACAAATCGACTTTAAGCTGAGGCTTCGAGGTCAGGGGTCCAGTCTCATGAGCCCTGTCCTTCATGGTCCCCAGCAAGTTCAAATCTTCAAAAGGAGCCTCCAGGCCTGTTCGGCCTTAGGCAAAGGTGAAGGTATAAGCAGAAAAGGGAGCAAGACCAAGTGACCTTGGGCAAATGCCCAATTGCCTCAGTTTCCTCAGCTGTAAAGAGGCAGGAATAACAGTACACACTTCATGGTTTGCTGTGAGGATTAAATTAGCTAATTTTTGTAGACTGTGCAACAGTGCCTGGCACGTAGAGCACATTCTTAATATTTTAACTCACATCATCCTTGGAGCTGCTTTGAAAGTACAGGGGACCCTTGAACAACACTTGTCTGACCTGCAGGGTCCACTTATGCATGGATTTTTTTCAACCAAAGGCAGGATGAAAACAGTATTTGTAGGATGCGGAACAGTATTTGTAGTGTGTTGCACACTGCGGGACTTGAGTGTGTGTGGATTGTGGTAGACAGGGCTCCTGGAACCATGGCGCGAGCACACAGAGGGAGGCTGTCATTAGGGGCTTCCCTGTTTATACTCAACAGGTTGCAGCGAGCCAAGGTGTTTCAATGGCGGCACCTGCCAGCAGGCCCTGTACTTCTCAGATTTCGTGTGCCAGTGCCCTGAAGGATTTGCTGGGAAGCACTGTGAAATAGGTGAGTAGGTGGGAGCATGTGAGAGGAGCTGAAATCCCACCTCCCCAGTTCTCCCCCACAGGAAGGAAAGGTAGGGTGCGGATGGCAGGGCCAAGGGTGGGGGCCAGGGACAGCACAGGCGCTTCTGCCATGGGTCGGGAAGCACAGTGCCAGGCAGCAGGCAGAGCCCAGGTGTGAATCTGGATCCAGGCTGGCACCCTCACTGCCCAGCCTATGGCTTCCCAGCCAGCCTGCGTCAGGCCTGGGGGATGACAGGGCAGAGAGGGGAGCCTCCTGAGGGCTGAATGAAAGGGGATTCCCATGCGAGGCATCCGTGCCCTGCTTTCCATCAGATACCAGGGCCACGTGCTACGAGGACCAGGGCATCAGCTACAGAGGCACATGGAGCACAGCAGAGAGCGGCGCCGAGTGCACCAACTGGAACAGCAGCGCACTGGCCCAGAAGCCCTACAGCGGGCGGAGGCCTGACGCCATCAGGCTGGGCTTGGGGAACCACAACTACTGCAGGTGAGGGCACATCCCCCAGGAGGGATTCCCCCCGTAAGAAGCTGCTATGGCTGGGGAAAGATTCTGTCAGATCTGTCAGGGTTCTCCCAAGAAACATAACCAATATAGGATAGATGGATGGATGGATGGATGGATGGATAGATGGATGGATGGACAGATGATAAATAGATGATAGATGGATAGATGATAGATGATAGACAGATGATAGGTGATACATTGATAGATAATAGATGATTGATAGATGATAGATTAGATAGATGATAGATACATAGATGATAGATAGTAGATGTAACATGATAGATGATAGATAGATGACAGACAGATAGATGATAGAGAGATAGGAGAGAGAGAAAGAGAGAGAGAGTGTGTGTGAACCCAAAGTATCTGAGACAGGTCTCAATCAATTTAGAAAGTTGATTTTGCCAAGGTTAAGGACACCCCTGTGACACAGCCTCATGAGGTCCTGAGGACATGTGCCCAAGGTGGTCAGGGCACAGCTTGCCTTTAGACATTTTAGGGAGTCATGAGACATCAATCAGCATGTGTGAGGTGTACATCCGTTTGGTCTGGAAAGGTGGGATAACTTGAAGCAAGGGCTTCCAGGCCATAGGTAGGTAAGAGACAAAAGGTTGTATTCTGAGTCCTTGATCAGTTTTTCACTGAACACACAATTGAGTCTGGCTCAGTTGATCTGCATTTTTACATAAACAATAGGGCAGAGGAAGCAATCAAATATGCATTTGTCTCAGGTAAGCAGAGGGATGACTTTCTGTCCTGCACCTGGGAAGATCAGCTATCCATTGACAATGCCAAGGTGAAAGTCAACAGAACTGTTTTAGGATAAAGATCTTCAGGCCCACAAGGAATTTCCTTGTAGGGAATTAAAAAACAAACAAACAAACAAACAAACAAAAAACCTTTGCAACTACCTTATTGAGGAATAAAATGAGAGGCAGGTTAGCCATAGTTCCTGGCTTGACATTTCCCTTGGCTCACTGACCCTGGGGTCCCCAGATTTGTTTTCCTTTCACACCAGATAGAAAGACATTTATGTTAAGGAACTGGTTGACAGGATCGTGGGGGCTGGCAAGTCTGAAACATGTAGGTAAGCCAGGCTGGAAATGCAGGCAGGAGCTGAGGCTGCTGTCTTAAGGCAGAATTTCTTATTCAGGAAACCTCATATTTGCTCTTAAGGCCTTTAAGTAATTGGATGAGGCCCAACTACATTATCTAGGACAATTTCCTTTTCTAAAGTCAGCCGGCTGTAGGTATTAACCACATCTATAAAACACTTTCACAACTCCTAGATGAATGTTTGATTAACTGACTGGGTGCCACAGCCTGGCCAAGTGACACATAAGACTATTCCAGTCCACGCCTTGTCAACTTGGCACCCACATGCAACTCCTTAAACCATACTTCACCGCCAAGTAAACACAGGAACGAAATCATACTCCTGCCTAACATGATACAACTACCAGTGTATAACCAAAAATGCACTCCTGGCTGGGCGCAGCGGCTCATGCCTGTAATCCCAGCACTTTGGGAGGCTGAGGCAGGTGGATCGCCTGAGGTTAGGAGTTCAAGACCAGCCTGGCCAACACGGTGAAACCTTGTCTCTACTAAAAATATAAAAATTAGCCGGGCATAGTGGTGGGCACCTGTAATCCCAGCTACTCAGGAAGCTGAGGCTGGAGAAATGCCCAAACCCAGGAAGCAGAGGTTGCGGTGAGCAGAGATGCGCTGCTGCACTCCAGCCTGGGAGAAAGAGCGAGACTCTGTCTCAAAAAAAAAAAAAAAAAGCACTCCCCATTCCTCCAGAAAAGGATACCAAACCTTGGGTCCTAGAGGAGAGGCTTCACCTTTGACCTACCCTGGCCCTTTCCTTGGCTGATTTTTCAGAAACCCAGACCGAGACTCAAAGCCCTGGTGCTACGTCTTTAAGGCGGGGAAGTACAGTTCCGAGTTCTGCAGCACCCCCGCCTGCTCTGAGGGTAAGTGGCAACCATCCCGCCTTTCCCTGAGTGTCCCTGGGGGAGGAGAGTCTGGGAGGACAGGCCGAAAGCCCTCCTGCACCTGAGGGGAGAAAGGGGAGGCCAGGAGTGAGTCATTTTGGTTGCAGAGGGAAGAAAGACAGGACTTAGGTCTGTGCCTGGGCTTGGCCTCTGACTGGCTATTTGTCTGACCTGGAGCTGATCTCCTCACACTCTGACCCTCAGTTTCCTCCACTATGGAGGAGAGGATGGGGCTGAATCAGTGGTTTTCAGTCCTTTTGAGAATGAATGAAGATTCTCCCTTTTTTGATTAATGGGTGAATGGGCCTTTCTCTCTCTTTTGCTCCCTCTCAAACCTGTTAATGCAAAAACAAACAAACAAACAAACAAAAAAACCCACAAACTTCCAAAATTGAACAAAGAAAATATTAAGTTACAAGGCCAGGCACAGTGGCTTATGCCTGTAATCCCAGCACTTTGGAAGGCTGAGGCGGGTGGATAACCTGAGGTCAGGAGTTTGAGACCAGCCTGGCCAACATGATGAAACTGTGTGTCTACTAAAAATACAAAAATTAGCTGGGTGTGGTGGCAGGCACCTGTAGTCCCAGCTACTCAGGAGGCTGAGGCAGGAGAATTGCTTGAGCCTGGGAGGTGGAGGTTTCAGTGAGCCAAGATGATGTCACTGCACTCCAACCTGGGCGATGGAATAAAAAAACTGTTTCAAATAAAAAAAAAAGAAAGAAAAAAATCCTAAGTTACAGAAAGGTACTATGAATTCAGTGGTGCTTTTACAAATCATTACATTATTTATCACAGCACTATGAAAGATATTTTTTTAAGTTCTAAATATTTTTAGGGCAGGCACAGTGGCTCATGTCTATAATCCCAGCACTTTGGGAGGCTGAGGCGGGAGAACTGCTTGAGCCCAGGAGTTTGAGACCAGCCTAGGCAACAAAGTGAGACTCCATCTCTACAAAAAATACAAAAATTAGTAAGGTGTGGTGGCACATGCCGATGGTCCCAGCTGCTTGGGAGCCTGAGGTGGGAGGATCGCTTGAGCCCGGGAGATTGAGGCCGTGGTGAGCAATGATTGTGCCACTGCACTCCAGCCTGGGTGACAGTGGGATCCTGTCTCAAAATAAATACATAAATATGTATGTGTGTGTGTGTGTGTATATATATATATATATATATAAAACACACATATATTAAATTTGTACATGATATATATAAACACGCATCAGCTATGTGCATTCAGCACCCAGGTCCACAGGTGATGCCTGTGACTCTGAAGACTTTATGGTGACTCTAAAGCATCCTCCCCTTCCCCCATGATCTGGTCTAAATGAGGACTTGCAGATCTAGATAATCTTGAAAATCCCTTCCATTTATGGTATTTATGTATAGAAGTACGCTTTGTCAGTTTCAGGTGGGGAGAAAAAAATGGAAAAATGGGGGAAATAGATGAAAACAGGCAGCACTCTACGGCTCATCCCCTCCTCCTTCCCAAGCCCATCATCAGATCCTCAGGACACTGGCAGACACAGTCTGAGAAATAACTCCCACCCCAGCCCTACTGAAGCACCTTGGTTCACCGCAGCCTGTTAAGCGTACACAAGGAAACCCCTACCAGCTTTCAAAGCAGCTCCAGAAACAGTCCCCGCTCATGGAACGCAGCAGCCTTCCTGCTGAACCTGAAGATGCCCCCAGTCTGTCTCTCAACACAGCAATCTAGGGAGCCACTTCCGGTGGAGATGAAACCCCCCTGCCATCTCTAAGTAAAAGGACTCAAAGAAGGGGAAAAAGGCTCAGGCCGGGTGCGGTGGCTCACACCTGTAATCCTAGCACTTTGGGAGGCTGAGGCAGGCGGATCACCTGAGGTCAGGAGTTCAAGACCAGCCTGACCAACATGGTGAAACCCCATCTCAACTAAAAATACAAAATTAGCCTAGCATGGTGGCGCATGCCTGTAACCCCACCTACTTGGGAGGCTGAGT
Organism: Theropithecus gelada; assembly: GCF_003255815.1. Taxonomy (NCBI): domain Eukaryota; kingdom Metazoa; phylum Chordata; class Mammalia; order Primates; family Cercopithecidae; genus Theropithecus; species Theropithecus gelada. The sequence goes on along the minus strand of NC_037676.1, from coordinate 41,154,431 downwards.
TAGGAGAATCGCTTGAACCCAGGAGGTGGCAGTTGCAGTGAGCCGAGATCGCACATTACACTCCAGCCTGGGCAACAAAAGGGGAAGTGTGAGGTGTTACACTCTTCTCAGTGCCGGGCTAGTGGCCTCCAGCTTCCCCGGCCGGCAGCTCTTCTTCAAGCCCCAGCCCCGACTTGCATGCTTCAGAATTTGTTTTTGTTTCAGTTTGAGAATTCTTTTCTTCTAGGAAACAGTGACTGCTACTTTGGGAATGGGTTAGCCTACCGTGGCACCCACAGCCTCACCGCATCGGGTGCCTCCTGCCTCCCGTGGAATTCCATGATCCTGATAGGAAAGGTTTACACAGCACAGAACCCCAATGCCCAGGCACTGGGCCTGGGCAAACATAATTACTGCCGGTAGGTAGCACAGGGGCGGGGGGTTCAGGTTTTGGCAGAACGTGGGATTAGGGTGTGAGATGGGGGAAGATTCAATGCCTCAAGTTACATGACAGACCCAGTATGTGGGAAACACACATCAATACTATCTAGTCCAACCTCTTCACTTGCTAGAATAACACTTATTGTGAAAAGGAAGGTCTGCCAGTTTTCCAACCCAAATCCCAAGTAAAGAGTCCTGGCTTGTAACCATTTAGTCCTCAGTTGTTCTCATGACATCTTTATTCCAACGATTTGTAAGAGTTCCATAACAGGACAGCTCACACAGTTCTGCCCAACAACCCTATGAGATTAGAACACTGCATTACTGATTGCATAACAAAGTTAAAGAGAAGTTCTCCTAGGGTGGGGGTGTGCCACAAAGTCAAGATGAACTCAGCGTCCTCCCTCCCAGCTCAGTGGTTTTCATCGGTTTACTGAGTCTCCTACTCTTACATGGCCTGTGATGTGACTGAAAATGGGATTGAAAACCTTAAACTCCTGACCTGGTCTGGTGGTGTACGCCTGTAATCCCAGCACTTTGGGAGGTTGAGGCAGGAGGATCACTTGAGCCCACGAGTTCAAGACCAACCTGGGCAACATGGCAAGACCCCATCTCTGTAAAAATTAAAAAATAAGAAGATAAAAAGGAAACGTTAAACTCCCTTATCATTTAGGAATCCTGATGGGGACGCCAAGCCCTGGTGCCACGTGCTGAAGAACCGCAGGCTGACATGGGAGTACTGTGATGTGCCCTCCTGCTGTAAGGACTGGGCCCCGGCCACCTCCCTGCACCTGGTTTCCCTTCTTCACCATCTCCTCGCCACTTTCTAGGCCTCCATGGCTGTCTGGTGCAGATTGTGTGCCTACCAGACTTCCAGGCTGGGTGGGGAGGGGGCTTCCATGACTGAAGCCATGGTGGGTGGACAGGTGTCCATGTCCCATGCATGGGGGTGGTGGGGAGTGGCGAGAAGAAAGAAAAGAACACAGCAACCTCTCTGAGAAGTCAGTAGGCTCTACCCAACTCTCTCTAGACGCCTCTATTGGTGATGCTCACAGTAATGGGGAATGAGGAGGAGGCCTCGCATGCATGGCTCCTTAGATGATAAAGTGCCTTCACCACATTCGTCCAATAGCGTGGTGGAGGTGGTCTTCCCACCTCCAGTTCACTGAGTAGGAAGCAGTCTCCCAGACGCCAGGTGGCCTGCCCAAGCTTGCTGGGCGCCGGGAGGTAAAGCCAGGGCCTGCCTTCATGCCCTCTGACCCCAAGGCATGTACTTCCACTGTGAGCTCTCCCGCGTTTCCTGCTGACCTAGTTCACACAGGGGAGCTGGCTCATGACGTGGGTGAGAGATACGAGATTCAAGTTGGTGCATATTGCTACAAAATGAAACTTTAGTTTGGAAATGGCTGGTGAGTAGGTTATTAATCAGCTCCTGTGAACACACAGATCAACCATGTTCCCCAAGGAACACAAGTCTAATTGGGACGATGAGACACAGACCACCAGCTAACTCACACCCAAGGGCATTAGTGTGAGTCCGCAGTGGTCCGTGCCCCTAAGCTCCTCAGAGCTGAGCGGGCGGGGACGTCAGGAAAGCTTTGTGAGGAGGCAGGATTGCACATGGGCCTTGAAGCATGGGTAAGGTTGGGCAGATGGAAAAGAAGTGAGCAGACATTCCTCAGAAGGAAGCTGCAATCCTTTATTTCTTAGGCCAGGAAATGGCTGTAGGAAAACATTAGAAGAAATGAAGGATGGCAGATCCCCAGTTTTGGAGTCAAACATACTTGGGAACTAATCCGGGTGCCACTGCAACCTTGGGCAAAAAAAGGAGTCTCCGCCTCCTGAAACTCATTGCTGTGAGAACTAAAGAGAATGTATGAACAACACTTGGCATGCTGATCCCACCAAGTGAAAGTTGTGGTTTTACAGCCACGCAGACGGCCCCCTCCCTCTACCTACACACATGCAGGAGGCCTGTGGTTCTGACAGCTTCCTCATCCTTTCCTCCGAAGCCACCTGCGGCCTGAGACAGTACAGCCAGCCTCAGTTTCGCATCAAAGGAGGGCTCTTCGCCGACATCGCCTCCCACCCCTGGCAGGCTGCCATCTTTGCCAAGCACAGGAGGTCGCCGGGAGAGCGGTTCCTGTGCGGGGGCATACTCATCAGCTCCTGCTGGATTCTCTCCGCCGCCCACTGCTTCCAGGAGAGGTAGGGGCTCGGAAACCTAGCTGGTTTTTCCACCCTCTAAGGCCTAGAAACCAAGCCCTTTAGGGGAAATCCCACAGCAAAAATAGCATTCTAAGGCTGTTTCTCCACCAGGTTTCCACCCCACCACCTGACGGTGTACTTGGGCAGAACATACCGGGTGGTCCCTGGTGAGGAAGAGCAGAAGTTTGAAGTAGAAAAATACATCGTCCATAAGGAATTCGATGATGACACTTACGACAATGACATTGGTAAGAGCTCGTCACTCCCGACTCCAAGAGCTCGTCATTCCCGGCTCCAGTTCACACTCAGATCACACCACACACCCACATGCACTCGCCTGTGTTTACACACACGGGCCTCCTCCTCCAGCCCCTGTCCCTCCTGCGTGTTCCTCCCCTCCCAGGGACGTGGCCCTCACGCCCGCTCACTCCTCCTTTCTCTCTCCCAGCGCTACTGCAGCTGAAATCAGATTCGTCCCACTGTGCACAGGAGAGCAGCGTGGTCCGCACTGTGTGCCTCCCCCCGGCGGACCTGCAGCTGCCGGACTGGACTGAGTGTGAGCTCTCCGGCTACGGCAAGCATGAGGCCTGTAAGTGGAAGGATGTCTCGGCCCCATCCTGTCTGCAGGACAGCAGGGGAAGCTGTGGTCCACCAGAGGAAAATGGGGTCAGGAGAGTGAGGTTCCAGCCCAGGTCAGGCACTGACACCAGTCCCCTGTCTCCCTGTGAAGTGGGGGTCTGTCTCTGCTGTCCCTGCCTCACAGGGACACTGCAGGCCAGGAAAGAACACAACAGTATGAAGACCTCAAAGTGCTGCAGGTGTTGGGAAGGTTCTGAGTAGGAAGTGGAGTACAGTAGCTAAGCGTGTGGGTTCTGGGAAGCTGGAGTTGCATAGACCCGATTTCAAATCCCACTTGCTGAACTATGTGACCGTGGACATGGACTTTTATTTTGAACTGTTCCCAGCCTCAGTTTCCTCATTGGTAAAGTGGAGACAGAACTATCTCCCTAATTAGATTAGGAGGGTTAAATGAGATACCATTGAACAAATGGTTGTCAGCTGGGGTGATTTTGTCCCCCAGGAAACGTTTGGCGAGGTCTGGAGACATTTTTGGTTGTTAGAGTTCAGGGTGAGGGTTAACACCAGCCTTCAGTGAGTGCAGCCAGGGACGCTGCACACTGCAGGGCTCAGGACTGTCCCCGTCCCCCACAACAGGGACCTGCCTGGTCCAAAGCATCAGCAGTGCCACTAGGGAGAGGCTGGGGGTTCAGTCCCGGAATCCTGTTGTTTTTGTGGGTCAAAACGATAAAATACCAGCAGTGTCATAGGATTCGACCTAATATATGTTGAATCTAGATCAATGTTAGCTATTGGAAAATTTGGCTTTCTCTTTCTAAAAGGTTTATAAATAACTTTCCCTAAAACCATATGACGGTTCTCCCCTTTCAGCGTCTCCTTTCTATTCGGAGCGGCTGAAGGAGGCTCACGTCAGACTGTACCCATCCAGTCGCTGCACATCACAACACTTACTTAACAGAACGGTCACCGACAACATGCTGTGTGCTGGAGACACTCGGAGCGGCGGGCCCCAGGCGAACCTGCACGACGCCTGCCAGGTAAACAGGAGTGGCGCGCCCATGCTGGGCACAACCCAGGGGAAAATGCCCCTGGGACAACAGGTTCTTCACCAAGGAAAAAAAAAGTTATCACCAGAGTGATTTCCTCTTAGCGATACCCCTGGGGATTCCAGATGAGGGCCTCAGAGAATAAAGCAACTGGAGGAAGATCAAAGTCCCCTAAACCTAAGAACTTTAAACTGCAGGAAATTTCCCCAGGATCTGCACAAGAAACTCCACCTGTACAGGATTTCCTTTCAGCCCAGGCAATTGACTGACTGTTGAAGTGATGGAGAGAGCCACATAATTAAGAAATGTTTGCCACGGCCTGGTGTGGTGGCTCACGCCTGTAATCCCAGCACTTTGGGAGGCTAAGGCGGGCGGATCACCTGAGGTCAGGAGTTCGAGACCAGCCTGACCAACATGGAGAAACCCCATCTCTAATAAAAATACAAAATTAGCCTGGCGTGGTGGCACATGCCTGTATTCCCAGCTACTCGAGAGGCTGAGGCAGGAGAATCGCTTGAATCCAGGAGGCAGAGGTTGCAGTGAGCCGAGATTGCGCCATTGCACTCCAGCCTAGGCAACAAGAGCGAAAGTCGGTCTCAAAAAAAAAAAGAAAGAAAGAAAGAAGTGTTTGCCTCTGTTGGTGCTAGAGAATTGGAGTCTGCTTTGTAGAAGGAGAAGGTAGAAAGGCAACTTATTGGGAAGCAGGATCTAGATGATGCGAGAAACAAGTTTTCAAAACTCACATTCAGCCCTAATACTCTGGGAAAGCACACTATTTGGAGTCTTTTGTGTGGGCATCCTTATCAGAATTAGTACTTATATTTCATGATTAGCCAGATACGGGGGTGCGGGAGGACAGGCCAGTCTGCTGGTATTAAGACCTACACATAGCCAAGGAATTGATCTTCCTCAGACATTTCAGTGTCTGCAGTGTGCCAAGCTCTTCTTTAGGGGCTGGGAGTAGAAGAGATACAAAGAGAAGTGAGGCCAGGCTCTGGCACTGAAGGATGTGTGGGCTTTGTTTTTGCAAGGCAGTCATATCAGCGGTTTCCCCTCTGATTCCCTGACAGTACTTAGTTTCTTTTTGAATGGTTACTTCAGAAACCTCAGCTGTACCACCCAGCTTACATTCCAAAAACAAAAAGGTTGTACCAAAGTGAAACCATTATCTATCTGCATGCTTAAAAGCAAAACCAAATCATTTTAATTTAATATAAGAACAGCTAACAATTACCAAGACTTTTACTAGATGTCTTCCATTGTTTTTCACGCATTTTTCTACTGAATGCCATAACCACCCTATGGTTAGTATTAATATTATCTCTATGGTACCGATAAGAAAACCATGGTTAGTCTAAGGCCACTCAGCTAGTAGGTGGTGGAGCCAAGCCAGGGTTTTTGAGGCCTGAAACGTTTGAGTAATTAACTCTACTTTACCAGAATAGATACAGCCTAATCCTCCAGAGGACCAAGATAACTGAGATACAATTTTCCCACTCTTCAGTAAGTCTCCACTTAACAGCATGCCAGGAAAAAACAGGTTCTTAGAAACTGCAACTGTAAGTGAAATGACGTATAACAAAACCAATTTTACCATCAGCTAATTCCAAAACCAATTTTACCATCAGCTAATCGATATAAATAAGAGTTGGTCAGGTGCGGTGACTCATCCCTATAATCCCAGCACTTTGAGAGGCTGAGGCAGGCAGATCACCTGACCAAGGAGACCAGCCTGACCAACATGGTGAAACCCTGTCTCCACTAAAAACAAAAATTAGCCAGGTGTGGTGGCGCATGCCCATAAGCACAAGAATTGCTTGAACCCCGGAGGCGGAGGCCACAATGAGCTGAGATTGCGCCACTGCACCCTAGCCTGGGTGGGTGACAGAGTGAGACTCCATCTCAAAAAAAAAAAAAAAAGATAAAAAGAGTGAAGTTCTTGTGGCAATATTTCTAGTCATAAAAATATCAGCAAACTTCTAAAGACCCAAAACACTTCTAACATTCAATATTGACATAAATACAACATTTAAGAAAGGTTAATAAAAACAAATGGTATTTATTCACCCAATTTTTGGAGAATAAGTGAGTGATGGCAGTCAAAATGGTGGTGGGTTAATTCAGGGAATAAATGTTTGCAAAGCAAAAATGGTAAGGAACACCTTACTACCATGAAGTTCAAAAACAATCACAAATAGGGCAGGCTCCCTGACTGCCTCCACACCTCACAGTTTATCATCATTCATTCGTGTATTTATCATAGACCAGACAGATTTTTACTTTATAACACTTTGTATTCATTCATTCATTTTCCAACCTGCTTATTTGAATTCAGGGTCTCAGGTGGGGGTGGCCAGAGCCACCTGGCAGCTCAGGGTACCAGGCAGGACCAGCCCTGGACAGATGCCACCAACCTATTGCAGAGCCACTGACACCCACACTCACTCAGACTGGGCCCATGTAGACACATCCTCAATCAGCCTAACGTGCAAGCTTTGGGATGTGGAAGGAAACCAGGATACCCGGACAAAACCCAGGCAGACAGTGTCCCCAGACAGGAATTGATTTTTTTTTTCTTGTCAATGTTATAATGAAATGACATTGAATGGAATATTATTGAAGGGCTTGCTGTATTTTGAAGAATACAATGTTCATGCTGCACATACTTTCTCCAGATAGTCTGCTTTTTTTTGCAAACACTAAACCTGCTATCTCCTTTGCAGGGTGATTCGGGAGGCCCCCTGGTGTGTCTGAATGGTGGCCGCATGACTTTGGTGGGCATCATCAGCTGGGGCCTGGGCTGTGGACAGAAGGATGTCCCAGGTGTGTACACCAAGGTCACCAACTACCTAGACTGGATTCAAGACAACATGCAACCGTGACCAGGAACAACCGACTCCTCAAAAGCAAATGAGACCCCGCCTCTTCCTCTTCAGAAGACACTGCAAAGGCAGAGTGCTTCTCTATACAGACATCTCCAGACCCACCACACCGCAGGAGCGGGAGGAGACCCTATAGGAGAGGGAAGAGTGCATTTTCCCAGATACTTCCCATTTTGGAAGTTTTCAGGAGTTGGTCTGATTGCAGGATGCTCTGTCAGATGGGAAGACATGAATGCACACTAGCCTCTCCAGGAATGCCTCCTCCCAGGGCAGAAAGTGGCCATGCCACCCTGTTTTCAGCTAAAGCTCAACCTCCTGACCTGTCACCGTGAGCAGCTTTGGAAACAGGACCACAAAGATAAAAGTATGTCTCAATAGTAAAACATAACAAGATCTTTCAGGAAAGACAGATTGCATTAGAAACAGACAGTATATTTATAGTCACAAGAGCCCAGCAGGGCCTCAACGTTGGGGCAGGCTGGCCAGCCCGTCATGTTCCTCAAAAGCACCCTTGACATCAAGTCTCCTTCCCCTTTACCCACTCCCCGGCTCTCGGAAGGTATTCCTTTTGTGTACAGTGTAAAGTGTAAATCCTTTTTCTTTATGAACTTTAGAGTAGCATGAAAGAATTGTATCATTTGAACAACTAGGCTTTAGCATATTTATAGCAATCCATGTTAGTTTTTACTGTTGCCCACAACCCTGTTTTATACTATACTTAATAAATTCAGATATATTTTTCACAGTTTTTCCAAAATCAGAGTGGAATGGTTTTGATATAGATGCTGTATCCCACTGTTTATTCATGTTCACATTTTAAAATCATTTGGAATTCTGCTTCACTCGTTCAACACGTACACAACACCTGTAACATACAAGGCTAGGTGCTCCGGAACAGGAAAAGGAGGAACAGGGATGCTTGGTCTGATGGGATGATCGGCATTTAGAGAAGTACTAAGGTACAATGGAGCTGGCCACAAAAGGGCAGACTTGTAGTGGAACTCAGTTGCAAGAGGGTTTGGGGAATCTTAAGGAAAAAAATAACTGGGTGAGATGTGGACTGTGGACAGGTGTGGAAAAGGCACTCTCCATGGAGAGGTGAGTATCTAGAGGACCAACAGAGGGGAATACAGGGAGAAATGAGGAGTTGAGCTTGTCTAAAGTGAACTTCAGGAAGAGGAACATAGGCTGGAATTTAGATTTTGGGGGCTCTGAACACCAAACTGATTTTGGACTTAATTGACTTAATTCTGTAGGCAACCAGCAGCCATGGAGATTTGTGCTCAGGGAAGTGAGGAACTAAGCATGCCCTAGGAAAATTAACCAGAGGGTGGCTGGCGAGCGAGCAGACAGCAGGAGAGGAATGTTGTGGGGATAGGGAGGAAGAACCTCGCACAACCTTGCTAACACAGCAACATCCCAACTGTTGGTTCGGCCTAGAAGCTGGTATTTGGGCCATCTGTTTCCCATTCTGTCTTAATTTTCTGCTCATTAGCAAGAACCCCTAGACCAGTCCACACAAGTATGTTATCTAAGTAAGGCTGCATTCTGCTTCTCTTAGATTACTTTCTACTCGTGAGATGCAACCCCTATTCCTGGCTGCTGCCTGGCAGCTTTTGTTCTCGCTGACATCCTAGTTCCAAGAATAAATCAGACGCTGCAATGCTGCTGTTGGGGATATGCTGACACAGCTCCTCAGAGAGGAGAAAGGTGGGCTCTCTGGTGGAGTTGTCAGAACTGCTCAGTTTAGAGGTTCTTGGAAGAAAAGACCTTTAAACTCACAAAAGAAAGAGATTCTTTAACACCCAAGAGCTTGATTGGGGTGGGGGGAGGCAGTGGGGGACATCCCTGAAGTGCTGAAGTCCCTAGGCCAGTAAGTAAATGCAGGTCACAGAGACTTAAGTCACGTATTTCTTTTTTGTTTTTTTGAGACGGAGTCTCACTGTGTCTCCCAGGCTGGAGTGCAGTGGCGTGATCTCGGCTCACTGCAAGCTCCGCCTCCCGGGTTCACGCCATTCTCCTGCCTCAGCCTCCCAAGTAGCTGGGACTACAGGCGCCCGCCACCGTGCCCGGCTAATTTTTTGTATTTTTAGTAGAGACAGGGTTTCACCATGTTAGCCAGGATAGTCTCGATCTCCTGACCTCGTGATCCACCCGCCTCGGCCTCCCAAAGTGCTGGGATTACAGGCTTGAGCCACCGCGCCCGGCCCAGTCACGTATTTCTTGACTTCAGACTGCTCACTTGCATGTTCTACAATTTTTAGACAGATGTGTATCTCAGTCATTTCAGAAAAACATTGTCTGAGGCCAGGAACGGTGGCTCATGCCTATAATTCGAGCATTTTAGGAGGTTGAGGTGGGCGGATCACTTGAGGCCAGGAGTTCGAGACCAGCCTGGCCAACATGGCGAAACCCCAACTCTACTAAAAACACAAAAGTTAGCCAGGTGCGGTGGTGCATGCCTGTGGCTCCAGCTACTTGGAACACTGAGGCAGGAGAATCACTTGAGCCCGGGAGGCAGAGGTTGCAGTGAGCTGAAATTGTGTCACTACACTAAGGCCTGGGCAACAGAGCAAGACTCTGTCTAAAAAAAAAAAAAAAAAAAAGAAAAAGAAAAAAAAAAAAAAAAACACTGAGGATCAGTACAAAGGAACCCCCAGCCACTGAATCTCTGGCAGAAATTCAGCTGATTTCATCCCCTCCCCCTTTGCAGGACAAGCTCTTCTTCAGGATTAATGAAATGAACTGACGCAATGAGGCCCCTGGGGATGGAAAAGGGAGGTTAAAAGGCCCCAGCATTCCTCCCACACAGTCTTGGAACCACAGACTAGATAGAGACAATTGCTCAGAAGAGGCCCCTGACTGAGGGACGGGGCCCCAGCCCAGCGAGGCAAATTCTAAAACACAAAGAGCAACACATCATTACCGGGAACGGGTGTCAGGGGAAATTAAATATCATCTCCTCATTATTCCCAGCTAGTTAATAAAACAAATAGATGGTAACAGCCCAGGAGAACAAGATCTCCAGGTACCTGTGCAACTCTTCCTACTGGGTGAAGACCTAGAGGAACTCGGATGGTGACACTGTACCCTCCCAGAGCCACAGTCATGTCTGTTTATCAAAAAGTGCATAAACTTTTGGTTACACTTAACTTCAAAAGCCAAAGACTCATGCAATCCTCAGTACTTAGGATCTTGGAGGAAGTTTGAATTTGAAATTCAATTTCCTTTTATTTATTTTATTTTGAGATGGGGTCTCACTCTTTTTGCCCAGGCTGGAGTGCAGTGGCGCGATCTCGGCTCACTGCAACCTCCACCTCACGGGTTCAAGCGATTCTCCTGCCTCAGCCTCCCGAGTAGCTGGGATTACAGGTGCCCGCTAATTTTTGTATTTTTCAGTAGAGATGGGTTTTGTCATGTTGGCCAGGCTGGTCAAATTTCCTTTTAAAAATTCTAACAGTTTGCCAGGCACAGGGGCTCATGCCTGTAATCCCAGCACTTTGGGAGGCCGAGGCGGGCAGATCATGAGTTCAGGAGTTCAAGACCAGCCTGGCCAACATAGTGAAACCCTGTCTCTACTAAAAATACAAAAAAAAAAAAAATTTAGCTGGGCATGGTGGTGGGCGCCTGTAATCCTACTCAGGAGTCTGAGGCAGGAGAAAAGCTTGAACCCGGGAGGTGGAGATTGCACTGAGCCGAGATCGCTCCACTGCACACCAGCCCGGGCAACAGTGCGAGACTCCGTCTCAAAAAAAAAAAAAAAAAAAAAATCTAACTATTAACATAATGAGTACTGATGGCATAGAGTCCCCACCTACTGGCCACAGAGAAAAGTACATGTATACAACCAACTTCCTCTGCCACCACCAGGGTCAGAGCACCAGGAGCACAGGCAAAGAGGCAGTCAACGCTGGCTGAGAGGGAGAAGGGGTGGAGCACTAGCTGGCACTGAACACTCACAGCGACTACACACAAGTTTTAAGGTCTTTTCACGGCCATGAGATGTTTACAGAAAATCGTTACAGGTGTGGCGTAACCATCGGCTCCCAGTGCCTTATCTTGTAAGAAGCCTGTCCTGGAATAAAGATGCCAAGTACCGTGACACCCTGTTTCAAGCCTAAATTAACAAGACAAGAGAAGCAGGTCAAGAGAATGGGGAAAGTGCTAGACTAAATGCCTGCAGTTTCAACGGTTTCGTCTTTTAAAACCCTGGTGAAAAATAACTAGCACAACCCTAAAAATGATGTTAGTATCAGTATCCGCTATCTTCCAGATGCGACCAGAGAACTGATAGAAACACATGCTTTAGGTCTGCTGGCTGGAGAGGACAGAAGCGGTAAGATCCTCCCAAGTCGATGAGTTCCTTACTCACTGCTTCTACTGAGGTGTGAGTGGCATAGCATTATTGTTAGTTCTGGTAACAAACCACTTAGGACATAGAGGACTGGTGAAACTCAACTTTATTAAACTTAAACAGAGAAGCTACTTCTGCACATGTTAAACACACACGGAACCGAACAGCTTGATGGAGACACCCTACACTGCTTATGCTGACACTGCAGGGATGGTGGTGGCGATGCCTGCTTCACTCCATGGTCTGCACCACATGTGACAGGACAGTTATTTCATCTATGCTTACACCTGCAGGTCCTTTACTCTAGAAACACTCTATATCTTCTTAGGTGCTTCCCTTGAAACAGGATGAGTTCTAGAGGAAATAAAACAGCTGCACTTAAAAACCTAGAAATATTCAGGGACCAAGATTAGTTGTTCCGTGACCTAGGAAACCTTAGGATCCTGTAGGTCCCTCAGGAGAAGTGCTTCCAAGTACTCGGGAATTGTGGGGCAGAGATGATTCCCTTTCCGTGGTGGATGTGTATGTCACTCCAGGACAAATTGTGGAGTGATGGAATGTGGAACACATCCGGTTGTGTCCAGTACACTTTATCCCAGAGGAAAATCACAAAGCAACACAACTCTGCAGCAAAAACTAGTCCCAAAGTCGGAAGATAAAACTAGCAAAAACTTTGCACAATATTTAGAGAAAAGCTCTAGGGTGTGGAGAGTATGGGTCTTCCTTTTTCTCCATGCACAAAGCAGAGCACAGTATCATTCCTTAAGCTATACTTAAACGAAAAACCTTTTGTATACATATATAAATAGTAATAGATACACTGAACTAGGACAAAAATGAGCCACTGGGAAAGAAAGCCCGAGGTATCCCTTTAGTTGCCATGTTTCTTAAACTGGGTTGCTTACACCCATGATCAACACAGTCCATCTTCCTATAGCACTGATTTTATTCAGAGATTTAGGGAAAATGTTTTGTCTTAGAATGAAATGGGACTGGTAAATATTAATGAATACATGATAGAGTACAAAAGAAAAGACTGTGAGGAAATAACTTTTCCAAGCAGCTTCAAGGATCAACCACACCCTCGATGGTAAGCTTTCTCTTTTCCTAGGGCAACAGATGGAAAAGTTTCCAACCAACGGGAAGGTTAGGATCTGGTACCAGTCCACCACTGACAAATGGAGATACGAGCTCACTCACTCACAGCCGTGCCCACCTTCATGGGAAGAGTTGGCCCTCTCTACTCCAGTACGATGACACACAATCCCTGGCTGCACTGGGGATTATGAGATTGGCTTCTCTGAAACTCTCCTACTTTTAAAAAATCCTGTGGAAGGATCAGGTAACAGGAAAATGGCTGGTGAATTCTGTAAAAGGAATTGAGTAGAACTGTTTTGGGTTAGAAAAGAAGCATTTTAGGCAGCTACCATGGGTAGAAGGCGGGTCACCTTCTCACTGAAGACAAGAGACCAAGTGCTGATGGATAGCAACAGGCAGGCAGTGTCTGAAAACTAGTCCGATACCATCATGGTCTTCGAGGGAAAATCTGATTTCACCGGGGTTTCCATGTCAATAGTGGACTCAGATTTAAAAAGCCTCCAGTCCATTTCCAGAAGTACAAGTGTTTTCTACATGAGTAGAGGAATGAGAAAGAAACCAACTCAACTCTTTCCTTCCCAGCCCTCCTTAAAGTAGAGTCTGACCACTTTTCTTGCCAATCTTTCATTTCAGTGTCTCCTCCTAACTCCTTTACTTCTTTTTCCTCTTTCTTCTCCTTCATAGATCAGATCCTTAACTGGTCTTTCCTTGACTAACATTCATTTTCTTCCCATCTTTCTTTTTTTCTAATCTTTCTACCTTAAAAATCAACAAAGAAGTATTTCATTGGCTTTAGATAATTAAAGCCAAGCAAGCTAAACAATGCTGGTCTTTTCTATAGAAACCATGTTTAAAATGGTTACATAAGCACCAAGCTTCCTACCCCCATCACACACCTCGTCCTTGAGAACTGGTGTTGCTGTGTTTCAGTTCCATCCAGTTCTCCCTGGTGACCTTTTCCTCCCTTGATTAGTTCCATGGCACTGAAGGCTAAGGAAAAAAGGGAGCGGGTGGGTCCAGGAGGGGACTGACCTAGGAGACAGGCTGATTTTTTTTTTTTACTTTTAGACAAGTAAGAAATGAAAAAGTGTGCAATACTATTCCCTCTGCAAATGCTCCCTTCAGGTTCGAACTTGGAACTTTCCAGCTTTGGTCATGTATTTTATGCCCTTAAAGGGTTTGTACTTTTCTCCATACATATCCAGACGATTCACCTTGAGTCCTAGAAAGGAGGGAGAGAGGGAAAATAGACATGAGAATTATTCAAAAGGAGCAGGTCACCTGTTTCTGTTCACTTCAATACACTGAGGTCAGTGGGACCGAAGTAGCTGTGACAGGGAACCACTTATGCAGAGCAGATGGATTCTCCAGTCTCAGGACAGATACAGCAAAAAAAAGGCTCCAACAGACAAGCTACCTATGAGAAGACCTGTCCCTAAAGTGGAAAGGGCACAAAGTGATGTGCAGACTGAAATGAGGATAAGGAAAAAATTAGACCACTGCATGATTTTTCTCAAATTATTGGACTGAATAAATGAATTAATAACAAAACAAATGAATAGTGAAGTAAATTATAACTAAAGGAATTAACAATGAAAGTGATAATAAATGAATGCTTCCTAAGTATTCTCACTAGACTAAGCCAAAAATATTTTATACTGTATAGAGCTTTATAGTTTATCGTTTTAAGATGGAAGAGCTTATACATTAAATGAATTCCAATCACTTAAATTGTATAAGGCCCATTTGTACAGAAAAACAGAAACTTCATATAAAGCTAAAATCATCTCCTTTCCACATCACAGAGTTATTCTAAGGATTAAAAGAGAAAACACATGAAAAGAGCTTAAAACAGTGCCTGGAACATAGTAAATGCCCCCAAAGTGGGAACTGATTACTATCGTGTTAAGGTCAGCACAGATTATAGTGAACTGACCTGGAAAGGCCCAGTCATTCCAAAATAGAAATAAGAGCAAACATGAAAGTCTTCTGAAATCAGGAGAAAGGAGTGGAAATTACTCTTCAGTTATAGCTGAGAATGCACATGCATTCTTATACTGAAAACCTTGGGAACCTGAAATGAACAACCCTAAGATGATCCAAAAATGGCTGGTGAACACTTTCTTCTACCAATACTGTTTCTTTCTCAGTGTGTCTCAGGCACTTTTATTCATGTCACTTATGCCAACTTCAAAGGAAGGATTGTAAATTTTCCCAAGAAATGTGCCATAAAAGATGTTACTAAAGATTGCATATCAGGTAATGAAACTAAACCTTGTAAACAGGAAGCCCAGAAAAGTCTCCTGGTGCCTGCACCGTGTGGCAGAAAGCCATTTTTGTTCCCTTTGGAGCCTCTTGAGCTCTGGGTCACTTACCAGAAATGGCCAACTGCTGGATCTTAAACTGCAGGTTAATTGTGGGATTTTCATCTGGTTTGGAAGCTCCAGCCTGAAGACTCATGGTCCCCTTCAAATTTGGTGGCTTTTGTGGATTTATTTTTCCTACATCCCAAGACAGCATCTTCAAAGAAAATAAAAATGGAGAAGCGGTCTTTCCAAAAAATAGTTACAGCAGAATCCTGCATTTGAGGTGGCTGAGATCTAAACTCAGGGCACCTGTCCACAACATTATAAGCTGCCTCTGAGTATCTTTCCATTGAGAATCCTATGTGTTACTGTTAAGTTATCTCGCAGTTTAGAAAACAAGGTCCCTTTGATTCATCTCACCTTCCAAACAAGGTCTCTCTCTACGCAGAGAGCCTGCAGACTGGTTTCTGCTTAAGTTAACATCAGCAATTCAAGATGTCCTGCTCATCCCTACCTTTGTGACTGGGTCGAATGTGTGTGTCCCCTGTGATGGAGTAAGGCTCATGTTCAGGACCCCCTTGGGCATCTGGCTGGTGACAGTCACTCCCTCGATGGTCTTCCCCATCGTCTGCTTGGGTCCCACCGTTATTTCAAAGCGTCCAAGGGAACTACTGTCCCGGAAACTGATGTTATGTTTGACATACACTGGGATTGCAACCAGACTGGAAATGAGAGACAAAGAGCCATTTCATTTGTGCACTGGGAAAATGGTAGTTCTCTCTTCTTTCTGCCTGTGAGTAGCTTCTTCTCCCTTAACTGTGTCCTAACTTTTTATCTGAAAAAATAAACAGGAAAAAAAACCCCAGTAATCTATTTTTTTCTTTTTGAAAAGCTAAAATACTGTCTAGTAAGTAAATTAACTTTTCTAATGACTCTGAATAATATAAACAAAATCAAAGAGTATACTACTATGAGAAAGGCATAATGTACAAAAATGTACTGTCATTATGACTCTGTTTTTAACTTGTAACATGTGACCAATCATCATTTGCACTGGGGAGAATAATATTCATAGCTCATGGGCCTTTTATAATTTTTTTTCTTTTTTTTTTTTTGAGACAGGGTCTGGCTCGGTCACCCTGGTTGGAGTGCAGTAGCATGATCATAGCTCACTGCAGCACTCGACCTACCAGGCTCAAGTGATCCTCCCACCTCTGCCTCCTGAGTAGCTGGGACCACAGGCACACAACATCGCCCCCTGCTAATTTTTACTCTTTTTTTTTTTTTTTTGGTAGAGGCAGGGTTTGGCCATGCTGCCCATGCCTGGTCTCAAACTCTTGGGCTCAAGTGATCTTCTTGTCTCTACAATTTTTTTAGGATGCTTTCATCTGACCTCATCTGGTCCTTACAAAAACCCCACAAGGTAGGGTAGGCTGTCATGATTTGACAGAAGAAAAGGATTCAGAGAAGTCACGGAATAATCCTGAAGTAATAACGGTTCCTAACATTTACTGAGTACTTCCTGTTTGCCAGTCACTATGCTAAATGGTTTATATCCAGTTAACCCCTACCGTGTTTAATCCTCCCAGTAAGTATGAAATAGATATTGCTACTGTAACTATGCAGTAGGTACTGATTTTATAGGTCAATACTGATATCCTTACACTTAACTGAGATTAAGTAACTTGCCCAAGGTTCTAAGACTGAAGATAGAGTTTAAGTCCAGGGAGTCTGATTTCAGAGGCTGCAGCCTCAAGCACTCAGATATTTTCCCAAATGATTCACTCCACATTACACGGGAAGCGACTGGTGGCTCTGAGGCCTCCTGACTCTCTTCTGTCTGCATACCTTATACTATTCAAAACTGCTTCCAAAAGCCTTTAGATTCCAAATTAAAGAGAATGTTCCAGACCAAAAATCACTGCATTTTATGCTTTTTCATAGCATAACTTCATGCTTCTTTTAGATCAGGGACATTGAACACAGTATGCCCAGATTCTGATTTGAGAAAATAATGTTCTTGTTTAGACACATAACAACAACAAAAATAACAGCAAACTTAATGAGCATTTCTTTGTGTTAAGCACTATTCAGATTCTCTTATTCAATCTTCAGAACTTTTACTATTTTCAATTTACAGATGAGAAAAGAGATACATAGAGGTTAAGCAACTCACCTGAGATTACCCAATTAGTAACCACAGAAGCTGGAATGTTAACCCAGGTAACTCTAGAGCCTGAGTTCTTAATCACTACAGATATGGTTTCCACATACATGTACATACACAGATTCCATTCTTAATTATAAGAGCTGCTTACTTCTGTGCACTGACATGGTAAGACAGCAGGCGGAAGTTTCCATCAGGAGGGATGAAGGAGAGGATGCGCTCAGATTCCCAGCGCTTGAAACGAACACAAGGATGGAAGCTGACATCATCCAACAACCTAGGGTTCTACAGTCACCAGGAGAGGAGAAGCAAGAAGTGGGCATTAAACACCCGCTGTGCTTTCAGGAAAGCAATTTAAATGCCGTTTTTTATTAAAACACACACCACACACACAGAAATCATGTGGTAACTTCTAGAAAATTCAAGCCTGAGACAAGCTTCGTGGCTGTCCTAATTATTTTTTCTTGTTCTATTCCATTCCCACTGCTCTGTCTTTCCAGCAGCATTTAATTTCTCATCCCAAGAACTCAATCTCTGGCCCAGGATTTTACCATGAAGGAAAGTGTAAGATCCGGCATGCCAGTCAGCTTGACACAGGCATCAATCACCCCCTGGATCTCGGCAGTAATTGTGGAGCCTGAGACAGGAATAAGACAAAAAGAACAGATTACTGAAACCTTCTCTGTCCTTCTCAACAAACTTACCTCCTCCCTCCTTCTTTTCCTCTCTCCCTCCCCTTCCTCTCTCTCCCTTTCTTTCCTTCTGTCTAGCCATCCAATTCATTTATACAATCCATCTATCCATCATTCTGAACACTTAACAACTGCTTATCAAGTATGAGACACTATGGTGAGGAAATGGTGATAAAAAGATTAATGAGGTAGTTATTAGCCTAAAGGAGTTTTCAGTCTAGTATCAGAATTAAACAGAGCACCATTATTTTAGCCAACAGTTCAGAAAACTTCCTATCAGAAACTGTTCTCCCTAAGGTCGCCAGTGAGCTCTGCTGCTATAGTGAGTGGCCACTCCCGGTCTCTATCCTACAGGTCCTCTCTGTGGCATGTGTCACTGTCGATCACTTCTGCCTTCTCAAACATCCCTTCCTCCTAACCTTTCCTGGTGTCCTCCTATTTTCCCAGCTCCTCTTCCTCCGTGTCTTCGGCAGGTTCTCTTTCTTTGTACATCCCTTAAATGCTTTTTCAGTTCTGAACTTCTATTTTCTTTCACTTTACACACTCTCCTGGGTTATTTTGCCTACTTCCCAAGGCTTCAATGTTCATTTACAGCCTATTATTACCTATTCTTTTTTCAAGTTCAGCCCCAATCCTGCCTAATGGACATCTCCACTTGGATGTCACTGAGGCACATGTCAGAAGTGAGTCCATTCTCTCACGCCCTGAACCCGGTGCTCCCATTTCCCCACCTGTGTGATGGCACCATCTATCCTGCTGCCTAAGCCAGAAACACAGACACATCCCTGACGACGTCCACTTCCTCTGCCCACATCCGGCCAATGATCAGCTCCTCTCTTTTCGAGGACTCACCTCTCTCTGGTCTGTGCATTCTTCTCTGTCCTCATTGCACTATGGACGTCTATGTTTTGGGCCTGGATTTCAGCCTCCTAGCTGCTCCCTGCCTTCAGGCCCACCCCACTTTAGACCATTCTTCACACAGCAGCCAGACTCATCGCTCTAAACTACAAGTCTCATCAAGTCACTCCCCAACTTAAAACTCTTCAATCACTCACATCTGCCCTCCTTAAACTGGCAGGCAAGGTTCTTCATGATCTGGCCATATATATTTTACATTTTCGTTGAGGTAAAACAGTAAAATGTAAAAGTCTTAAAGTGTACAGCTCAATGAATTTTTAAATATATATACATTTATGCAAATACTAGCTACAGCAAGATACAGAACATTTTCAGCATCCAAGAGCTCCCTCTTACCCATCCCAGGTAATCCACATCCCCAAAATTCTGACTTCTATTACCTTAGACTAAATTGCATCTGTTTTCAAACTTCATATACATGTAATCCCACTGTCTATAATCTTATGCATCTGATTTTTTGCTCAATATTGTGATGTTTGCGCATACTTTGCTCCCAAATCCACACATCTTAATAACTTCATTTCATTCCACCGATGAAGCATAAACACCTCCACCTCTCTGTTGTGTTTTGCTCAGGGGTGGGTACCTCTCATATGCTCCACCTTTTTACCTTCCTCTTTCCCTCACTAGACTAAACTAAGCTTTCTGCAGCTGCAGACTATGTCTTATTCATCATCGAGTGCCCACTCTCTAGCACTGTGCTATGATGCAAGTTTTCAATAAGCATCTGTTGAACGAATAAGTTCACTAATGTGAAGAGGTTTCTTTTTAATTAAAAACAGGGTCTTACTATGTTGCCCAGGCTAGAGTGCAGCTGTTATTCACAGGCATAATCATAGCTCATTGCAGTCTCCAACTACCAGGCTTAAGTAATCCTCTCGCCTCAGCCTCCCAACAGTTGGGACTACAGGCACATTACCACCATGACTTGCTTCTACAAATTCTGAAGCTCTAGGACTTCTACTCATATTTACCTAATTCAGAATACACAGAAAAGGCGGCACCCTGAATTTTGTGATTATAACTTTAGTTCTGCCATCAAAACTGGAAGCCACTTTCAAGAAGGAAATTTAATCAATAAGAAAGTTAATTTGTTACTACTTTTTTTTTTTTTTTTTTTTTTTTTGAACAGGGTCTTGCTGTTGACCAGGCTGGAGTGCAGTGTCATGATCAGGCCTTACTGCAACCTCAACTTCCCAGGCTCAAGCAATCCTCCCACCTCAGCCCCTCACGAAGCTAGGAATACAGGCATGAACCACTACACTCAGCTATTTTTTTTCACTTCTTATAGAGATGGGGTCTCACTATGTTGCTCAGGGTCTCACTATATTGCTCAGGCTGGTCTTAAACTCCAGGGCTCAAGCAATCCTCCCGCCTCGGCTTCCCAAAGTGCTGGGATTACAGGCATGAGTCACTGCATCTGGCCTGTTACTTCTCTTTTTTATTCAAGACGTTAGTATTATGATGCAGACCAGGATTTATTTCATACTTTCACTTGCTTTTATTTCACCAATAAAGCAAGTGAAAGTATGAAATAAATCCTGGTCTGCATCATAATACTAACGTCCATTCCCAGTACCCAGCACACTGCCTGGCACAAAGTAGGCACTAAATTAAAGTGCATGACCTTGAATGGGGGTTAATTCTGAAACTATAAGCATTATATGAAAGAGGCCCCTTTCTATTTTCATATTTCTGAGAACATATTAAAAGCACCTACCTGATTTATCAATAATTGCATCAATCTCTTCAATCACATCAAAATAGGCCTCATTGTTGGTGTATTTCACCCCAGTCCGTCGCCAAGGCACCACTGACAGCTGCCCAGTGGGAAGTTGGTCACCCACATTGGTGCTTCCTGAGACAATATTACTGTATTTTAAGACCATTTTGACTCTAGATACCACAGAACACCTCCCTGGAAGTTTCTATGCTCCCATTATTCATGCACTCAATTGAATAATTTTTCAAACATAAGATGAGATTTTTCCCAACTTCCATATAGGGTAACTTTGTCTATTTTTAAAACCCCTTGTTGCCATCTGGTCTGCCTCTTCAAACAGAATAAAGGTTTAAGAAAAAGTTACCTGAGAAACAGATATCATATTTTGGTTTTGAAAGTAACCTGAACTTAGTATCTCAGATTCCACAATAGCTTACAGTTTAAATAATGTATTGGCTTTCAGTAGAGTTGGTAATCTACATATAGATATAAAAATTTCATGGGTAAAAACAGTATTTGAGCCTGAGGTAGGTTCTTAGGTACATTTATGGTAGGTATTAAAATGTACATATCAACATGATCTGTCTCATTCCTAAGTTCCAACACTGAAACTTAGGAATAGAATACAAATTTGATCTCTCCCTGTCTTTAAGAATTGTAGATCAATTCCTTCACTAGTTTTTTCCTTTACAGGCATAATTTTTTTTTAATTCAAAAGGTTTTATACCGACACAATAAAATACATTAATTTAAATTCTATTTCCTTCTTCCATTACCTGGATCCTTTTATTTTCTGTCTTTAAAAAAATTTCTTTTGAGATAGAGTCTTGCTCTATTGCCCAGGCTAGAGTGCAGTGGTATAGTCTTGGCTCACTGCAACCTCTGCCTTCTGGGTTCAAGCAATTCTCCTAACTCAGCCTCCCGAGTAGCTGTGACTACAGGCACGCACCACCACGCCCAGCTAATTTTTGTATTTTTAGTAGAGACGGGGTTTCACTATGTTGGCCAGGCTGGTCTTGAACTCCTGACCTTGTGATCCACCCGCCTCGGCCTCCCAAAGTGCTGGGATTACAGGTGTGAGCCACCGTGACCAGCTAAACAAAATTTTTTAAGAGATAGGGTCTTCCTATGCTGCCCATGCTGGAGTGCAGTGGCTATTCGCAGACACAATCATAACTCACTGCAGCCTTGACCTCCTGGGCGCAAGTGATCCTCCCACCTTAGCCTCCAGAGCAGCTGGGACCACAGGCATGCGCCACCATGCCTGGCTAATTTTTGTATTTTTTTGTAAAGACAGGGTTTCGAAACCATCTTGGTCAGGCTGGTTTCGAACTCCTGTACTCGAGTGATCCTCCCACCTCGGCCTCCTAAAGTATTGGATACAGGCGTGAGCCAAAGTGTCAGGCCCATTTCAACTTTTCAAAAGTGGTTCTTAGATACCCTTTTCTAGATTAAAGTGAGATACAGGCTTAACTAACTTCATAATATTCGTAAATGATTTAGGCACTAACAAAGCTTTCAAGGCTTAAAATGAACTCAGAATACTGAAGAAACCACCAACTTTGTTTCCTTAAAAAGAGGAACTATGTATTAAAATGTATCATCAAGATATAATAATCAAAGCAGTCTAGGGAAAAGGCAAGAAAGCCTGAAAACAGACCAAGAATCCACAATGACAGGACAAGATAGAAATGTTAATTCTAAAACAGGGGAAAAGGATAAATTACACAGTGGTGCTAGGATAACTATTTTGAAGAAAGAAACATTATTGTACACCAAAATAATTTTCAAATGGATTAAATAATTAAATCCAAAAATAAAATCACAAACTAACTAGAATAGACATTTGAAAAAGATCTTCCCTTCTCTGAGATCAAAAAGACATTCTCCTGCTTTTGTCTAATAATTATAAAGTTCGTGTTTAGCTCCTTAACCTAGCTGGAATTTATTTTGTGTATAGTATGAAGTGGAGGGACTTAATTTTTTCCATATTGAAGCTGACTGTCCTAACACAATATAGTTAACAAGTGGCCCCTGGTCCACTGATTTGATAAATGACCACATCTATCTACACCAAATTCCTATAAAAGCAAGAGTCGGTTTCTGGACTCTTTTATCCCAGTGATCTATCTGTCTGTTACTGGACAAATACCAAATTTTAAAAACTACCCAAACTTCATACAGATTGAGTAATCTTTATCTGAAATGTTCGGGACCAGAAATGTTTCAAATTTTGGATTTTTTAAAATGTTGGAATATCTGGATTATACCAGTTGAGCATCCCAAATTCAAAAATCTGAAATCCTCCAATGAGCATTTCCTTTGAGTGTCACATCAGTGTCCAAAAAGTTTTGGATTGTAGAGCATTCTGGATTTTGGATTTGGGATGTTCAACCTGTAATATATCTTACATTACATTTTATAGGACACATTTTATCTTTCCGCTTTTTAAAAATATTATTTTCAAAACTCTCTTGGGTCTTGTAGGATGTCTACTGTATGAATATTTGTCTTGTGTACTATACAAACTTAACCTGTAGTGATATTTAACAGGGCAAATCTTCCCAACAACCCCTTTGTAATTCTTTTTCAAAACTGTCCTGGCTATTCTTGCAATATTTATGCTTTTAAAATGCATTTTTCAATCAGTTTGTAAAATTCCATGAATATGTTCGTTTACGCATTAAACAAGACCCAAAATGTAAAACCTTAATGAAACAGAATGATTAATTTGATTAAATCAAAACATTTACAATGTGGCTAAACTACACCAGAACAAAGCTAAATCACAAGTGACAGATTGTAAGAAAATATCTGTAATGCAGTAATCAAAAGACATAAAGATCTCCCATAAAAGAGATTATTTTAAATCCATATGAAAAAAGAAAAACATTTCAACAACAAAAAAATGAACAAAGGACATGAAAAGGTAATTCACAATAGAGGGAAAACAGTCAATAAATACTTGAAAAGATTTTAGTCTCCTTAATAACAAAAAATGACTGTGTAAATACAAGATATCAATAAACTATCAAATTGCCAATGTTTCTAAAAAATTATTAATGACAATTTGACTATAGCACTTTGAAATTGTTACTGAAAGTATAAATTGGCCTAACTTTTCTGGAGGGCTACACAGTATGGTACTTAAAATGTATACGCCCCTTGACACAGCATTGCTACCTCTACTACTTAAAAGAAATCATCCAGATGTGCACACCAATGTTCAAGTATAAGAATGGTAATCTTTATTATTTAAAAGAACAAAAATATCAGTTACATCTTAATTAGGGATTCAGTAAAAACTGAAAAACTTTGGGTCCACACATGAAAGAAAACTGTAAGTTATTAAAAATGAAGGCCAGGCGTGGTAGCTCCCACCTGTAAGCCCAGAACTTTGGGAGGCGGAGGTGGGTGGATCACTTGAGGTCAGGCGTTCGAGACCAGCATAGTCAACATGATGAAACCACATCTCTACTAAAGAATACAAAAATTAGCTGGGCATGGTGGCGTGTGCCTGTAATCCCAGCTACTAGGGAGGCTGTGGCAGGAGAATCACTTGAGCCCGGGAGGCAGAGGTTGTAGGGAGTTGAGATCGCACCACTGCACTCCAGCCTGGGCGACACAGCAAGACGCCATCTCAAAAAAAAAAAAAAAAGAAAAAAGAAAAAGAAAAAAAAAGAACAAGAACCATGTACAAGACATCATCATGGGATAATGTTCATAAAATATTATATGTTAAAAGTGTGGTGGGATTAAGAGTGATTTTTACATTCTTGGTGCTTTTCTGTATTTCTGAGGTTTCTACAATAATCATGTGTTTCTTCTGTAATCAGAAAAAAAATATTTTTAAAGAACATTTCATTTTGTCATCAAAACCAGGGTATTTTCCACAAAGCAAAAATATTATTTCAGGTTGTACTCAGTTTACAAGAGTGGCCAGGTGCGGTGGCTCACGCCTGTAATCCCAGAACTTTGGGAGGCTGAGGCAGGTGGATCCCCTGAGGTCAGGAGTTTAAGATCAGCCTGGTCAACACAGTGAAACACCATCTCTACTAAAAATACAAAAATTAGCTGGGTGTGGTGGTGCATGCCTGTAATCCTAGCTACTCAGGAGGCTGAGGCAGGAGAATCACTACGACCCAGGAGGCAGAGGTTGCAGGGAGCCAAGATCACGCCACTGCACTCCAGCCTGGGTGACAGAGGGAGACTCTGTCTCAAAAAAAAAAAAAAAAAAATCTACAAAGAGCAAAATTAAAACACTGGGACACCTGAGATCCCCAAAGACAAACACTCAAAACAATGTGTGACACTGGACTAAGTCACTCAGGCTGCAGGATGGCCACTCTCTATCGGTTTCCCCCTCTGCCATACCTGTGATGGTGTTGACAACCGTTCGAAGGATAGTGGGAGGCTTTATGAGTTCTTTAAGAATGTTCGACTCGGTAGCCAATGGAAAACCATTGTCAAGCATCTCTTCCAATACCTCATAAACCACAACCACATTGTCTTTGATCACTGGCTCTGAACAGACTCCAAAATAATCCTGATGGAGATAGAATACATGCATTGATCACTCAGATACTGTAAAATAAATAAATAAATAAATAAATAAAAAGAATGTGCCTACAGAGAATAAGGATCTGGCCTGTCCATGTGTTACTGTGCTACTCTTCTACAATGAGGGAATGCAGCATAACCATAGTTCTCCTAGGCAGTCTGTTTGGTAGAGAGCACTAGACTGGCTTATGGTACTACTGTGATTACTAGCTTCCTCTACAAACAAGAGGAACTTAAGTCTTTGGGTTAATTTCCTAAACTTGATAAAATACACAGAATACAAAATTGAATCTTGATTATATATGCTTATGAACAAGAATTTGAAAGAATTACACAAAACAATACTTGATATAACAAAGAACAGTACATGAAAATCTTTACCCCTACTGTTGTGCTATTTCTTAATATTCATGCAGTGAGTAAGAGTTGAGAGGGGAAAAAAATGAAATGAGGGGGACAGGCTAGCATACCTGAAAATCCCTCTGGATCATCTTTAAGATGCTAAGATTCCAAGAACTCTGTCCTTTTATTTAAAAGGCTACCGTTAGATGCTAAATTATCTGGATTGTGGGAAAGTACTGGATTTCAAACCCGAAAACCTAGATTATAATTTTGTCATTTGTAGATTAAGTCATGTTAACTAATTTTGATCTTGATTCTTTAATGGTATAATTAGGATAACACCATTGGAGGCACAGGGCTGTAAGAACTAGGCATGACTAATTAAGCACTAACGCTCATGAATGTACTTTGTAAACTATAAAGCACTACAAAATGGAATGTGTGATCTTTAGCAAGAAATGTTCATGGCCATTCAATGTTCCCTTCTAGCAATGTCAGTATGTCTTTTACAGGACCTCTGAGAGAGTCACGAAACCCTCCTGAACTCATAGAATGAAGGAAAACTTACCCCGTTTGAGAAAGTCCATTCTATTCATGAACAGCTCTGATCATTCCAAAGTTCGTTCTTTTGCTAAACTGAAATTTGCCTCCTAGCTCTGTTTTACAGAGCAAGTATGTAACAGCCCTGCAATTATTTGAAAACTATGAGTTTTCACTTCAGTTTTTTTCTTCTCAGAGCCACACTTTCAAGATACTTGTGCAGTTCATGATAAGGTATGGTTTCCAGGTTGTTTCACCATCTTTCCATTTCTTTGATATCCAAAACTGAACAGACTCTACTAGAGTCTAAATTACATTAGATAACGTCAATTATCTACAAGATTCCAATACCCGGGTCACCTAAGAGTCAGGAATATATTCCTAAAACAAAAAGATTTCCTCTTTTTAAGAGAAAAATTCTCATTTTGAATGAGAATTCAAAAGAAAAAAAAGTCACATATTTCCTTCCCAAGAGTGACTTATTTTTAAAAAATAAAACACCACTAGGTTTTATAAACCAGGCATCATGTGAACTAAGCAGCTGGAAAGGAGCCTCGCAATACGGCCAAGTGCTGCAGCCAGCCAGCGAGCCTGCAATTCTATTGCCAGGCTGCTCCTGACACATTCCGGTCCTGGAAAAATCATGTTGCCGGAAAGGACACACGTCAGAGAAGACCTGATAATCAGGATGTCCACTGACTTTTAACAAGTGCTTCAAAAATGACAAGCTCTGAAGTCTCAGACTTCCAAATTAGCACCTTTACTCTGCTTTCCCAAATTCCTCTATGGTTTCAACTAGATCAAACAACTCTTCTCACTTCCTGTCTTGTAATAAGTTACATTAGTATGGCCATATGAAGCGGCTGTCAGTTCCACCAGTGGAACTGTTCATCTTAGAATGGGTAAAGTATCACATGCAGAAATCATAACAAGCCCTAGTTACAGTGGTTTAAGATCACAACTCCTGGGTTCTTCTAGTTCTTCCACATACTGGGCTTATCATACTTAGGTTTTCACTGCGCAAAGGGGCTGGTATGCTGCATGAGAATTGAAATTCCGGAATAGTAGTACTATCAGAGAGTATTTGCAGGGGAAAACCCAAAACGTATTTTAATTTTCTTGGGAAGGGAAGTTGTTCTAGACGTGAGTACAAGAGAAATCACTCTTTGACTTGCTTTTTAACTTTTATCATAGTATGTGAGTCCTCATTCTCTTCTCCAATTCCACAATTCCAGTGTTCATATGACTCATTCCAGACCTCATATGACACAGAACTTAAACCAAAGGGCCCTTGCTTCTCATTCGAGTTATGCATATAACCACAACAGTTAGAAGCTGAGTGGTTCTGTTGGGAGAAGGTTCCTGTGTGTGAATCCAGGGCCGGTGCAGTCTAAACTCCTGTGCTGCAAGTGGCATTGTGTCCTGCTATCACTGACCTCCCTTAGACACCACTCCCTAAGTTCTTAAAATCTATTCCTGAAGAAAAAGCTTAAAATGAAAACTGCCTCATAAAATGGCTCACTTAAATTCTTACAGGCACATGAGATTTCCCAATCTCATCTTTGCAAGCAGAGCTCATCAGTAGCACTCTCTCGCTAAAAAGAAACACCCCAAACCTAAGAACTAGTACAGGTTCGTGAATTACGCGACTGGGACAGTTAAATTAAGCATTGCTTAGCTTGTTCTACTTGTTCTTTTCTAAAACTTTACGCAATCACTTTCTGATGCAACTCAAAGCAATGCAGATAATAGGATCAAGACCACCAGGCAAAAACAACCTAAACTCTAATTTGTGAGCAAAAAGTAGAATCAGAGCTACAAAGGCTATATACAGTCATCACAAATAGGTTGGCTTTCCCACGCCAGAGGTTCAAAAGTATTCCATTTGTCATTTTGTATGCAGCCAATTCAATAAATAGAAACCAGAAACTTATCAGATGGGAAAGGAAGTGAGTAATACCAGAGTTTCGATTTTTTTTTAAAGTTTCTTAATGGAGGCTTTATACAATGGAAACAGGACTATAAAGACACTTCACGGTTTACATATATGAACTTTCTCACATTCACGAACCTGAAATGTGTCCACCACTCGGTGAAGAAACTCAATGACAAACAGAGGGGGGACCTCCGTCTGGATCACAGCCACAAAAAAGATCTTGTGGCGGTAAACACTTAAGAGATAGTGGTGAGGGGTAGGGATAACTGGAGGCACATTTTCTGCCTCAGTAGCTCTCTCTTGCGCCTCAAAAAAGTAATCACAAACAGAACGGCTGACCACACTCTTCCAGTGTTTCTCCAGGAAAATGTCTCCAGAGGAGTTGATCAAGAAAAGACTATGAATCATGGTGGCGATTGTCAGTGACAGAAGAAAGCCTTTTTCAGTCTGAAAGCCTCAGGACTCTGTAAATTTTCAACTCTAAAAACAAAAGCAGCGATATTCAGTTCCATTCAACCAAAACGTCCTCCCCATCTTTTCCCAACAGTCCAAGACTTACCCATCTTTCAAGACCAGGCCCAATCTTCCCCTCCTGCATGAGCCTGAAGATAGCCCTCCCTTGAATTCCAAAGGATAATGATCAGCCATCTGACGGTCAATCATATACTCCCAGTTCTCTTTACTATCGCCCGAATTGCATCCATTTAAAATAGTACTTAATCTGTGGGTGTCTATTTTCTCAACCAAACTGCAAGCTCCTTGAAGAAAAGGACCGTGCCTCATGTTTTGTGTTGCCTGACTGCAACACAATCAGAGTTCTTTGAAGAGGGCTTCGAAGAACACTGAATTTGATGTCACGTTCTGGCAACAGCTCACGCATATACAAGAAATGTGCAGCTTAATAATACGATAGCCACTGTGGGACCAGCGACCACTTGAAAGGTAACTGGTGCAAACTGAGATGTGCTGTAAGTGTAAGACACACGACAAATTTGGAAGGCTTTGTATGAAAAAAAAAATTTCAAATCTTACCAATAATTTAATATTGATTATATGTTGTAATAATATTTTGGATATCCTGGGTTAATTCAAATATATTAAAATTAATTTAACCTGTTTTATTATTTTAAGGTGGTTACCAGAACACGTACAATTAGATATGTGGTTCGCTTTCCATTTCTGCCCGCCAGAATAGGTGGGAGGAATGGAAAGCTGCTCTTGGGGGTCTTTATTCATCCAATCAGATCTGTTCTCTGAGCACTCCTTAGGCACTTGTTAATGCAGTAAGACACTGGAGGCCTTTAAAAAGATCCCTTGGGGCTCCCACCTGTGACCCCAGCACTTAGGGAGGCCTCCGCGGGCAGATCGCTGGAGCTCAGGTCCAGACCAGCCTGGGCAACAGAGCGAGACCCCGCCTCCAAAAAAAAAAAAAAAATCCCCGGGGGGACAGACACCCCAAGGCCCTCAGGCGGTTGCATCTCTCCGGCGCCAGTCCCCAGGATGTGGCCATTCCGCGGACCGGCGCAGGTGGTCAAAACGCAGAGGCCTGCGGTGCCCAGCGCTGCCGGACGAGACGGCGGGAGAGAGGGACAGCCGGGCATGCAAGGGAGAGGCGGCGGCCCAGGCGGGCGGTCCCTGGGCTGGCCCCGGCCCAGAATCGGCGGCGACGGAGGCCGCGGGGCTGCGGGCGGGCAGGGGCCGGGCTAAAGGGGCACGCCCGTTCCCGGGTGAAGAGGGCAGGGGCGCCGGGCCGCGCCAGCGAGCGCACGTGCGCTGCCATGGCAACAGTGTCCCCTCCGCCCGCCGCCGCCGCGGCGCCGGAGCAGACCCCTCCCAGAGCCCTGAACCCGGCCCCTCACCTCTCCCTGCCGCGTCCCGCAGCCCTGAGAGGTCGCCCGGCGGTATCCTGAGATCCCGCCCCCGCGCCGCGCATCCCGGCCCCGACCCTCACGCGCCCCCTTCTGCCCCCGCCCCAGGCCCGGGGTCGTCACTACTCCTCACCCTGCCTAGCTGCTCACAGAGCCCACCGCTCCTAGGCGCGGACAGGCCCTGCCCCGCCCACCGCGCGCGCTGAGGCAGCCGCTCGCCCGCTGATTGGCCGACCCGGGAGCCTCGCGACCGCTCCGCCCACGATCTGCGCCTGAAGGCCGCTGATTGGGCATCTGGGAGCCGCTCCTCCCCTCTGATTGATCGCTGTTGGCGGCTTGCCCTGTTGTCGGGCTCGAGTACCCCGATTGGCCCTGTTGAGGCCCCGGTCATCTCCGATTGGTGCAGCTCTGTAGCCCCGAGCTCTGATTGGAGGTCGAAGACAGTGCGGGCCGGTTGGCCCCAATCATCCAGTCACAAAGGGCTGGGGCGGCCGCTGCGCTCGGGTGATTGCGGAGTGCTCCTGGAGGGGGCGCTGGAGTATGTGTGTGCCGGGGCGGGGTGGCTTCCGGGCAGGAGTTGCTGACAGCACCTCGTGGGTGATAAATCCTGAGGGCGGCGACTACCCTCCGCTCCATCGGTGCCTTTGGGAAGAGCCGCCTTCTCTATTGTACCGGGCCCTGGGTCAGGTCGGCGCGGCTGGCGTTGGAGCCTCTGACGCCGAGCCCTGAACCCCTACTCTGGAGGCCCCCAGCCCCACTGGGCCGCGGCAGGGCGCCTACCCTCCAGAATCTCAGTTCCCAGACGGGGAGCGAGGGGCTGGACGGGTCTCTCCACCGCTTTGGAGACCTCAGGACTTGGATACGCTTTTGAGTGGTCCCAGTCGTCGTGATCCACGACGGCGTGGAGTGGAAGTCAGGACCAGGGGTCGCCCCAGTGTCGCAGGAAGTCAGGCCCAGATGCGGTGAGGCGTCGCCAGCCTTGGACCCAGCAGTGGGCACTGGTGACAGTGGCGACCTCGCCGATGAGGGGTTCGCCCTCCCTGGCATTAGTTTTCACTTTGGTGAAATGGAGCGTGGGTGGCAGCTCCTCCACACACGAGCCCTTTGCTGAGGTGGTGCGGTGGGGGGTTCTCTCCACGCTTGCTAAGGGCAGACAGTTGGCTGACTTTGAACTAAGGAGAAAAGCCAGAAGCAAAATGGCAGAATGGTGTGACGCTGGTTGGGCTTAGGGACACTGGTGCCAGAGGACTTGGCTTGAACCCACTCCAACACTTAAAACCTGGGTGACGGTGAGAAGGAACTCCTCTAAACTTCAAGTTCCTCAGTTCTCAAATAAGGACGTGAATAGTAGTACCTCCTCCTAGAGTTGTGAGGATTGAGTTAGAAAATGCTAGCAATTGTTATGCCCTAAGGAACAGCACACGATACGATAACACGTGATAATGTGTGTCGAAGGTGCAGAAATGCAGTCGCTGCTGTGAGCATCTCATTCATTCACTGAATTAACATTTGCCGAAAACCGCCAGGTATCGTCCTGTGCTTGATGCTGGAGATGCTGCAATGACTGCTGTCACAGGCATTGTCCCTGTGGTTACAGGGCCCAGCAGGAAAGACAAATGAGAAGCAAGGGACTGCAATGCAGTGTGATGAATAAGGAACGCATAGCGGGTGGGAGGAGTGCTGTAGAGATGGCTGACCTAGAGTCAGGGAAGACCCTCTACCTTGAAACCTGAAAATGAGAATGGATCCCTCAAATGCAGGGATAGATGAACAGAGAAAAAAGTACATGAGGAAGGCTCTGGAGATGAGCAAGTTAAGTATAACTGAGCTGGAATGGTAGGAAGAGTGCAGGGAGATGAGGCTGGAAAGGTAAGTAGGAGCCAAGTGGTTGTGAACCTTGGAATTGCTAATATTTATAAAACACTGTGCCATACACTGTGTTTTAAATTTGTAAGTACCATTCCATAAATATTTAGTGAGCCACCATGTGCCAGGCACTGTTCCAGTGCTTGGATACATAACACCAGTAAAGGAAAGACAAAAATCCCTTGGGGCTGGGCGCGGTGGCTCACGCCTGTGATCCCAGCACTTTGGGAGGCCAAGGTGGGTAGATCACTTGAGATCAGGAGTTCTAGACCAGCCTGGCCAACATGATGAAACCCTGTCTCTACTAAAATTAATTAGCCAGGTGTGATGGCACGTGCCTGTGGTCCCAGCTACTCAGGAGGCTGAGACAGGAGAATCGCTTGAACCCAGGAGGCAGAGGTAGCAGTGAGCCAAGATTGCACCACTGCACTCCAACCTGGGTGACAGAGTGAGACTCTGTCTCAAAAAAAAAAAATCCGTGTCATAGTGAAGCTTATATTTTAGTGGGGGAAAGACAGATAATCAATAAACATAAGTAAAGTACATAGTAGGTTATAAGATGACATGGGCAATAAAAAGAAAAAAAAACTCTATCAGGAGTGTTATGGGATTGGAGGGCAAATTACAGTTTTTAAGAGAGTAGTGAGAATAAGCCTCATTTAGAAGAGACATTAGCGCCAAGACTTGAAGAAGGCAGAGAGTTAACTATAGGGAGATCTCAGGGGAAAGCATTCCAGGAAAGGGAACAGGCACTGCAAAGCCTGTAAGGCCAGAATGCTCCTGGGGAGTTCCTGGAGCAGGAAGGGTGACAGTGTGGCTGGAGTGAAATGAGCGCAGGGTAAAGGAGGAGACAAGGTTACAGGCTGGGTGGCCTGATCACACAGGGGCTAGAAAACTCTTTTAAAGATTATGGAGAGCCCATGGAGGGTTTGGACAAAGGGATGATAGGATCTGATTTATCAGTCATCTGGGTTGAGAAGACTGTGCAAGGAGACCAGTGAGGAGGCCGCTTCAGTGACCCAGGTGAGAGGTGATGGAGCCCAGACCAGGCTGTGGCCATGGAGGTGGTGAGGAGGAGGTGGACTGTGCATGAGTCTCCAGGAGGAGCCAGCTGGATTTTCAGATGGATGGGATGTGGGGAGTGAGAACAAGAGAGAAGCGAGGGCCACTGAGCTTCAGCATGGAGAAGGATAGTTTAATCAACTGAGACTAGAAAGACTATGGGTAGGCCAGGTGTGGTGGCTCACACCTGTAATTCCAGCACTTTGGGAGGCTGAGGGAGGTGGATCACCTGAGGTCAGGAGTTCGAGACCAGCTTGGCCAACATGATGAAACCCTATCTCTACTAAAAATACAAAATTTAGCCGGGTGTGGTGGCGGGTGCCTGTAATTCCAGCTACTCAGGAGGCTGAGGCAAAAGAATTGCTTAAGCCTGGAAGGCGGAAGTTGCAGTGAGCCGAGATTGTGCCACTGCACTCCAGCCTGGGCAATAAAGCAAGACTCCATCTCAAAAAAAAGAAGAAAGAAAGAAAGAAAGAAAGAAAGAAAGAAAGAAAGAAGGAAGGAAGGAAGGAAGGAAGGAAGGAAGGAAGGAAGGAAGGAAGGAAGGAAGGAAGGAAGGAAGGAGGGAAGGAAAGAAAGAAAGAAAGAAAGAAAGAAAGAAAGAAAGAAAGACAGACTATGGTAGGGCAGGTTGGAAGGGAGAAAACTCAGGAGTTTGGTTTTGAACATGTTAAGTTTATTATATGTGTTAGTCCATTTTGCTTTGCTATAAAGCAGGGAGGTCCAATCTTTTGGCTTCCCTGGGCCTCTTTGGAAGAATAATTGTCTTGGGCCACACATAAAATACAGTAACACTAACAATAGCTGATGAGCTAAAAAAAAAAAAAAAAAAAAAAATCACAAAGAAATCTGATAATGTTTTAAGAGAGTTTATGAGTTCGTATTGGGCTGCATTCAGAGCTATCCTGGGCCGCATGCAGCCTATGGGCCTCGGGCTGGACAAGCTTGCTATAAAGGATTACCTGAGACTCAGTAATTTATAATAAATGTAAAAGAAGTTTATTTTGCTCATGGTTCTGTAGGCTATGCAAGCGTGGCACCAGCATCTGCTCGGCTTCTAGTGAGGCTTCAGGAAGCTTTCACCTATGGCAGAAGGTGAAAGGGGAGCAGGCAGTTGCATGGTGAAAGCAGAAGCGAGCCAGAGAGAGAGAGAGAGAGAGAGAGAGAGAGAGGAGGTGCCAGGCTCCTTTAAACAACCAGCTCTCTTATAAACCAACAGAGTGAGAACTCACTCATTAGCACGGGGAGGGCACCAAGCCATTCACAAGGGATCCACCCCCATGACACCTACTAGACCCACCTCCAAAACTGGGGATCACATTCCGACATAAGATTTGGAGGGGACAAACATCCAAACTATATCAATGTATCTGTGAGCTCCATTAGCTATCCAATTGATGTTGAGAAGGCAACTGGACATATGAGTCCAGGGTTCAGGAGAGTGCCTGAGCTTGAGATATAAATTTGGGTGTTTTTAGTATATGGATATTTAAAGTAGTAGGACCTGTTGCGATGACTGAGGGAAAGAGCGTGGAGAGATAAGAGAACCAGATTCCAGGGGCTCTCCAAATTTAAGAGTTCACATAAGAGAGGAGGATCCGGAATCATGTAATTCCCCCAACTATAAAATGAATTACTGTTGTGATCCCCTTTTTGTAGATGAGGAAGGTGCAAAGACTGCTTAAATAACCTGCCTAAGGTCAAACAGCAAAACTGTGATTCAAGGACGTTGGAAGATCTGAGCAGAATGGCTCAGATTCCACACCACCTATCTCTAAGCCCAAGAACCCACTGAAGAAATGTGAAGCAGGAGAGTGGCACGCTTTCAGATTTCCATTTCAGAAAGACTACGTGTGCAGGATGGACTGGAACAGGCTGAGCCTGGAGGCTGGGAGGTCATTTAGACAATTGCAGCAATCCCTAGGAGAGAGCTTGTGCCTGGAGCCATGAGGCAGGGATTAGAGAGAAGTGGACGCCTTCCAGAGAAGATAGGGATTAGGGATTAGTGGAATGTCGGTGGTGAGGCAGAGTAGGTTTCTAATTCGGGCAACAACGTGGATGGAAGCATCATGCATTGAGATGGGGATCACTGGAAGAGAGGCCCCTTGAGGGGAGGGTGTATGAATCCAGTCATACAGCAATGCCTGGGGGCATGAACCAAGTTGACACTCAAGTACTTGTTGAATTGAATCAAGTAACATAGAATCTGAGAGCTCATATAATAGTTTCCCATGACTTTAAGAGAGGCCACAGGAAATCATTGACAAATGATAAGTCAGTCTATTTTGTGCATAAAAATCTCTAGGGAAAGATTTTCTAAAGCTGCCACTGACAAACCATTCTGGTGTTTAACAGCTGAGAAATTTTTCTACCATAAAAAGTCAATCCCAGCTATCAGGATTCACTGAGAACCATTTATTTATTTATTTATTTATATTTAATTTTTGGTCCCAGACAAGAAGGGCCTTGCCCACCCAGAAAGACCTTTTTTTCAGAGCTCCAACGTCATTTCTGTGGCTTTGCCACTTCCTCCCTGTTCACACGTATGCTCTCCTTGCAACACACCTCACTACCGGTCATGCACTGAAGCAATGGAATGCCTTCTTCTCATACCCCCCTTCTCACAGAGCCCTCTACCTGGCACATGTTTGTCTTTTTCTAATCCTATTTTGGAAATTCGCTCCAGCCCGCAAGGCCCAGCCATATGTTTCCTCCTCCACAAAGTCTGTTTGAAGCTTCATACCCCCACACTGGGAGTAATGTTTCCCTCCTCTGTGATCAAAGAGCATTTCCCGGCTCTTTCATGTAACCTACAGAGCGGGCACACTCTGCCATGCATCAGTGTGTGCATCTGCTGACCAAATCTGGATTCTAAGCTCTTTGGGAAACCATAGTGTGTGTCTCACAATGTCTAGTGAACAATCACCGATTAAACTAACAGTGATGGAGTGCTTACAACCTCCTGGACACCGCGGGTACAAAGATGCGGTACTCTATGTTACTTCAAGGAACATACAATCAAGTGGAGGGAGGATTTAAAGAACAGACCACTCCCCTTATCAAAACCAGGCCAGGCGCCGTGGCTCACACCTGTAATCCCAGCACTTTGGGAGTCTGAGGCAGGTCACCTGAAGTCAAGAGTTCGAAACCAGCTTGGCCAACATGGGGAAACCTTGTCTCTACTAAAAAATAAAAATAAAAAAAAAAAATTAGCTGACTGTGGTGGCGTGCGCCTATGGTCCCAGCTACTCGGGGAGGCTGAGGCAGGAGAATCACTTGAACCCAGGAGGCGGAGGTTGCAGTGAGCCAAGATCGCGCCACTGTACTCCAGCCTGGGCTACAGACGGAAACTCCATCTAAAAAAAAAATCAAAACCAGCTCCGTCAAGCCTGGCCATGAAAGGAGCCCGTCCATGTGGAGAGGAGAAACTGAACCTGACACCCTACTCTAGAAAAAGAGACCCACCTTCCCCTTAGGGACCTCTCACTGCTGGCTACAGCTCCCACCACCATAGTGGTTTTGGGCAGGTCAGTATCCCTTTAACTCTTCAATGGCATTTAGACACACTATTTTTTTGTTGTTTGTTTAATTTTCTATGGCAGAGCAGAAACTAGGATGGACATTTATCCAAAGCTTGTTTAAAGACTTGAAGATAGACCGGGCGCAGTGGCTCATGCCTGTAATCCCAACATTTTGGGAGACAGAGGTGGGTGGATCAGTTGAGGTCAGGAGTTCCAGACCAGCCTGGTCAACATGGTGAAACCCCGTTTCTACTAAAAATACAAAAATTAGCCAGGCATGGTGGCGGCCGCTTGTAATCCCAGCTACTTGGGAGGCTGAGGCATGAGAATAGCTTGAACCTGGGAGGCGGAGTTTGCAGTGAACCAAGATCGTGCCACTGCACTCCAGCCTGTGTGATAGAGCGAGACTCAGTCTCAAAAAAAAAACCAAAAAAACAAACAAACAAACAAAAGACCTGAAGATAACAGGAAGTGAGCAGAAAGAGTAACATGCAACTAAAAATGTAGCTCACAAATGTGATCCAATCCTGGCATCTTAGATGTCTCTATGGGATGCACACCTGCTTCTGGGGGCAGGGGTGCTGTGTACCTCCTTTCACCCAGGAACCCCAGGAAGCCATCTCAAGTTCCTGAAATTCAAGCCCTGTCTGACAAGGAGACAGCAGCCTCCCTCTCCTGGTGGCCTCAGGCTGGCTTCCTGGTTCCAGTCTCCTGAGGGACATAATTATTGCACCAAATTGTCCCTTCTCCAGATGATTAACATAAGAATATCCAATCATGAGGCCACACTCTTGCCTCAGGGGCATGGCATTATTCTGTGGCTTGTTAGCAGACGCTCCAAGGTTCTTTCTCTACACTTTCCCTGGATGGCTTCATGAGTGTACTACTGTTTTAATGATGACAGCTCTCAATGTATCTCCAACCTTAACTGTTTTCCCCAGCATAGTAAACAATACTACCATCCACCCAGCTACTCAAACCCATGAGTCATCCTCAAGTCCTCCATTACCCTCATCCCCTCATGTAATCAGAAGTACACCCTGTGGATTCTATCTTTAATGTACATCAAGAATTCAGGCTCTCTCCGATGTAATGTCATCACTGTAGTCCAGGCCACCATCACCACTTCCCTGAAAGATGATAATCACTGCTGTACTGGCCTCCCATTTCTACTCTCACCCCTCCAATTCATTTTCTATACAGCAGCAAAAGTGAACTTTTAAAACTGTAAACAGTTATGTGCAGCTTGGAACCCATCAATGCATTCCGATGGCATTAAATCAAAAATGCCTTTACTTCTTTTTTTTTTTTTTTTCCTTAGAGTCAGGGTCTCACTGTGTTGCCCAGGCTAGAGTGCAGTGGTGTGATCATAGCTCATTGCAGCCTTGAACTCCTGGACTCAAGCAATACTCCCGCTTCAGCCTCCAGAGTAAATGGGACTACAGGCATGCAACCACACCCAACTACCTTTACCAGTTATCTGTCCTCTCCATCTCTCCAGCTGAATCTCTTGCCACACCTCTCCACCACTCACCCCCACTCTCAGCTCTGGGCCTAGAATATGCTCTTTCCTCTGCTTGGAAGCTCCTGTTCTTCCTTTAAGTCTTCCTTTATGGTACCTTCTCAGGAAGTCTTCCATTAAGCACCTTGTCTAAATCTACCCCCCATCTTCCTCTTCCTCTACCACCCTAAGTATTCTGTCTCTATTCTTTATAATACCCATCACAGCTTGTAATTACTGTGTTTATTTCTCTGTGGTCTCTTCTTCTTTGTCAGTCTTCCCCCCTAGAGTACATGCCCTCTGAGGGCAGGCACTATGTCTGTCCTGCTCACCTTTG
This sequence comes from Theropithecus gelada, assembly GCF_003255815.1. Lineage (NCBI taxonomy): Eukaryota > Metazoa > Chordata > Mammalia > Primates > Cercopithecidae > Theropithecus > Theropithecus gelada. The sequence goes on along the minus strand of NC_037676.1, from coordinate 41,116,505 downwards.
TAGTCATTGCCTAGCATAAATCTGGCACCCAGGATATTTCAATAAATGTTTGTTGCCCTGTGAAAAACAGTTTGGGGATCTCTCAAAGAACTTAAAATAGCACTACCATTCAACCCAGCAATCCCATTACTGGACATATATCCAAAGGAAATAAATTGTTCTACCAAAAAGACACATGCACCCGTATGTTCATCACTGTGCTATTCACAACAGCAAAGACATGGAATCAACCTAGGTGCCCATCAACGGTGGATTGGATAAAGAAAATGTGGTACATATATACCGTGGAATACTATGTAGCCATAAAACAGAGTGAAATCATGTCATTTGCAGCAACATGGATGCAGCTGGAGGCCATTATCCTAAGCAAATTAATGCAGAAACAGAAAAGCAAATACTGCATGTTTTCACTTGTAAGTGGGAGCTAAATGTTAGGTACACACAGACACAAAGATGGGAACAATAAACACTGGGATCCCAAAAGAGGGGGAAAGGGAGGAAGTCAAGGGTTGAAAAACTACCTATGGGTACTGCGCTCACTACTTGGCCGACGGGATCATTAAAGCCTCAGCATCATGCAATATATTCATGTAACAAACCTGCACGTGCACCCCTGAATCTAAAATTTTAAATAAATAAATGTTTGTGGCTTACATGGACTGTTGTGATTACCTTCCACTGTTGGTGAAGGAGGGGGACCCCTGCCCTAAAAAGTATAAGATGGCCAAACACATGACACCTGGCCCTGGACGGATGAGGTTGACAGCAGTTTATTCACAATGTAAACTCACAGCTGCAGGAGGAGGAGATTGCAGACTGTGGGGGCTGCATTCTGGAGTAGAGCAAACCCCCAGAGAGGCAGCTTTGGTAAATACAAGAGGGCAGGATGGCCCTTGGTTCCCATTGGAGCATGTGATTGGTTTGTTTGAATTATTTCACAGGCTAATGAGAGGGTGAAGCTCATTAGGTTGAGAACTGCATGGGGTGCAGCTTGTCCTGCTGACAGAATTAGCCAGGGATGTCTGGTGAGATTAGGGGAATTCACGAGGCTTTGGGCCCTGTGATCTTCAAGAATGTCAAGGTCGCACTTGAAAGTTTAGTTCTTACCATACATGGATCTATAATAGCATCTGGACAAGAGACATACACATATAGTAGCCAGAGGCAGGGGGTAGGGAGAAGAGATTATTTTATTACAAGACTAAGTGAATGAATTATTATACTATAGCCCTGTGATTTGTATGTACGGGCTACTAGATGAGTAACTAATAAGTTTCCTTAAAAAACTGAATTCCTAATCCTACTTTTTTTTTTGAGACATGGTCTCACTCTCACCCAGGCTGGAGTACAGTGGCGTGATCTTGGCTCACTGCTGCAGCCTTCACCTCCTGGGCTTAAGTGATCCTCCCACCTTAGCCTCTCAAGCAGCTGGGACTACTGGTGTGTGGTCACCATACCTGGCTAATTTTTCTATTTTTTTTTGTAGAGACAGGGCTTCACAACATTGCCCAGGCTGGTCTCGAACTGGACTCAAGCAATTTGCCTGCCTCGGCTCCCAAAGTGCTAGGGTTGCAGGTGTGAGCCACTGTGCCAGGCCCCCTAATTCTCCTTTATTCTTGTCCTAAATGGGAGCCCATGGGGATTATGCTTAGCTGCATGTAACAGAAAAGCCAAATAACACTGGCTTAAACAAGATAGGGGTTTAGTTTTCTCTCCACATCATGAGAAGTCAAGAAGTTCATAAATCCAGAGCTGGAATGGCAGCTTCCATCATGGACTCAGACATCTCTCAGCTTGTCATTCTACCCTTCCTGGGGGTGGAGCTTTCATCCTCATGCTCATAACGTTGTTGCTGTGGCTCCAGGCATCAAGCTATATTCCAGGCAGAAAAGAGAAAAGATAAAAAGCAAATGGGCATGAGCCAACTGAGTTGGCTCCCTTTAAGGAACTTTTCCTGAATTCCACTAGTACTCTCTTGTTCAGATAATATTATGTTAAAAGAGGTCCTGGGATTTTTCTTAGCTGGGCACATTACTGCCCCCACTGCCACTTCCAAAATGGATTCTGTGAATAAAGAAGACAGGAGAATGGATATCCAATAGGCAACTAACAAACAGGCAATCCACAGCCAGTGGGAGTGAACAGTGTGATTACAATCAGTGAATAGAGTGAATATTTTAATTAAGGTCTGGAATTGAAGGGCTTAGGTAAGGTGGACTGGAAAACAGGAAGGTCCACAAGATAGCCTTTACTTAAATTTTTTTTTTTTTTTTTGAGGGTCTTGCTCTGTTGCCGAGACTGGCCTTGAGCTGCTGGTCTCAAGCAATCTTCCAGCCTCGGCCTCCTGAGTTGGGATTACAGGCACAAGCCACAGTGCTCCACCTTTTATTTAATCTTGTTAGAAAACAAGACAGAAACATGTCCATTGTGAAAACAAGGTACAGTACGTGATGCCAGGGTAAGGGTCATGTCTGAAAGCATCGTGGGGATGACAAGCAATCACAAGGTCATCGCTACAAACTGGCAGTGTGACCTCAGGAGTTTACCTCGGGAGGTCCTTGGGTCTCATGGGTCTTAAAATGAGAGGATTGAACTATTATCTGTAAGATCTTTCCCAACTCTAAAATTCTAGTGTTTTTTTTTTTTTTTTTTTTTTTTTTTTTTTTAAGAGAGGGTCTGGCTCTGCTGACCAGGCTTAAAGTACAGTGGCATGATCTCTGGTCACTGCAACCTATGCCTCCTTGACTCAAGTCATCCTGCAACCTCAGCCTTCAGAGTAGCTGGCACCACAGGTGTGCACCACCATGCCTGGCTAATTTTTTTTATTTTAAAGGATGGGGGTTTCACCATATTGCCCAGGCTGGTCCTGAACTCCTGGGCTCAAGGGATCCTTCCGCCTCGGCCTTCCAAAGTGCTGGAATTACAGGTGTGAGCGACCACACCTGGCCAACTTTTATTTTAATTAAGGGAAATATTTTAGACAAATGGAAGGTTTCATAGAAAACAGATGAAGAGCTGGGTGAGACAGCACACACCTGTATTCTCAACTACTCAGGAAGCTGTGGGCAGATCGATTGACCCCAGGAGTTCATGACTGTTCTGGGCAACAGAGCAAAGCTCTATCTCTGAAAACAAAACCAACCAATCAACCAAGAAACAAAAAAGATCAAGCAGAGGTGCTCCAGAGGACGCAGGAATAGAATTCCGGAGCAATGTCTACTTGGCCTCCGTCTTCATTCCATGGTGGCCCCTGAGTCTTGTGGCGCTCACTTCTACATAGTTCCATGTGTGACTTCAACAAAATAAAATGACGCATTTACTGGTTAAAAATCAGACAGATTACCATCAGATATGGAAAATTGCTTTTACTTGATAATAAGAATCTTACGCACTTTATACCAAAGCCATCACATTAAATAACTAGCGTTTCAAATTTTGACACTGCATAATAAACCCTCATTTCAAATGACTGGAGAAATATTCATCAAATCTCATGGAAGAATGACAGAATTTTCTCCAGAATTTATCGGAAAAGAAAAGAGGTTGGACTGTCAGGAAACGTTTTCAGGGTAACATACTTACTATTTTCTAGATAGTTACTCAGATAACACTTGTACGCAGAGGGAAACACACCCCTGAGCTTTGCAAACACTTGTTTCCTGTGTGTCAGACTTGCCTGCATCCTGTTTATCAAATGGAACTGATAGTAGTTGGACGCAAAGACCAGAACAACTTACCTCTCATTGGTCACCTGCTTTTCTTTGTCATACTTTTAGCGTTTGCAAAGTTTTAAAAATGTGTTTATCATTTGGTAATTATTTTTAAACTTTATTAGAAAATACAGTCTCAGTTCTGAACAAATTATCCTTAAATTTCTTCCTCTAGTAGTTACACTTTTCAGTATCAGTGAAGTTTTATGACTCCTCTATTTTTCCTACCCGCACAGCATCTAAAGTGTGTCTTTACAGAATAGCTGGAAGTCCCAGCTTTATCCTCTCTCCGCGTTTCCCTCTCACAGCCCCCTCCTCTTGGACTCTGCTCTTCCTCTCAGCACCGTAACCTCTTTTATTTCCAGATAGGTTTTGAAAACACCATCTGTTCTCATCTTAGGATCCCTGTGGCAGATGATAGGTGAACCCCACATCCCAGACACATGACCACCAAAGATATTCTTGCCTTTTTAATGTTTATCAAGTTCCTCCTCGGACAACAGAAAGTAAGTCATATTTAGGTATTTATGAAAGGTAACACAGACCTTTAAAAATATGATCATGATACATTTCGAATGAGAACTGTGTGAAAAATATACAGGTCCTATTGTTTCCCTAGTCGTTTTGTCTTTTCTTCAACCAGAAAATGATCCGCTGCCAGCGACAGGGAGACACACAACTGGTCCTTATTCTAAGGACCGGGTCCAGCCTGGAATGCGGTCCAGCGAGGAGTTCTTGCGCCGGCCGCTGGGACTGGGCGGTAATGAGCCGCTGATTTCGGAAGGTGGTGCTGTTGGGTGTGAGGGGAGATCTGGCTCGCCCTGGAACTCAGCAAGCGGCGTGCAAAAAGGAAGCCGCGATTTCCAAGGCGGATTCCCCTCGCTGGGACACTAATCTTGAGAGTGAGACTTCTAAGGACTCTGAGAGTTTGAGGCAGAGGCAGAACGGCTCTGGGCTGAGTGATGGGGAGAATACCAGCACCCAGCGCGGGTGGCGGGCGCGGGGCCGAGCGCGCGCATCCAGGGGCGCCTTGGGGACTGGGCGCGGAGAAGAGTTGCCGGGAGGAGAGAAAGGGTGGCGCTGGAAACCAAATGGCTTTCATCCCCTGGAGACAAAGAGGTGCCTTCTTTTGACAACAGCTGCCAGTGGCACACACACCATACGGCGGGGCGGGCGGGGGAGGGGAGCCCGGGAGGAGAGCGTCTAAGGCGGGGACCGGCTCTGACTTTCAATAATGGGTGGTTGCCATGGTGACGGGCCAGGCATCTGAAGGGGCGACTGAAAGCACCCATTGTTCTGGGGCCCGGCTGCCTGGGTTGTGCCTGTTCCTAAGCGACACCTTTAGACACCTCCCTCCGTGCAGCGGCGAGCTGCGGCCCGCGGCTGGGAGCACCTCCGCGGGAGTTTCACACCAGGGCCCCAGACCGCAGATCGCAGCGCCATCGCGGCTGCACGCGCGCTGCATAACAGAGGGCAGCGCCGCCTCCCATGCACTATCCACCCGAAATCCGAGCGCGATGCGCGCCCGCCTGGGCCCAGACGCGCAGGCCGGGACACGCAGCTCCGCCAGCTCCCCGCTGTCCCGGGGAGACTTCGAATAACAATGCGGAGCAGGACCTGGTGACTCCACAGATAACTCGCGGAGGTCTGGGGCGAGGGCACTCGGGAAAGCCCCGCAGAGTCACTTTGCAGTCGTACTGGAAGGAAAAGCAGGACGGAATCACAAGATAAAGAAGATTAAAAGTAACACGGCAGCGTTGCAATGTTGCTTGTAAGAGCAAGCAGCTGGAAACAACCTAAAAGTCCGTCCCTGGGGGCTGGGTGAATGATATGGGGCGCATCCCTCTGCGGGAACACTAAGCTGCCATTAAAGAGTACAGGGCAGCTGTATTTGCTGAGACGTGGAAAATTTCCCGTGTATTCTAAGTAATAAAGTGCAGAAGAGTATGAGTAGGGGTGTGTGTATGTGGTATGTGTGTTTGCATCTCTGGAAGTGGTTGCTTCTTAGGATGGTCACTGGGACTAGGAGTGGAGGAGAGAAAGAAAACTTGCTTTTCACCATACTAGAATCTTCCGCACCTTTTGAATTTTGCCGTTTATACTATGTCTTACCTGTAAAGAAAAAAGAACTTTGAAATAAAATTGCATTTGCTTGAACACTGTCTAATGAGATGTGCCACTTTCCATCAAGCATCTGAACTCATTTTTAGTGCTTTAATAAATATTAATTTTTAAAATATATATGCACAAATGCCATTAGCCCACAGATATGTAAAAGTAGTGGCAGTGGCAAGTTAGAGATAAAAATATACACTTATTTCCTGCCTTCCTGTGGTGCAGAGATGGACGGAGCCAGCTGTCATTCAAGGAGCCTGCTGTATAACCCATCTATTATTATATCACGTTAATCACAGGGCCTTCACATTAAACAAACATGACATTAGGGAAATTTTCCTAGTTACAAAATGGTATATAATCAGTGAAATGGACTACTGAACACCAAATGTCATGGATGATTTTTTTTTTTTTTTTTTTTTTTTTTTTGAGAGGAGTCAAGCTGCCACCCAGGCTGGAGTGCAATGGCGCAATCTCTGCTCACTGCAACCTCCGCCTCCCGGTTTCAAGTGATTCTCCTGTCTCAGCCTCTGGAGTAGCTGGGACTACAGGCGCCCACCACCACGCCCAGCTAATTTTATTTTATTTTATTTGTATTTTTAGTAGAGATGGGGTTTCATCATGTTGGTCAGGCTGGTCTTGAACCCCTGACCTCAGGTGATCCACCTGCCTTGACCTCCCAAAGTGCTGGGATTACAGGTGGGAGCCACCGCACCTGGCCATGGATGTTATTTCTACACAAATAAAAATAATCATTACTTAGCAATGACTTCAGTGACTAATGATAGTAAGTTAACATCTATTGAGCATTTACTGTGTGCCTTATTGAGCACTGGGTTTAGAGTTTGATATGCAGGCTGGGAGCAGTGGCTTATGCCTGTAATCCCAGCATTTTAGGAGACCGAGGAGGGTGGATCACTTGAGGTCAGGAGTTGAAGACCAGCTTGGCCAACATGGTGAAACTCCGTCTCTACTAAAAATACAAAATTAGCTGGCCATGGTGGCATGGGCCTGTAGTCCCAGCTACTTGGGAGGCTAAGGCAGGAGAATCACTTGAACCTGGGAGGCTGAGGCTGCAGTGAGCCAAAAGGGCAATATATTGAGACTCAGTTTAAAAAAAAAAAAGAGTTTGATATGCATTATTTTAATCTTCAAAACAATTTCCCTATTTCACAAATGAAGAAACAGAAACATTCTTCAGTTTACCTGATATCACACAACTAAGAAAGCCACAGTCTGGATTTGAATTCACATCTGACTGACTCTAAAACTTAAGTTTTTAACCTCTACCCTACCTATTACTTTTAAAATTATAGTGAAAATTCAGGCTCAGTATGACTGTCTGTAATCCTGTAGTTTCACGAATTGAATAAAAGGTGTCTAAAGGTTGAGAACTAGATTACCTTTGAGGAAACAGTTGCAAAGTATAGCAGGTATAGCTGATGTAGTCTTCATCTCAGTCCATAACTAAAGTTTGATTGGAATCCAGTCAAGCTCATTTGTTTGTGTTGTCTACGGCTGCTTCTCTGCTACTATGGCAGAGTTGAGTACTTGTAACAACCAAAGATATTGACTAAATGGACCTTTACAGAAATGTTTGCTGATCCTTGTTCTAGAGGGATGGTCATGTACTCAGAAAGGCAAAAGAGAACAAAACTTTTAGAATTTAAAAATACCAGCCCATTCTAAATGTGTTATTTTCATATTCACCCAAGTACTCCATTCCTGTTCAAAATCCCATATTCAGGCCAGGGGTGTTGGCTCACACCCGTAATCCCAGCACTTTGGGAGGTTGAGGTGGGTGGATCATTTTAGGTCAGGAGTTCAAGAGCAGCTTGGCCAATATGGTGAGACTCCCATCTCTACTAAAAATACAAAAATTAGCCAGGCATGGTGGTGAGTGCCTTCTAATCCCAGCTACTTGGGAGGCTGAGGTCGGAGAATTGCTTAAACCCGGGAGACAGAAGTTGCAGTGAGCCGAGATCGTGCCACTGTACTCCAGCCTGGGCAAGAGAGTGAGACTCCAATTCAAAAACAAAAACACAAAATTGCATATTCAGTGCTGACCTAAAGAGCTTTAGCATTTGGGGAAATAACACCCGTTTTTAACAGGATGAATATGGTATGGATTTCATTCAACCACAAAGCCTCTTTTTTATGCTTGATTGGAGCCAAAAGGCTGAGAAGCAATAGGGTTCTTTGGTTTTGTTTTTTGGTTGGTTTTTCTGTGAGAAGGAGCTAGCTTACCTATGAGCACACATCCTTTGCTCCTGAGTCTGTTCTTAAGCAAAGACTTTCCAGGAAAAGAAATAAGCCAAGGATAGATGATATTTTGCCAAAATGAAGTAATTATTATGGCTTGAGATATATATACACCGTACTTGGAACCGACTTAGAGAGATGATTGCCAGTTTTCCTTAGATTTCAAATAACAGTGCTCCTTTTAAAAAAGTTTTAATGGCTCTAGAAAACATACCGAAGATTGTGTGAATTTGTAGAAGAGGACAGGGCTCTCTGTCAGGACCGTGGCCACCAATTGCAGGGTGGAACTTTCAGTGAAACTGATGTGAAGGGATATGAATTCCAGTTACCCCTTCTCTTGTCACTGTCTCTGTCACCTTCTGCCCCAGAGAGGTGGCAGTTGCTCCTTGTTGCACAACCAGAAACCCAAGGTTATGCTTATGGACATCACCTGCTTCTAAGAGCCAAAAGCTGTAGGTGTCTTTAGGCAACATGCCAGATGGCTTTGAAATTTTGTTTCTTTAAGCTGGGAAGAACTCTCTAGAAGCTCCTCCACCCAGCTAACAGTTGACCTGTGTTGGCTTGTTTAAAACACTCATGAAATTGGCCATAGTACAAAACTCTTATGAAGCACTGGACTTACCAGTAGAAACAGAGTACGTCTATGTTATTATGGTAGAGCTATCACTACTCAATATCACTTGTAGGTCTAGGCAAATACTAATTCTAGCTAATAAAAATTAGGTTCTGATTATAGAATCTGGGTGGTGGGTATATGGGTGTTTACTGTACATTTATTTTTTCTTTTCTCTCTTATTCTATTTTTTATAATTTTTTATATTTTTTGGAGACAGGGTCTCTCTCTGTTGGCCAGGCTGGAGTTCAGTGGCTCACTGCAGGCTCCACCTGCTGTGCTGCGCAAGCCATCCTCCCACCTCAGCCTCCTGAGTAGGTGGACTACAGGTGTGTACCACCACACCCGGCTAATATTTATTTATTTATTTATTTATTTATTTTGAGATGAAGTCTCGCTCTGTCACCCAGGCTGGGGTGCAGTGACACTCACTGCAGCCTCTACCTCCTGGGTTCAAGCGATTCTTGTATCTCAGCCTCCCAAGTAGCTGGGACTGCAGGCACGCACCACCACACCTGGCTAATTTTTATATTTTCAGTAGAGACAGGGTTTTACCATGTTGTCCAGGCTAGTTTGTAACACTTGGGCTCAAGTGATCCTCCCACCTCAGCCTCCCAGAGCGCTGGGATTGCAGGTATGAGCCACCGCACCCAGTCATTTACTGTGATGTCTTACAAATTTCCTATATGTTTGAAGTTTCTTCTAACCAAATACTGGGAAAAAATTAGATTCCGGTCTGAAAGCTGTCTTTTCTCCAGTTTTCTGGAAGACAAAACAAGATTGAGAAAATATTAGAACTTAGGTAAAAACATATATATCCTCTCCCCCAAAAATACCTCAATTAAGATCATAAGGATTCCATGAATAATAAAAATACAAGATAAGATTCATAAGCTATGATAATGTTAATGATCTTTTCCTAAGCCTTGAAAACACTTTGGGAAAAACATTTGGACATTTCCTAATAAAATAATTCCCAGGATTATTCTTTTTTTTTTTTTTTTGAGACGGAGTCTCGTTCTGTCGCCCAGGCTGGAGAGCAGTGGCCGGATCTCAGCTCACTGCAAGCTCCGCCTCCCGGGTTTACGCCATTCTCCTGCCTCAGCCTCCCGAGTAGCTGGGACCACAGGCGCCCACCACCTCGCCCGGCTAGTTTTTTGTACTTTTTTTGGTAGAGACGGGGTTTCACCATGTTAGCCAGGATGGTCTCGATCTCCTGACCTTGTGATCCGCCCGTCTCGGCCTCCCAAAGTGCTGGGATTACAGGCTTGAGCCACCGCGCCCGGCCCCCAGGATTATTCTTAAATTATCAATGAATAATAGTAAGACTAATTGTGTGTGTAAGCGGAATGTTCTCCTCCCATTCAGACTTAAATTGCCATTACTTAATTGTTTCTAACTCCCAAGTAGCCCTCTTTGAACACTTTCATCTCCCGGAATTTACCAAAAAGCCTCAACCCATGAGGATGTTGAAGTTCCCTCTTTCATTTTCTCTCATCTCCCTAATAAGCATCCATTGCCATCTCTTGCTACAGCTCCCAAACTACCCCCGAGCTTCTACTCAGTCCACCTCTCAGCATTTTCTGCACACATATAAACAAGCAGAGAAGAATATGAAGTGACTACTGAACATCGTACGTTTGGCTAATTAGACCTAATGAATTTTCTTAGCTTACTGGTATTTTTATATTAATATACTGATATTTCATATTCATATACTATTACACCCTAAACCTAATCCCCCGCTCCACAAAAAGTCTCTTAAGTACATAAGGAGCTACGTATTTAGCTTAATAAGAAAAAAGAAAGAAATTGAAGAAGAGAAAATGAAAATAACAATAAAAAGTGAAATTGAAAACTGATCAAGCAAAAAAGAGAGAAAGTAAGGGAGATGGGGAGAGTTAATACGTACAAAAAAATAGAAAGAATGAATAAGACCTAGTATTTGGTAGCACAACAGGGTGACTATGGTCAATAATAATTTAATTATACATTTTTAAAAATACTGAAAGAGGGGCAGGGCACAGTGGCTTACGCCTGTAATCCCAGCACTTGAGAGGCCAAGGTGGAAAGATCATTTATTTGAGGGCAGGAGTTCGAGACCAGCCTGACCAACATGGTGAAACCCCATCTCTACTAAAAAACAAAAATTAGCTGGGCGTGTTGGCTGGTGCCTGAAATCTGAGCTACGTGGGAAGCTGAGGCAGGAGAATTGCTAGAACCCAGGAGGCAGAGGTTGCAGTGAGCTGAGATCATGCCACCATACTCCAGCCTGAGTGACAGAGCAAGACTCCATCTGAAAAATAAATAAATAAAATAAAAATTACTAAAAGAGTATAATCAGGTTGCTTGTAACACAGAGGATAAATGCTTCAGGGGATGGATACCCCATTTATTTATTTATTTATTTATTTATGTGTTTTTTTGAGACAGTCTCGCTCTGTTACCCAGGCTGGAGTACAATGCCACGATCTCAGCTTACTGCAACCTCCACCTCCCAGGTTCAAGCGATTCTCCTGCCTCAGCCTCCCGAGTAGCTGGGACTATAGGCGTGCACCACCAGGCCCAGCTAATTTTTCTAGTTTTAGTAGAGATGCGGTTTCACCATGTTGGCCAGGATGGTCTCAATCTCTTGACCTCGTGATCAGCCCACCTCGGCCTCCCAAAGTGCTGGGATTACAGCCGTGAGCCACCAGACCTGGCCAGATACCAGATTTTACATGATCTGATTATTATGCACTGCATGCCTGCATCAAAACATCTCATGTCCTCCATAAATATATACACTTGCTATGTACCCACAAAAATTAAAATAAAAAATTAAAAAGGGGGAAAGTAAAGTAAAAATAAAAAGAATAAGAAAGATACAACCATGAATATGGGAGAGATTAAAGATATAAATGTTTACTTCACAAAATTATGTGGCAGCAAATATGATAATCTAGAGGAAATGGGTAACTTCCAGGTAGCATATGAATTACCAGAAATGACCCAAAAGAAAATGGAAAATCTGAATGGTCCATTATCATAGAAGAAATCGGAAAGGTTATTAGACATCTTTCATTAGAAGAAGAGGAAACAAGTCCGGCATGGTGACTCAGACCTGTAATCCCAGCACTTTGGGATGCTGAGGTGAGCAGAGGTGAGCAGATCACTTGAGGTCAGGAGTTCGAGACCAGCCTGGCCAACATGGTGAAACCCTGTCTCTACTAAAAATACAAAAATTAGCCAGGCATGGTGGCGCATGCCTGTAATCCCAGCTACTCGGGAGGCTGAGGCAAGAAAATTGTTTGAACCTGTGAGGTGGAGGTTGCAGTGAGCTGAGATCACACCACTGCACTCCAGCCTGGGCGAGAGAGTGAGACTCTGTCTCAAAAAAAAAAAAAAGAGATAGTATAAAAACTGTTATCAAAGTGATCTCCATGGAATGAGAGCAGAATAATACAAAACAAGGAGCAACAGAGAGCAGAGGATAGAAAATAACTTTCAGAAATTTAAAATATGACTATCTACATAAAAAACTCAATAACACATTTGGGAGAGTAAGTCTAGGAAATCTCCCAGAAAGTATAGAAACAAAGACAAAAGTATAGAAAACAGAAGATAACATATAAGAGAAATAGAAGACCATTTCAGGAAGTCTAATTTTTATTTTATTTTATTTTATGAGAGAGAGTCTCACTCTGTCATCCAGGCTAGAGTGCAGTGGAGCGATCTCCGCTCACTGCAACCTCTGCCTCCTGGGTTCAAGACATTCTCCTACCTCAACCTCCCGAGTAGCTGGGACTACAGGTGCACACCACCATGCCTTGCTAATTTTTTGTATTTTTTGGTAGAGACGGAATTTTGCCATGTTGGCCAGGCTGGTCGCGAACTCCTGGCCCTCAAGTGATCTGCCTGCTTCAGCTTCCCAAAGTGCTGGGATTATAAACCCAAGCTACCGCACCTGGCCCTTATCAATAGGAATGTTATTGTAAGTAGAGAAAAGGAAGTTGTTTTGGGGGTTTTTTTTTTTTTTTTAACTGGTAAGTTTCCTAGTACTGAAGGGAAGTAAATCACTGAGTATCTAAATTGAAATAAATCAATGAGTGCCTAGGTCAAAGAATGAAAATCAATCACAGTAAAACAAAGAAACAACTAAAACCTACATGGATGCAAATTTTTTAAAGTGGAGAAAAAAGAAAAGGAGGAGGTGGGGAGGAATTGATAGGTTGCCTGGTGCCTTTGACCAGGTGGGGAATAAGAAAGAGAAGTTATATAACGTAGTTCTATTGAAGAATGAAGGAAGAATGATTTGGGTACATAGAAACCTGAGCAAGTGAACGAACAAAAAGTAATCATTAACTTCAGGAAAAACAGAAAGTAACACAAGAAAAAAAATGTCGTCATAGCATATTAATTGGCTCATCAGTGAACATAATTTAACTAATCGTTACAAACTCCATCAACACTGGGACTTTATTTGGATTACTAATGAATCTCTAGCACCTGCAGTAGTGCCTGACACATAGTATGCTCTCAAAAAAAATTGATGAATTAATGAATGAGTACTGAATAATAACATTAATGGCGATATAATGACTAGAAGAATGTGGGAGGAGAAGGTTTAGAAAGGCTGACGCTTTCTCCTGTATAATAGAAAATCCGCAAGTAAAGTAACAACAACAAAAAGGTAGGGATCGGGTGAGTCAAGAAATAATTGTAAAAGAATATGGAAGTATAATCCTGAAATAAATAGCTAAAAGAGTTGCAAGTGTCTGGCCTTGGGGGCGTGGGATTTAGTGGATGTGGGTGGGCAGAGAATCTTATTTTCTTCATTATCATCTTTGTAATATAAAGAGAGACAAACTGGAATGGCCCTGGGGCTTCGTTTCCTCCACCTCTGCACCCCTACAGTAATTTATCGAGAAGTTAGCTGAGCAGGTCTGAATTAGCTCAACAGAAGAACCAGCAGCCTCTGGCTGATAATAAGAGCTCAACTCTGGAGGCTCCTCAGCTCAGCTTCTTCTCCCCGAGGAGGTTCCCACTGTTGCCTAACTGACTCAACATTCCCTGCAACTTTCCAACTCCCCTATAAACATGCAAAACAGCATGGGGTGGAATCCTTCTCCTGGAGCTCTTTCTGCTGTAGAATGGCTGTGCCCAGGCACATCTCTAGGTGAGAAAATTAGAGTTGTGAGCACTGAAGATTCCCTGCCTGTCAATGTCCCAGTGAGCCTTGTTTTAAATATGTATGCAGTCTGTGCCTTTTAGGACACCATTGTACTGTTTTACTTTGTAAGCCAAATATGTTGTACTGCTTCGGTTAAAAATAAAAAACTAACTTTTACTGGAAAAACTTGATATCACATGTAAAAGAAAGAAGTGGACCCTTACCTTATACAATATACAAAAATTACCTTGAAATGGATCAAAAACCTCAGTGTGAGACAGAAACTATGAAACTCATAGAAGAAAACATAGGAGAAGTGTCATGTCTTTGGATTTAGCAAGGATTTCCTGGATATGATACCTAGAGCACAGGCAACACAAGAAAGAATATATAAATTGAACATCAAAATTAAAACTTTCAGCCAGGTATGGTGGCTCACACCTATAATCCCAGCACTTTGGAAGGCCAAGGTAGATTACCTGAAGTCAGGAGTTTGAGACCAGCTTGGCCAACATGATGAAACCCATCTTTACTAAAAATACAAAAAATTCCCCAGGCATGGTGACACAAGCCTGTAATCCCAGCTACTCGGGAGGCTGAGGCAGGAGAATCATTTGAACTTGGGAGGCAGAGGTTGCAGTGAGTGGAGATCACGCTATTGCAATCCAGCCTGGGCAGCAGAGAGCGCCTCCATCTCAAAAATAAAAATAAAAACTTTCATGCACGAAAAGACACAATCAACAGAATGAAAAGACAACCCACAGAACAGGAGAAAATATCGACATGCCATATGTCTGATAAGGGGTTAACATCCAGAATACATAGAGAACTCCTATAACTCAACAACAAAAAAACCCAGCCTGACTATAAGAATGGGCAATGGACTGAATAGGCACTGTTCCAAAGAAGATATACAAATGCCAATGATGTCTCAATCAGGGTGAGAGAAAAAATAAAAACAAAACAAAACAACAAATAGCCAATAAGCACATAAAAAGTGCAAAGCATCACTAATCATTAGGGAAATGCAAAGCAAAGCCACAGTGAGATGTCATCTCCTAGCCATTGGGATGGCTACTATTAAAAAAAAATCAGACAGAAAATTACACGTGTTGATGAGGATGTGAAGGAATTGGAACTTTTGTACAACGTTGGTGGAAATGTAAAATGGTGTAGCCACTATGGAGAATAGCATGGAAGTGTCTCAAAAAATTAAAAATAGAATTACTATGTTTTTCAGCACTTCCACTTCTTGGTATATACCTCAAGGGATTAAAAGCAGGTAAGTGGGAGCTAAGTTATGGGTATGCAAAGGCATACAGAATGGTATAATTGACAATAGAGAATCAGAAAGGGGGAGGCTGGGAGGTGGGGAGGGATGTAAAACTACCTATTGGGTACGATGCACACTACTCAGGTGATGGGTGCACTAAAATCCTAGACTGCATTCCGTGCAATTCATCCATGTAACCAAACTCACATGTAACCCTAAAGCCACTGGAATATATATATATATATAAAAGAAAGCAGGAACTCGAAGAGATATTTGTACACTTATGTCTATAGCTCCATTATTTGCAATTGCCAAAAGGTAGAAGCAACCTACGTGTCCACTGAGGATAAATGGATGAACAAAATGTGGTATTATTTTGTGGTAATATGTGGTGCAATAAAATATTATAGAGCCTTTAAAAAGAAGGAAATTCTGACAAATGCTATTATTGGGATGAACTTTAAGGACATGATGCTAAGTGAAATAAGCCAGTCACAAAAAGGCAAAACTGTATGATTACGTTTATATGAAGTGGCTAGATTAGGCAAATTCATAGAAGTAGAGGAGAAAGACAACTGCCAGGAGCTAGGAGGAGGGGAAAGTAGGGTGTTGCTTGATAGGTATAAAATTTCAGTTTTGCAAGAGGAAAAGCTCTGGAGATTGATTGTACAACAATGTGAATACACTTAACACTACTAAACTGTGTGCTCAAAAATTGTTAAGACGGCAAATTTTGCTACGTGTATTTTTTCCACAATTAATTTTTTTTTTTTTTTTTTTTTTTTTTTTTTTTTTTTTTTTTTTTTTTGAGACAAGGTCTCACTTTGTCACCCAGGCTGCAATCACGGCTCACTGCACCTTTGACCTCCTGGGCTCAAGTGATCCTCCCACCTCAGCCTCCCCATAGCTGAGATTACAGGTGTGTGCCACTACACCCGGATAATTATTTTTTTGTAAAGACGGGGTCTCCCTATGTCGCACAGGCTGGTCTCGAACTCTTGGGCTCAAGTGATCTTTCTACGTTGGCCTTCCAAAGTGCTGGAATTACAGGCATGTGCTACAGCACCCAGCCCTAAAATGTTTTTAAATTAACTCAAAATGGATTAAAGATCTTAATGTAAAAGCTAAAACTATAAAACTCTTAGAAGGAAACATAGGTGCAAGTCTATGTGACTTTGGATTAGGCAGTAGTTTCTTAGGTATGACACCGAAAGAATGGGCAGCAAAGAAAAATAGAAATATTGTACTTTATTCAAGTTAAATAGATACTATCAAGAAGGCAAAGAGACAACCCAAAAAATGGGGGATAATATTTGCAAATCATGTGTCAGGTAAGGGACTAGCATCTAGAATATTTAAAGAACATTTATAATTCAACAGGAAAAAGATAAATAACCAATTTCAAAATGTGCAAAGCATTTATATAGACATTTCTCTGAAGAAAATATTCAAGTGGCCAATAGGTGGAGGAAAAGATGCCCCAAATCATCAGTCAACAGGGAAATGGCAATGAAAACCACAAGGAGATGTCACTTTATACCTGCTAAGAAGGTTATAATCAAAAGAGAAGAGAGGAGAAAAGAAGGAAGGAGAAAAAGAAAGCAGAAATTGTTAGTGAGGATGTGAAGAAATTGCAACCCCGTAGCTCACACCTGTAGTCCCAGCACTTTAGGGAGCCCGAGGCAGGAGGTTCACTTGAGGTCAGGAGTTCCAGGCCAGTCTGGGCAACATAGTGAGACCCCCATCTCTACAAAAAATAAAAAATTTAAAAATTAGCTGTGTGTGGTGGCACATGCCTGTAGTCCCAGTGACTCAGGTGGCAGAGGTGGGAGGATCCCCTGAGCCCAGGAAGTGGAGGCTGCAATGAGCCGTGATCGTGCTCCACTGCATGACAGAGCAAGAGGTCATCTCTACAAAAATAAATAAAGAATTGGAGCCTTCATCTATTGCTTCTGGGAATGTAAAATGGTGCAGTGGCTGTATAAAACAGTTTGGTGGGTCTTCAATAAGTTAAACATAGAATTGCCATATGAGAGCCCACACCTGATGGCTGGCCCCGCCCCACATACCCAGCGCCTTCTCTGCACCAGGAAGCCAAGCTGTCCAGCAGGTAGGCCACGGCCAGACCACTGAGAGGCCACAGTGGGCCACATCCAATGTCTTCATGAAGTTTGACCAGCTTCATGTTTAAGGAGGTCTTCCACGGGTTTGCCCAGAGCTGTGATGGCTTATTGACAAGGAAGGCCCGGCCTCACTGGGGAAGAACCACAGGGTGAACAGCTAGAGGGTGAGATGAGCCAGGCCCCAGGGCCCATTGACTTCTCCATGCTGCTCACTGTGTTTGGGGAGCAGCTGAACCGCATGGACCCTGAGGATGTGATCTGCAACACTTCAATGAGGAAGCCTCAACTTCAGGTTTTATCCAGGAAGCCCACCACTGTGACCACCTCACACACCAGCAAAGGGGTGAGTTGTACCCGGAGGTGCCTGTTGACAAGAAAGGCAACTTTAACTATGTGGAGTTCACCTGCATTCTCAATCACGGCACCAAGAACAGAGATCACTAGGCCATCCCAGTCATCCTGACACCCAGGCCCTGTTCCCAGTCACCCCTCCCCGCACATACACTCTGTACCAGCTCCATGCCCACGACCCTGCAAGACCCTCTTGGGGGTCCCCACTTTGAGAGGTTAGGATCCCAGCTCCCAGTGGAGGAAATGGGTCAAGAAATGTGAATGCCAGGCAAGGAGCATACTACGGAGCTGAGGCCGGTGTTTCTACCATGACCCCAGGGCCGGGGGAGGGAGGTCCCCTCCAAGGAAAGACCACCTTCTGGGGAGATGGGCCAAGGGCAGGAACTGGAGGCACCAAGGGAAGGCTCCTCAAGAGAGCCCAGGCCTTGGCCGAGGCCTGCCCATTCCTGGGCTGCCCTCTAGGAGGAAGGGGCCTTGAGTTGTGGGATATGACCGACTTCACATGCATTCTCACATAAACACAAGCTCACCAAGGTCCCCTCTCAAAGGACAGGATGCCAGACCCCTCCCCTGCACCCTGTCCGGCACCAGAGCACACCCACACACAGCACACTACCCACAGTGGGAGTGTACTCACAAGGACACAGAGGGAGGGACATCCGACCCAGGGGAGGCAGAATCTCCAACAGAGGGCTGAGCACTGAAAAGAAAAAGAAAGAATTACTGTGTAAACCAGCAATTCTACTCTTAGGTATAGGCCCAAGAGAATTGAAAACATATGTTCACACAAAAACTTGTGCACAAATGTTTACAGCAGCGTTATTCGCAACAGCACAAAACTGGAGATAACCCAAATGTCCATCAACCAATGAATGGAGACACAAAATGTGATATATTCATGCAGTGGGCTACTATTCAGCCATAAAAAGGAATGAAATGCTGCTCTAGGCTACATCAGGACGAACCTTGAAAACATGATGCTAAGTTGACTGGGTGTGGTGGCTCACACCTGTAATCCCAGCACTTTGGGATGCGGAGAAGGTCAGATCACCTGAGGTCAGGAGTTCAAGACCAGCCTGGCCAACATGGTGAAACCCCATCTCTACCAAAAATATAAAAATTAGCCGGGCATGGTGGTGGGCTCCTATAATCCCAGCTACTCGGGAGGCTGAGGCAGGAGAATCGCTTGAATCCAGGAGGCAGAGGTTGCAGTGAGTGGAGATTGTGTCGCGCACTCCAGCCTGGGTGACAGAGTGAGACTCTGTCTTAAAAGACAAACAAACAAACAAGTTACGCTAAGTGAATGGAGACAGGCACCAAAGACCATGTATTATATGATTCTATTTATGTGAAATGTACAGAATGGGAAAGTCCATTGAACAGAAAGTAGATTTGTGGTTGCTAGGGGATAGGGAGGGGAGAAAATTGCCACTAATTACTTATAGGTACAGGGTTTCTTTTCAGGTGATGAAAATGTTCTAGAGTTGATAGTGGTGATGGTTGCACAACATGTTCACTATAACTAAAACCACTAAAGTGTATACTTCAAAATGGGTGAATTTTATGTCATATAATTTATGTTTGATTTTTTAAAATGAAAAAAATATTATGGGGATGGATTTAAAATTACAAAAAAAAATCCCAAATAAAATAATCATTCATTATACCATTATCTAGTATTAACCCTGTTAAGCATATTTACTTCTATAAATTATTTATATGTGTACAAACAATAAGTCTTCATAATTTAAATAATGTAGTTTATATAAAGAAGTTTGAAGATGAAAAAAATCACTCCAAATCCCATCAATTATTACCTTTAGGGAAATGTTAGTTCTAGATATAGCACACACCTGCCGACATACACACACACCCCCCCCCAAAAGAGAAAGGTTTTATTAGAATAGGATTAAGTATAAGATGTTATTTTAAAGTATACGATTTAATTGTATTCGCATTTGATAGAGTAAAAAGAAAGTGAAATATATCTAGAGGAACTGTTGAATTTTCAAGTAAATGCTTCTGCACAATAAAATATGTTGTTAAAAATCTTCTAGGTTTAAAGAGTTGGAGACAGAGAAGGAGGGAGAGAGAAAGGAGAGGCAAAAAACGCTAGAGATTATGAAAAATAAAGCTAGTGTCTATTTTTAAAAACTCTATGGTTCCATTTCAGGTAGCAGCCAGTGTTCTCCTGCTTTGGAAGATGAGGGCATAGCTCTTACTCTCTCCCAGCTCCCGGGTTTGTTTGTTTGTTTATTGATGTGGAGTTTCCTTCTTGTCTCCCAGACTGGAGTCCAATGGCGCAGTCTCGGCTCACTGCAACCTCTGCCTCCCAGGTTCAAGTGATTCTCCTGCCTCAGCCTCCCGAGTAGACCATGGCTGGCTAATTTTTGTATTTTTAGTAGAGATGGGGTTTCACCACATTGGCAAGGCTGGTCTCAAACTCCTAACCTCAGCTGATCCTGGGA
This sequence comes from Theropithecus gelada, assembly GCF_003255815.1. NCBI lineage: Eukaryota > Metazoa > Chordata > Mammalia > Primates > Cercopithecidae > Theropithecus > Theropithecus gelada. The sequence continues at coordinate 41,096,438 of NC_037676.1, read as the reverse complement.
TTACAGGAGTGAGCCACCGTGCCAAGTCCAGCCCCCATGTTTTATGCCCTCTGTGGTATCATTAGTTATATTGCTATTCTCATACTGTCCAGGTTTGTATCAGTCACATGCTCCGATGTAACAATAATCCAATAGGTGGCCATTCTTGAGCTGGATTTTATGGAGTTTGTGCTCACAGCCAGTTTTGGTTTGTTTGTTTTTTAACGGTGGCTTCTGCATTTCTGGATTGTTTGTGGTGATTCATCTTGAAATCATCTGGATTTCATTGTTAAGCAGTTTGTTTTTTTCCTAAGAACAACTCATGGTTTTGTATTTCCTGAGATTTTTCATGCCTATGAATGTCTTCCTATTGACTTTGCTCATGAAAACATCTTGCCTGGCTATTAATTCTTGGGTCATAGGTTTTGTTTTTTGATTAGAATTTTCTTGTTTTTTTTTTTTTTTTTTTTTTTTTAAGACAGAGTCTTGCTCTGTCGCCCAGGCTGGAGTGCAGTGGCCGGATCTCAGCTCACTGCAAGCTCCGTCTCCCGGGTTTACGCCATTCTCCTGCCTCAGCCTCCCGAGTAGCCGGGACTACAGGTGCCCACCACCTCGCCCAGCTAGTTTTTTTGTATTTTTTAGTAGAGACGGGGTTTCACCGTGTTAGCCAGGATGGTCTCGATCTCCTGACGTTGTGATCCGCCTGTCTCAGCCTCCCAAAGTGCTGGGATTACAGGCTTGAGCCATTGATTAGAATTTTCTAACTACAGCTCCTTTGACCTGGGGTTTTAAGCACTGTTGTGTCCCTCTTTTGGGTAATTTCAGTTTATGTCTAAATCCCTAGAGACTTCTTTCCTTATCCTTTAAATTCACAGGAGATATCTTGGAGAGGAGTTTATCAAGTTCTCCTGGTACATTGTATTATGCTGTATTTTGTATACTCTGCAGATTTAGTTTTTTCTTCAGTTTTAGTTGTGTCATCTTATATGACATAGTTTAACATAACTACTTTCTACTTCTTGGGTTCTTTGTACATATGTTAGATTATCTTTATCTGTCTTCCATATGTTTTAGATTCCCCAGTTATTTCACTGTCTTTGTCTTATTCATCTACATTTGCTATGATTATTTTCAGCCTTTCCCCTTTGTCATTCATTCCTTTATTAATGCTGTTTATTCTGATTATTGTTCTTTCTAATTTATTTATTTATTTGTCTGAGACAGGGTCTCAATCTGTCAATCTCAATCGTGATTGTGCAGTGGCACAATCACGGCTCATTGCAGCCTCAACCTCCCAGGCTCAGGTGATCCTCCCACCTCAGCCTCCTGAGCAGCTGGGAATACAGTTGTGTGCCACCACACCTGGCTAATTTTTGTATTTTTTGTAGAGACAGGGTTTCGCCATGTTGCCCAGGCTGGTCTCAAAATCCTGGGCTTAAACGATCCATCTGCCTCGGCTTCCCAAGGTGCTAGGATTACAGGCATTAGTCACTGTGCCAGGCCTCTAATTAATTTATTCTATAATATGTTGACTTGGACCTTGGTTACTTCCTAGTTCTGAATTCCCCCTCTCTGTGTCATCTTTGAGCTTGTTTTATTGTGTTCATATTCCTTTTTTTTTTTTTTTTGCAATGGCGTCTCACTCTGTTGACCAGGCTGGAGTGCAGAGGCACGAACTTGGCTTACTGCAACCTCCGCCTCCTGGCCTCAAGTGATTCTCCTGCCTCGGTCTCCCAAGTAGCTGGGATTACAGGTGTATGCCACCGCGCCCAGCTAATTTTTGTATTTTCAGTAGAGATGGGGTTTCACTATGTTGTCCAGGCTGCCCTTTAACTCCTGACCTCAAGTGATCCACCTGCCTCAGCCTCCCAAAGTGCCGAAATTACAGATTTGAGCCACCGCACCCAGCCAAAGACATTTTTTTCTTTTCCTTGCATTATATATATATATATTTTCCCAGTTGGACCCTTCTCTGTTTCTTTTTGGTGGCGGGCCTGGGGTGGGGGTGTGGCTGTAAGAACCTTTATCTCCTGATATACCATGGTGAAAATGAAAAATGGTGCAGCTGCGCTTTGGAAAATGGTTTGGTCATGCCTCAATATGCTAAACATAAGAGTTACTAAATGATCCAGTTTAACTCATAGCTGTATACCCAAGAGAATTCAAAACATGTCCACACAAAAACCTGTACATAGCAGCATTATTAAAAATGGCTAAAAAAGTAGAAATAATCAAATATCCGTTAACAAATGAATGTATGAACAAAAGGTTGTGTATTCATACAACGGACTGTAATTCAGGCATAAAAAAGAATGCATTCAGATACATGCTACAGCAGGATACACCTTGAAAGCATTATGCTAAGTGAAAGAAGCCGGGTACCAAAGACCACCTATCATATGATTGCATTTATGTGAAATACCCAGAAGTGGTTGGATTCGCTATATAATTAAAGGTGGGGCTGAGAGGATTTGCTGACACATTGGTTGGGAGGTATGGGAGAAAGGAGAGCCAAGAACGACTTTGAAGCTGTTGACCTCAGCACCTGGCAAGAATGAGACTGCTAGTCTCTACCAAGATGAAGAGGACCAGAGGAGCAGGGACAGGTGAAATATTAGAAGGTTGGCTTGGGACGGGTTAAATTTGAGATGCTTCCAAGTGGAGCAGTTGAGGAGTGTGGTGTAATAAAGAATATATCTTTGTTCTGGGTCTCTGGCACACAGCTTCAAAAAACTCTTGGAATTTCCTGAGTGACAGCGACAGGAATGCGCTTGTTATGCTAATGAGGTGACTCTAGGCCTTAGATGGCTTCAGGATGGGGGCTGGTCACCAGAAAGAACTGCCTTGTGAATAGAGGGTTGCAACTTTGGGTCAGCCTCATCCCTGGGAGGGGAGGGTGACTGGAGATGGAGTTCAATCCCATAGCCTGGGAACAAAAATCAATGAAAACCCTGGACACCAAGGTTGAGATGCACTTCCTGGTTGATGATCAGTCACATGACAGGAAAGGGCACAGAAGCTCTGCACTCCCTCCCAGACCTCACCCTGTGTGCATCCTTTATAGGAAGTATAGCACCTTCAGTCAGCTCTGTCCATCATGTTAGGGAATTACTGAACCTGAGGGGGTCGCAGTAAGGGAGGAGACCACCCCTCGTATTGTCTTATGCTCAATTTCTTATGCCTCCAAAGAAAGAAGAAGTAAAAACTAAAAGGCAGAAATGAAATCCACAGGCAGACAGCCTGGCGCCACACTTTGAGCCTGGTAGTTAAAGATCGACCCTGACCTAATCGGTTATGTTATCTGTAGATTACAGACATTGTATAGAAAAGCAATGGCTGGAGGAGGGCATCGGTCTGTTTTCTGAAAGGCAGAATGAGCAGAAGGTTCATATGCAGACACAAATAACCCAGGAGGAAGGTAAACATTTACACAGAAGAGGGACCTGGATCAGGGCAAGCAGGGTGAGTGAGAGGGAGCTGGGACAGGGTCCCGTGCACCGTGCCAGCCCCGGTGACAGCAAGACACAGTTCACCCACAGTGCAGGAGACAAGACACAGTACATGGCAGAGAGGGCTGTGTGGGAGCAGTGCCAGGTGCCTACAGAAACTCTGCTCTAATTACTGTTGTCACAGTTTGGATGATCTAGAAGTAGACACTGAGACAGAGATGTTTATCAGAGATCAACACCTATGAACAGAAAGCAAGAGTAGGCAGAGGAAGAAGGCAAACTGGGAGGCGGGCCCAATACAGCTTGACTGGCCCAGTGGGGCACTCTGGAGGTTGCATTGCCTACCAGGGTTGTCCTTCTGTGGGCTGTCCTCTGCAGCCAGCTTCCCTGGCCCATTCTGCAGCCTAAATATGCTGGGATTCTTTGGGTTCTCCCAGTAAAAGGCTGTTGTACAGGTGTGGCTATGCTCGATGCCAGCTGTGCACCCCTGGGGTGTCCTGAGGACTGTGCCTCTTCCGGTCCACTAGGTCTCGTAACTGCCTCAGAGAGCTGTGTGTCCAGGGCCACTCATCATTGGATCTGCTGCCATGTACATTGGTTCAATATCTCTGATCCAGGAAGAGGGACATTTGGGACAGGAAGAGGGATGCGTGGTGTGCAGGGCGGGTGTCTGGCAGGCTGCACATGGGAAGAGCAAGAGAAAGATCATGAAAATAAATGGGCTGGGCATGGTGGCACACACCTATAATCCCAGCACTTTGGGAGGCTGAGGCGGGTAGATCACCTGAGGTCAAGAGTTCGAGCAACATGGTGAAACCCTGTCTCTACTAAAAATAGAAAAATTAGCCAAGTGTGGTGGTGGGTGCTTGTAATCCCAGCTATTCAGGAGGCTGAGGCAGGAGAATCGCTTGAGCCCAGGAGGCAGAGGTTGCAGTGAATCAAGATTGCACCACTGCACTCCAGACTGGGTGACAGAGCGAGACTCCATTTCAAAAAAGAAAAAAAAAAAAAAAGAAAGAAATGGAAGATGGACCAAATTAGATGAACCAATCCAAATCCCAAGAACAGCCTCATGAATCAAGACTAGGTCATTCTCAGCTCTCCACTGAAATGACCTCTCTTGGGGCAAATGTGGCTTACTGTCCATAGCCATGAACTGCTCATTAGGTCATTCCTGGGCCCTGTGACATGGGAAATCTTTCCTTGGTCTGTGCATCTTCTGTTTGGCCCTCTGGACCCACCCCCATCTCTTCCCTGCCCTGACCTTTGCTCTGGGAGGCTGACCTGTACAAGTTAGTCAGTTCCCTCCCTCTTTGGGTTGGGTTCAGTCAATAGGGAGCACCATCAGGAAATGGGAAGCAAGGAGGAGAGTGAGGCCAGAGTATTTGTTCCTCTGACTCTCCTGTGATGCCACCCTAGGCTAGCTGTGCCATTGGACAGTAAGTCATTGGTTCTCTCAAAGCAGCTTAATCCACATGACTCTCCTTCAGGCTACAGGCATGCTTTCCCCCCTATTCTCTCAGACTCCATTCTACAGAGTCCTGTCTAGTCTTTGCATAGTTTGCTTTTACCCTACCCATATTTTGGGAATTAGTCCCTTTGCAAATAAACCCTTCTCAAATATTACATTTCTTGTCCCTGCCTTCTAAGTCTTGATCTGCTGCCAGAGCAGCTGGGAGTGGAGGACAAAAAGAACTGGCCGCAGAAACTGTAGTCAGAGGAGAGTAGGTATCAGTGAGGACCCTCGCAGGTGCCATGGTCAAAACCCAGGAGACCGTGGGAAACAGAAACCATAGGCTTATGTAACTCAAGAGCACACAGGCCATCTTTCTGCAGGTACAACTGATCTAAGGATGGAAATACTTCCTCAAGGCCCTGTCTCTTGTTTCATCTGCTGCTTTTGCTCGAAGTGTTTGTTTTATTCATAGGCAAGCTCTGGTTTTGAGGAGGCAAAGATGGCTAAAGGCAACACGCTGACTAAAGGCTTCAGCCAAAGATGACTAAAGGCTTTAGCACTGATCCCATAGAAAGGAAGAATCTCTTTCCTGGCAGCACCAGCAGAAGTCCTGAGTCTTTCACTGATTGGCTTGATTGGGGTCACACGCTCGTCACACGCTCATTCTGAACCAATCATGATGACCAGGGCATGGTGTCACAGAATTGTCCAGACTTGGTTCATCTGCCTAGCTCTGTGGTGGGAGGTGGTGGACGGCCAACCTCGCTTGCAACACGTAGTGTGAGTTCTCTGTAAGGAAGAAGAGCTCTATCACCGGCAGTGGGGTAGAAAAATGATCTAGGACAGCAGAAGTGAAAGCTCTCACAGTTCAGTGTAAGTGACTTCAGGGTGGAGGTTTCAGTGGTGGCTTTTGGGAATTCTGCAAAACTGCTATACTCCTTTCCCCTGGAGGTAGGTGATAGAACAACATGGCCCTGTTTCCACACTTGGTGGTCGGCCTGACAGATGGTCAAATTGGGAGAGGTAGGTTCTAGGGGATTGTGAATTGCTTTGAAGTTCGTCACTATCCCCTAAAATGAGAAATAACTTCGGGCCTCCAAGTCTGTTTAGATATCTCACAAGCAATGCTATCAACAGTGTGAGGCTCTGAGAGCCACAGCAAGAGAGACCCAAGTGAATGCACCCTCAGCCCGGCAAGAAGAGCCCCAGTGCAAGAACTGTAGGGCCCAGCAGGCAGATGCAGATGTGTGGGGGCTCAGCCCCTATGAGCCTCCACCTGGCTGCCCTCCCTGGAGCCTACACATTTACATAATGAGGGCGTGCCATGAAGCCTCATTGGAACCCTGCACCTTGAGTTTCGCTCTCCTTCAAGGAATTCTCTTGGACCCACTGCACTGATTTTATTTTTGCTGTACCAGTTCACGTAAGAAACTCTACCTGGTCAAGAGAACCTTATGCAATGACTCACGTCCTTAATCCCAGCACTTTGGGAGACCCAGGCAGGAGGATCCCTTGAGGCTAGGAGTTCCAGACCAGCTTGGGCAACACAGGGAGACCCTGTCTCAAAACAAATTTTTAAAATTAGCCAGGGATGGTGGCATGCACCTGTAGTCTCAGTTGCTTGGGGGACTGAGAGAGGAGGATCACTTGAGCCTAGGAGATTGAAACTGCAGTGAGCTATGATTGTGCCACTACACTCCAGCAGCCTGGACAAGACCCTGCCTCTTAAAAAAAAAAACCCAAAAAACAAAAACAAACCCTAAGCTCAGCCTTCCTCACCCCCACCATGCTGGTGCTAATGGTCTCACTGTGGGGAGTGGGCTGTCCAGTTTGTGGCTGGTTCTACTGGGGCAGGACCAAAATTTCGGGCAACTATAGCCACCTTATGGAGAGGACTTCCCATGCTTCTAAGATAGTTCATTCTGCCAATTGCCCTGCTAAATCTACATTCTTGCAGAGCTGTGAAGAGTATGTGTCTCCTGTTCTGTCTTTCATTTGCTCCATCAAATTCTCAATTTTCCCTCACAAGGTAGCTATGGAGTGAAGGTGTGTTGGGGGCTGTGAGCCAGGAGTTAATGGGCCTCCAACCCTCCAGGAGCCAGAGAAGAGTCCAGAAGCCAGGAAACGACAGGACGTGGGGCTCACTCAGTCTGGCTATGGGGACTGTCGGCAGGAAAATGGCCCTGGCCACATGGAAGGTCATCTTGCTTGTCAGTCAGACCTTCTGAGCCAGAAGATATCCAGAAATGAATGGGCAAAGCTGGGGTCAATCACAGAGAAGAAAAGATGTAATGAAGTGCAGACATGAACTAAGGATGGGCGGAGTTATAAATGCTCCAGACACCAGGCTTCTAGCAAAGCAAAGTCCTTTTATATTTAGCTGTCATATCCTCATCCAGTAGCAAGTCAGTCTGAAAGGGGCAGACTCCAGCGGACATGGGCTTGCCTGTAGGCACCTAAAGGGAGGGTCCCAGCTGGCTAGTTTAGGCTAGAAACTCCCAGGCCATATTAATTGCCCTGGAGGCCAAATTGCAAAATCCAACTGGGTCAGAGGTGCAGAGTCTGCCTGCCTTTCTCAGAAAAAGAGTCAACAAGCAGTCAGGAGGCAGTTTGGGGAGAGGGCAGGCAGGTAACAAGTAGAGTTGTACTCCAGAGAATTGGTTAAGGTGAGGTCCCAAAGTCAAAAGTATCCTGGAAGCAGACAGGAAGCCAGAAGTATGAAGAGGTGGAACTGATGACCATAGTGGCAGAATGTATTGTTCCTTGGAGAAGACCCTGGCCCAGGATAAGTTTGCATAGATGCCTGGACCTCGCCTCAGCATGGTTCCTGCCTGAGGATGCCCCAGGGCCAGGTGCAGGGTGTTAGAGCCACAGGCTTTGGCCAGACACCCAGACTACAGAAATACATGGGGCTCCTCCAGGGAGAGAACTAAGCCTCAAACAGGGCTTGCGGGACTCAGAGCCCTGCACAGAGGTAAACAGGTGAAGTCTGCAGGACTTAACTTAGAGGCGGGCAGGGCATGGGGAATAAGGAGTAGAGGAACAGGAGATGGTAAATGGAGCTGAGCACACGGATGATTGAGACCTGACACAAGAATCCCTGCTGCGGCGAAGACTAGCACCGTTTCCAGTCCTCCTCTGACGGCGTTCTCTAGTGGGCTTTCAGTTTGGTGGCCATAGCTATGAACCTCTCCTGGGCCAGCTATGGTCACCTAGGGACACTCTGGAGTGACCCCAAAGGCCATATTTTGGAGGACAGGGGGTGTATGTTCTCTGTCCTTCCATAAACCCTCCATGGCTCACAGACCTGCTCGCTCACTTCACCAGCTCAGTAAGGGCCAGCAGCTTCCTGCTCCTCAGAAACCCTGCTCTCCAGAGTTACTTTCTCAGGATTTTCACTTTTGAATCTCAGCCCCTATGCTGTGATAAGCCCATGTGACATGGAGAGGCCATAGGTAGATGCTCTAGTCGCAGCTGAGCCCAGCCTTTGGTTAGCCCAGCCCAGTCACCAGACATATAAAGAAAAGAGTCACTGAACAATTCCAGCCCTCAGCCATTTGAATCCTGCCAAGGTATGGGATCAGGTGGAGCACTGTCCCTCTCGTGCCTTGGCCGAATTCCTGATGCACACAATCTAAGCGTTGTGATCAAATGGCTACTATTTTACACCATGGATTTGGGGTGGTTTATTATGCAGCAGTAGATTTTAGAATAGGTTCCAAGCCTTCAAAAGCAAGCCTATTGAGAGTGTTCTTCCCATTTGTGGATGAGGGCTGGGCTTCTATGCCTGCAGGTACAGTGGGCAGGGGGCAGCAGATGGAGAAGGGGAGGAAATTGCACACTTCTCTGAACCTTTCTTAACCTTTCTGTAGGCAGCCTCATCTTCAATCCACCTTGAAAAAGGTCCAAGTAGCCTTTTGAGGTTGGAGCCCGGCCTTGAACCTCAGCCCAGCTGACTGATCCTGCCAGTCTCTAGTCCTCAAGACCAGACACTCTTCTCCTCCAAATTCTAGTTGATTCCTGCATCATCTTAGATCAAGCTTGTCCAACCCACAGCCCACCAGCCACATTCAGCCCAGGATGGCTTTGAATGTGGCCCAACACAAATTTGGAAACTTTCTTAGAACACTATGAGGTTTTTTGCATTTTTTTTTTTTTTTAGCTCATCAGCTATTGTTAGTGTATTTTATATGTGGCCCAAGGCAATTTTTCTTCTTCCAATGTGGCCCAGGGAAGCAAAAGATTGGACACCCCTATCCTAGATGGTTCTCAATTGGAGATACTACCCAGGGCCTCATATCAGCCCTGGGTCATCATAGGCATTTAATATGTCTTTTATAAATGAATGAATTAATGACCTGTGATTTTGAGGCTGAAAGCTACGGCAGTTTAAACCACAGACTTCATATCCTTTTTGTTTCAGACCCCATACACATCAGGGCTTGAGCTTCTGGGATTACAGATGTGGACATCATGGGGGATGATTATTCTACCAGTCACAAGTGGGAATAGCGAGAATGATAGGAATGGCTTCTCTTCCAAGAGTCTGAGGAAGGCCTTTAGTAAGGGAGGGGGCTCCACAAAGTGCTGATAATATTTAGTTTAAGAAAACACTCAGAAGATAATTCCAGAGATGCACATTTCCTGTGTGAGGCAAGGCAATATGTATTGTTCAGTTTGCAATTTGGGGTTGGGGAAGGGGTTTCCAAGAGGTACTCCTATAGGGACTAGTCAGATGGAGGAGGGTGGTAGGTAGCGAGTCCCATCCTTGGAAATAAAAGTGCTGAGGTGAAGCCTCACCATCCCCAAAGCTTCTCAGGTGCATTAGATCAGGAGCCCCTGATGGACAAACTTCCAGCCGTAACTTCTCCATGTTTCCTCTGCAACAAATAAAAATTAAGCCACAAAGTCCTATGTGCTCATTTGTTGGGGTCAGCTCTACAAGTGAGAGTAAGGAACACTGTGGTCCAGTGGTTGGCAGAAAATATCCCTGACCCAGAGTGGAGGTGGCAGCTGCTGAGGAAGAGGATAGAAGACAGAATCTTAGCCCTATGAGTAAAAGAGAAGGAAAAGCAGGTTCCTGGAAGAGGCTCTTAGAGTAGAGCAACTGAAAGATGCATGCATAATCCTCTAACATCTGGTGAGCTCTGGGAAGCACAAGCTGTCCTTGATTCCCACTGGATTTCATGCCTGATCAACATGTATCCCAGGGCAGAGGCTGGGGGTAGTGAAACACATATATTTCAAACTTTGCGGGTAAAGCTGAGGCTGACTCAGTTGCTCTAGAGTCATCTGAACAGATGGGTTGTAGACATGGATTTGGATGTTGTTCCCTAAATGTGGACCTGGAACCCAGCTCCTGTGGTCTGAATGCTTGTGTCCCCTCCAATATTCATGTTGAAACAGAATTCCCAGAGCAATAGTGCTGGGGTCTTTAGGAGGTGATTAGGCCATGAGGACTCTACCCTCATGCATGGGATCAGTGCCCTCATGGGAGCGCTTGAGGGAGTGTGTTTGACTCTTCCATCCCTTCCTCCCTGAGAGAACATAATAAAAAGGTGCCATCTTGGAAGCAGAGAGCAGCCCTCACCAGACACGGAATCTATCAGTGTCTTGATCTTGGACTTCTCAGCCTCCAGAACTGTGAGAAATAAATTTCTATTATTTATAAATTACCCAGTCTGTGGCATTTTCTTATAGCAGCAGGAATGGATTAAGATACCAGGGTCCCACTCATCACTTCATAGAGCCTTATCAGACTGAAGGAGTTCACCAGACAGCCTTTGTAGCAGCCCAGGTACCTAGAGCAGGTCTAGGAGGTCGGGGAGCACTAGTATCAGGGGCAAGCCCCTACTAAGCTCTATGATGACATAAACAGAGTTCTAGGACATTCATTAGATGGTAGCCCTGGCAGGTGAGGTGAATAAGCAGACAAAGCCATACTGTAGAGATTTATTCAAAAAGTACTTGTAAGATTTGTGAACTTGGATCTAAAAAGGAGAAGAGATCTGTGCTCCAGGAATTAGGGAGATCACAGGAATCAGAATGAGCAAATTAAAGCTATTTTGAAGAGGTACTGACACCATCTTGACACAATAGATATTTGAAACCCAACTGTAAATGGAGTTTGTACTGAAGAAGTGGGGTGGAAGACCAGGGCAACGGGTCTCCAGGGAAGCCATGGGAAGAAACCCTTTGGCCAGGAAAAGAAATGCAACTGAGTGAGTGAGAGGGAATTCCAGCAAATCTCCCCTCCTATGACCTTGGAGCTTCTGGTACAGAGGAGGCCAGAAATTGTCTACGGCCCAGTGGGGCTCCCTGAAGATAGGAACTGAAGAACTCTGCCAAATTCATCTGAACAAAAACCTGTGGGAGAAGAGAGGACTTTTGACCAGGTGGAATTAAGAGAATTCCCAGAAGCTTCCGGAAGTTAATGAAATCCTGGTATTGTTTGAATGTTGGAACATGGAATTGAGAGCCACTTAATGTTTCATATACCCACCTAGGCAAAGAAATAGAATCAATGAGGTTTTTTTTCAAACAGAGGTTGTCTAAGTCCAAGTCTAGCCACTTAACATGAGGTATATGTGTTCATAAAATACTTTCCACGAATTAAAACTATTTGTGGCCACTTGGTCCTATCATCTGTGAAACTAATTACATGTGGGATTTTATGAAAGATGGCATGGGTTAAGGTGCTATGTAACTGCTGCAATAAATTCACTTGGGGGAGAAGTTCAGGGTCTTCCAAAGGGACTTTTAGGGGGTATCCAACAAGGCTGAAGGCAAACCAGGGAGGTCCAATCAGCTGCAGTCACCATGCACCACTCCATGGAGCTGCAAATACATCCACATCTGGAATGCTGGTTTTCTCAGGATGAGAAGAAACCACACCTCTTCCAACCTGGTCTCACAGGTTGAGTTGGTTTTGTGGAGTCCCCTGGAGCTTGCTGTGGTTCACTTAGAAACTTCTTATACTATGCCAACAGAGTATTTGGCCTTGCACATACATGCAGACCCACCCGTCTTCCTGTGCTACACTCAGTTGCTAAGGAACATAACTTGAATTGCATCTGAGGGAATTCATCCTTCATGAAGATTATTGCTTCTCTGAGAAAACCTAAATTTCATGGGATCCTCAATCATTACAATGGAAAATCAAGAAGGCAGTGTAAAGACATGATGAAGACAGGGAGACCATTTGAAAGGTTCTTACATGGCTTAATTTTCTGACCATATGGAGGAATTAATTATCAGCCAGTACAGTGGAGACAGTTGCTGCAAACTCATCTGTAACCTTGCTCAAAAAATGAGTGCAGTTTGTAGATCAAAGTTGCATCTGGTGCCAAATGATGGAATTCAGAGCCCTATCAGTGAAAATCAAGTGTATCCACTCTCCAGAAAGCAGCAGGGGAGTGGCCACAGAGGGCCCCCATGAGGCCAGAGAGAATGTTCTGCAGGAGTCATTCCTGCCTTTTCCCTGGCCTCCTATCCCACATCATGTGTCCCAGGCAGGCTAACTAACTCCTATACGTTTCTTTTATCTGCTCTTTTCTTTCCATTCCCATCACCAAAGCATTAGTCATTTCTCTTCTGCTCTATTGCAAACATCACCTCAACTGATCTCTCTGCCTGCATTCCTGCCCGACTTGAGTTAATCCTTCACACTCCCCTCAGCATTGACTGAGTCACTCCATTACTGGAAATCCTTCAATAAAACCCCACTGGGGCTGGGTGGCAGCCCATGTTGGTAATACCAGCACTTTGGGAGGTTGAGGTGGGAGCATCACTTGAGGCCAGGAGTTCAAGTCCAGCCTGGACAACATGGTCAGACCTTGTCTCTACAAAAAATTTAAAAATTAGCTGGGTGTGGTGGTGCATGCCTGTAGTCCCAGCTATTCACCAGGCTGAGACTGGAGAATCACTTGAGCCTAGGAGTCTGAGGCTATAGTGAGCTATGATCACACCACTGCACTCCAGCCTGGACAACAGAGTGAGACTTTGTCTCAAACCACCGCCCGCCCAACAGAAACTCCACTGGGTATCTACAGTACAGTAAGATCCAAACTTTTGCTCTTCACTAAAAAAACTTTTTTTTTGAGACACGGCCCTCGGTATTGACAGGTGAATTTGCCGTCTCTATTGACAGGTGAACCCGTTCTCTGTGCTGATACCTGGACCTGCCTTCTGTATTGGCAGATGGACACGCCCTCTGTATTGACAGGCAGACCCACCCTCTGTATTGACAGCTGGACCCACTGATATGGTTTGGCTGTGTCCCCACCCGAATCTCATCTTGAGTTGTAGCTCCCATAATTCCCTGGTGCTGTGGGACATAATTGAATTATGGGGACAGTTTCCCCCATACTGTTCTCTTGGTAGTGAATCAGTCTCATGTGAGCTGATGTTTTTATTAGGGGAAACCCTTTTTGCTTGGCTTTCATTCTCTCGTTTGCCCTCATGTAAGACGTGCCTTTTGCCTTCCACCATGATTGTGAGGCCTCCTCAGCCACGTGGAACCGTGAGTCTATTAAACCTCTTTTTTGTTTATAAATTACCCAGTCTCAGGTATGTCTTTTATCAGCAGTGTGAAAATGAGCTAATACACCTGCCCTCTGTATTGACAGATGAATGCCCTCTATATTGACAGGTGGATCTGCCCTCTGTATTGACAGGTGGGCCCACCCTCTCTATTGACAGGTGGACCCGCCCTCTGTATTGACAGATGGGCCCACCCTCTATATTGACAGGTGGGCCCGCCCTCTGTATTGACAGGTGGGCCCGCCCTCTGTATTGACAGTTGGACCCGCCCTCTGTATTGACAGGTGGGCCCGCCCTCTGTATTGACAAGTTGATCCTTTCTCTGTACTGACAGATGGATCCTCCCTCTGTACTGACAGCTGGACCCGCCCTCTGTATTGACAAGTAGATCCTTCCTCTGTACTAACAGGTGGATCCACCCTCTATACTGACAGCTGGACCTGCCCTCTGTATTGACAGGTGAATCCTCTTTCTGTATTCACAGGTAGCTCCTCCCTCTGTATTCACAGGTGGATCCTTGCTCTGTATTGACAGCTGGACCCGCCCTCTGTATTGACAGGTGGACCCACCCTCTGTATTGACCGTTGGACCTGCCCTCTGTATTCACACGTGGATCTACCCTCTGTATTGACAGCTGGACCCGCCCTATGTATTGATAGCTAGACCCTCACTCTGTATTGACAGCTGGACCCGCCCTCCGTATTGACAGCTGGACCTGCCCACTGTATTGACAGGAGGACCTACCTTCTGTATTGACAGGTGGATTCTCCCTTCGTATTGACAAGTGGATCTTCTCTCTCCATTGACAGGTGGACCCGCCCTCTCTATTGACAGTTGGACCCGCCCTCCGTATTGACAGGTGGGTCCGCCCTTCATATTGACAGGTGAACCCGCCCTCTGTATTGACAGGTGAACCCACCCTCTGTATTGACAGGTGAACCCGCCCTCTATATTGACAGTTGGACCTGCCCTCTGTATTGACAGGTGGAGCCACCCTCTGCATTGACAGGTGGATGCATTCTCTGTATTGACCACTGGACCTGCCCTCTATATTCACATGTGGATCTACCCCCTGTATTGACAGCTGGACCCGCCCTATGTATTGATAGCTGGACCCTCACTCTGTATTGACAGCTGGACCGTCTGTATTGACAGCTGGACCCGCCCTCCATATTGACAGCTGGACCTGCCCTCTGTATTGACAGCTGGACCTGCACTCTGTATTGACACGTGTACCCAGCTCATTGGGCCCATCTTGGCCTCAGTCCAGGTGTTTGGTGCTCTCAGGCCTTCCCTGCCTTCTCTAAGCAGGTGGATGCTTCTTCCTCCCCACTCACATTCCCGTAAAGCTATGCTGGAGGACCACCCATGGCATTAGAGTTCATGGCATAGATGTCTGACTTCCCATGGAACTGTGAGCTCCTCAAGGGCAGCTTCATGTCATTTACTGTATCCCTTGTACCTCCCAGAACACTGAGTAACTCATGTTAAGAAACTCATCAATTGTTTTAATTATTATTTTTTTCAGGCACAGCCTTATGGATGTAAAAACTCATCAATTTAAAAAAATGAATATTTATTGTGTTTTTCATTTTCTTTCTTTTTTTTTTTTTTTTTTTTTTTTTTTGTTGCCCAGGTTGGAATGCAGTGGTGTGATCTCAGCTCACTGCAACCTCCGCCTCTCGGGCTCAAGTCATTCTCTGGCCTCAGCCTCCTGAGTAGCTGGGGTTACAGGCACCCACCACCACGCCTGGCTAATTTTTGTATTTTTAGTAAAGACAGGATTTTGCCATGTTGGCCAGGCTTGTCTTGAACTCCTGACCTCAAGTAATCCGCCCTCTTCGGCCTCCCAAAATGTTGAGATTACAGGTGTGAACCACCGTGCCAATACTTTTTCATTTCTCAAGATTTCTCATGCCCTTCTTTCATTGATTCCAGTCTCTAACACCTTCTCCTTAGGACTTTCTTCCTTGTTAGATCTATGTATCCTCTTTTTCCTCTCCACAATAGTTACCCCTATCTGTACTTCCTCCCCCTGTGCAGACTTTTTCAAAGTGGAGTATACAGACCCCAAATCATAATACATTATAAATATCTCTAAATATCCCAAGTGCCAAGACACATTGATGGAGAAACAGTGCCCAGCTCCACCCCTCCATCTGGAAGGAGGACCAAGTTCCATCCTTTACAACAACCAGTAAAGCTAATTCTAAGTCTTCATTGACTCGAGGGTGGAGTCTCTGGAGCTGCAGTGCCTTTTAAGTCCTACTGCACACGTGCCATCATGGAAACACTTTTGATTAGAGTCAAAGAGGAAATGTCAGCGTGCAGTGGCCCACCCCTGCAATCCCAGCACTTTGGGAGGCCGAGGCAGGTGAATCACTTGAGTCCAGGAGTTTGAGACCAGCCTGGCCAACCTGACGAAACCCCATCTCTACTAAAAATACTAAAATTAGCTGGGTGTGGTTGAATGTGCCTGTAGTCCCAGCTACTTGGGAGGTTGAAGCAGGAGGATCACTTTAACCTGGGAGGCAGAGGCTGAAGTGAGCCAAGATTGTGCCACTGTACTCCAGCCTGGGCAATAGAGTGAGACTCTGTCTCAAAAAAAATAAATAAATAACGGTAGAAATGTCAAAATCTTGAATCTCTGAAATTTTGGGCAAGAGGTGTGCAAGTACCCTTTTTACAATACTCCTTTACTTGTTTAGTTGTTTGGGTGGGAGGGAGTTTATTGCCTTAAATAATTCCATCTTTAAATAGTTCCGTCAGCCGGGCGTGGTGGCTCACACCTGTAATCCCAGCACTTTGGGAAGCCGAGGCAGGCAGATCATGAGGTCAAGAGATCGAGACGATCCTGGCCAACATGGTGAAACCAGGTCTCTACTAAAAATACAAAAATTAGCCGGGCATGGTGGTGCGTGCCTGTAGTCCTAGCTACTTGGGAGGCTGAGGGAGGAGAATTGCTTGAACCCAGGAGATGAAACTTGTGGTGAGCCAAGATCAGGTCACTGCACTCCAGCCTGGGCAACAGAGCGAGACCCCATCTCAAAAAAAAAAAAAGTAAATAAATAAATACTTCCAGTTCCTTTAGCCTTTTTGGAACTATATACTTTTCCTGACATGTGTTGCTTCTCCTGAGCCTGAATTCCTCTTGAACGCTTGTGTCGCCCTGTGGAGAGGCTGCCCATCAGGATCTTCCCAGCCAGTGAATCTTGGGGAAACTCCCCAGGGAGTTTACATGTACAGAACTTTTAGTCATGTTAGCAATAGCTCCTCACTCTTAAATATGCCTCATCAAGCAACAACAAAAAGTCACGTTCACTCATGAAACCAAGGGCAGCTGGGGGTTCCTGACTTGGGCACAACACAATCTAATGAGTAACTGCCCCAAATCAGAGGCTGCTCTCTATGAAGAGATATCTAGACCAAGTATGGTCTAGTTCGCTATAAATACGAGAGTCCATGCAACATAATAATGGCTAAAGTTTTGTTTTGTTTTGTTTGAGACAGGGCTTCACTCTGTTGCCCAGGCTGGAGTACAGTGATGTGATCTTGGCTCACTGCAGTCTTGACCTCCAGAACTCAAGTGATCCTCCTGCCTCAGCCTCCTGAGTAGCTGGGACTACAGGTGCATGGCTTCTTTTTTTTTTTTTTTTTTTTTAATTTCATAGAGACAGGGTTTTGCCATGTTGTCCAGGCTGGTCTCAAACTCCTGGACTCAAGCAATCCATCTGACTCAGCCTCCCAAAGTGCTGGGGTTACAGGTATGAGCCATCGTGCCTGGCCGGGCCAAAGTTCTTTGGCTTAGTTCAGCCTGTAGTAGTTTAGCCCACATAACCTGGCACAGATCCTCTGGATCCTCACTTCCCTCATGCTTCCTTGCACCTCTGCCCCCACCAGCCCCAGCCAGTATAACCTGTACATCTCCTGCTACTGCCCACACTGGGGATTTGCTCCTGTTCTCCCTGCCTCTGGAAGGTCTTCCTCCCTCCATGCATATATCTATTTACAAATAATTTGTGGCTGGGCATGGTGGCTCACACCCTTAATCCCAGCACTTTGGGAGGATGGTGGTGGGTGCCTATAGTCCCAGCTACTCAGGAGGCTGAGGCAGGAGCATGGCTTGAACCCAGAAGGTGGAGGTTGCGGTGAGCTGAGATCATGCCACTGCACTCCAGCCTGGGTGACAGAGTGAGACTTCATCTCAGTATAAATAAATAAATAAATAAATAAATAAATAAATAAATAAATAGTTACCTATTTATTAATTCATATGTTCTGCTCTGACGTCTTTGCCACCCTTTGTCTTTTTTCTCCTGTTAAACTGAAATCAGAAAAAACTGCTCAATTTGGCCAGGTGTGGTGGCTCATGCCTATATTCCCAGCACTTTAGAGGCCGAGGCGGGTGGATCACTTGAAGTCAGGAGTTAGAGACCAGCCTAGCCAACATGGTAAAACCCCATCTCTACTAAAAATACAAAAGAAAAGCCAGGCATGGTGGCAGGTGCCTGTAATCCCAGTTACTCAGGGGGCTGAGGCAGGAGAATTGCTTGAACCTGGGAGGTGGAGGTTGCAGTGAGCCAAGATTGTGCCACTGCACTCCAGCCTGGATGACAGAGCCAGACTCCATCTCAAAAAAAAAGAAAAAAGCAACAACAACAACAACAACAAAAACTTCCCAATTTACACCGTGTGCAAATGTGCTAATAACTATCATTTGCTGAGCATTTACTTTATGCCATGCATGGTGGGGATCTGTACAATCTAATTAAAAATATAAAACCTTATGAAGGTAAATATATTTGTTTTGTATTTGAGGAAACTGAGGCTCAGACAGATCACGTGGTTCCCAAGAGTTACAAAGTGAGTGAATATTAGAGCTGAAATAGGATCCCAAGACTAACTCAAAACCTATAATTACTTTTCTATAATTTTTCTATGCAATAAATAAGTTACCGTATGTGAAAATAATTTTTTGAATATAGAAATGTAGTGTTTATTGACAGGTTTGATTTGTTTTTATGACTTACAAAGATTAAAAACATTCTTTGAAGAAAAGTTGCCCCAAATTACCAAGTTATAACTGGAGCTGAGGTTTCTCCTCTTTGGACACATTTCTTCTTTGACCTCTAATCAGAAGTGTCTCCATGTCAGGGTGAGGGTGAGGCTGCCCCTAGATCTGCTTGGTGGACAGAGCCGGGGAATGTGTGTGTGTCTCTGTGTGTGTGTGCACACATCAACATCTATATTTATTTTATTATCCATCTGCATATACTGAAAACCATGAGCTCACACCAATACCTCTAATTTTTTTTTTTTTTTTGAGACAGGGTCTCACTCTGATGCCCAGGCTGGAGTGCAGTAGTATGAGCTCAGCTCACTGCAGCCTCAACCTCCTGGGCTCAAGTGATCCTCCCACCTTAGCCTCCCAAGGAGCTGGGACTACAGGCACACGTCACCATACCCAGCCAATTTTTTATATTTTTTTGTAGACATGGGGTCTCACTATGTTACCCAGGCTGGTCTCAAACTCCTAGGTTCAAGGAATTCTCCCACTTCAGCATCCCAAAGCACCGGGATTATAAGGGTGAGCCACCATGCGTAGCCCAGTATCTCTAATTCAGTCTAATTTCTCCCTTCTCATTTTGTATCTCCCTTCTCATTTTGTATCTCCGTTTTCTGATCCCTAGAAAGCCGCTCCCATTTTTCTGAATACATATATTTACTTTTTTTTTTTCTTTGAGAAGGGTTTTTGCTCTTACTGATCAGGCTGGAGTGCAGTGGTGCAACCTTGGCTCATTGCAACTTCCGCCTCCCATGTTCAAGCGATTCTCCTGCCTCGGCTTCCCAAGGAGCTGGAATTACAGGCATGTGCTACCATGCCTGGCTAAATTTTGTATTTTTATAAACCCCGTAGAGATGGAGTTTTGCTATGTTGGTCAGGCTGGTCTAGAACTCCTGACCTCAAGTGATCCACCTGCCTCGGCCTCCCAAAGTGCTGGGATTACAGCCATGAGCCACTGCACCCATCCATGAATATGCATATTTACTTTTGAATCAGTGCCCTGCTTGGGTGTGTGCTCTGTCTCCTAATACCTGCACCTCCTCACCCTGCCAGAGCTCAGACACTGCATCCAGTCCCAGTCCCAGCTACAATGTATGAGAGCCTGTAAATCTCAGAGCTGGGACTTGAACCAGGCAGATCGACTTGAGTGTCCGTGATCTTAGTTTTTGTACTGAATTATTCAGCAGAGAGAAAAAGCAAAAAGGCAAATATGTCTCTTCTTGACTTTTTGAACATATGGAACACAATTATAATAACTGTTTTAATGTCCTTGTCTGCTAATCCTGGCTTCTGTGTCAGTTCTATGTCAGTTTTGATTGATGTATTTATCTCCTTACTATGGGTCATATTTTCCTTCTTGCATGACTGGTTATTTTTTATTGGATGTCAGACACCATGAATTTTACTTCACTGGGTGCTGGATATGTTTGTGTTCCTATAAATAATTGTATGCTTTGTTCTGCGATGCAGTTAAGTTTGTTGGAAACAGTTCAATCCCTTTGGGTTGCTTTCATGATTCGGTGGGAGGGGTCTGGCGCTGTGCTCAGCTTAGGCTAATTACTCCTCACCGCTGAGGCTAGTTTCTCCTGGGAAGCCTCCCTGGTGTCTGGGACTCTTCAGGCTTCTGCTCTGGCTGGTGGAAACAGACCTGGTCCTGGTTCCGTGTGAGGGCTGAGCACTCTTGAAATCTGTTGGGTGGTTCTGTCCCCAGAGTCTGATTGTTCCCTGGCACATCTGCACTGCTCAGCACTCAGTGAAGGCTCAGGAAGATCCTCTGCAGATCTCTGAGCTCTCTCCCTCTCTCCACGCAGCTCTCTCTGGGACTTTGCCCCAAGAACTTTAGTCCCAGTGGCCTTTCTCCACTCTCAGCTCCATCTCCCTCACCCAGGGAATCCCCTGAGCTCTGCCTCAGTCTCTCCTGCCTGTGCCCTGGCCTGGGAACCCTCACAGGCTGAGGCAATTGTAGGGTCAGCTCATTTCCCTCCTATCTCATGGGACTCACTGTCCTTCACTGCCTGATGTCCAGCATCTTGAAAACTGATGTTTCGTATATTTTGTCTATTTTTTGTGGTTGCTGTTGTTTCAGGCAAAAGAGTAAATGCGGCCCTGGTTGCTCCATGGTTACTGGAAATGGAGAAATAGCAATACATATTTAAGATAAATGTATTTTTAAAAATTCTTAAACTCTTACCCCCCAATATATTTCTCAATTCAGATTCTGAGACAACTGGTATTTTGAAGATCCCATAAAGTTTCCAAGTTATGAGAGTTAAAAATGATCCTAACAGACAGGAAAGGGCCTCTGAAATCCTGGTTAAAGAGTGGTGGCTAGAAGTATTCCTGTCTCTGTTTCTGATGGTTAGTGCAACTTACTTTTAAAGAATGTTTAATAATTCTTACAGAATATCGGCAATATGCCTATAACTATGCTCAAGAATTAAGGGAGTGCCAGGCCCAGTGGCTCACGCCTGTAATTCCAGCACTTTGCGGGGCCGAGGCGGGTGGATTGCTTGAGGTCAGGAGTTGGAGACCAGCCTGGCCAACATGGTGAAACCCTATCTCTACTAAAAAAATACAAAACATTAGCCAGACCTGGTGGCAGGTGCCTGTAATCCCAGCTACTTGGGAGGCTAAGGCAGGAGAATCGCTTGAATCAGGGAGGCGGAGGTTGCAGTGAGCCAATACGGCACACCGTACTCCAGCCTGGGCAACAGAGTGAGACTCAATCTTAAAATAATAATAATGATAATGATAATAATAATAATAATAAAGAATTAAGGGAGCAGTCCTACCCTTAAAGAACTTGCAAATTTTCAGGGAGACAGACATTTACACATGCAAAATGAAATCACAGGGTAGAATTGCTAATGTTTAGACGACTGATTAAGACAGTGAGTATAAAATATGATATGCTAGAAAGTATCTTGTTCCTGATAATAGACACTGCTAGGGTGTTCTACCCCACTCACCTTTCTTTTCAAAACACTTCCATTCAAATAGATTAACATTCCCACGTTACCCGCTTCATTTGACAAGAACAAAAAGTTGACATGCTATAGCAGATACGGTAGATTGGTTCTCTCAATACTTATTTCAACTTCTCTTCTAAGGTACCTTCTTGCACCGCAAAAACAGGAAACCTGAAAAATGATTCTTCCCAGACTCCCTTGCAGCTGGGGGTCTGGATGGGATTCAGTTTCCACCAATCAGATGCCTCTTTTTTCAAAAGTAGATCTGCAACTGAATCAAGTGGGAAGAAAGGCAGCAGGCACTGGTTTTGCAGGTATGAATTGCAGCAGGTGCAGCACAGCTTTGGAGTTGACTGTTGCAGTGGTATTGCTTATCCACTGGACACAGCCAAGGCAGCGTGTTCCTGATCTTCAGAATCTGTGACAGCAATATGGTAGCAGCCCCCTGGACTCCCGACAGGCTAAGCTTATGATGCTCTAGACAAGACGTCCTCCACCAGCGGCTATTTTGCTCCCAGTGGGGGCATTTAGCAAAGTCTAGACACATTTCTTTCTTTTTTTGAGATAGGGTCTTCCTCTGTCACCCAGGCTGGAGTGCAGTGGTGCAATCATAGCTCACTGCAGCCTCAAACTCCCAGGCTCAAGCAATCCTCCCCATCTTAGCCTCCTGATAGCTAGGACTACAGGCACGTGCCACCATGTCTGGGTAATTTTTAAAACTTTTTTTGTAGAGATGGAATCTCCCTATGTTGCCTAGGCTGGTTTTGAATTCCTGGGCTCAAGTGATCCTCTGGCTTCAGCCTCCCAAATTGCTGCGATTACAGGCATGAGCTGCAGTGCCCAGCCTGGAGACATTTCTTATCATTGTGACTGAGGGTGTGCTATCTGTATCTAGTGTGCTATGCCAGTGATGTTGTGAGACATCCTGCAATGCACAGGACAGCCCCCTCCACAAAGAATTATCCTGTCCTAAATGTCAACCGTGTCTGTCCTAGAGCCTGCGTTTTGCATGGTGGTGTCCTGATTCCAAAAGCTTCCAGTAATGATGAAGTAGCCATTCCCTCAGGTGGTTTGCTTTTTTTTGTTTTTTTGTTTTTTTTGAGACGGAGTTTCACTCTTATTGCCCAGGCTGGAGTGCAATGGCACGATCTCAGCTCACTGCAACCCCCGCCTCCCAGGTTCAAGCAATTCTCCTGCCTCAGCCTCCCGGGTAGCTAGGATTACAGGCATGTGCCACCACGTCCGGTTAATTTTTGTATTTTTAGTAGAGACGGGGGTTTCACCATGCTGGTCAGGCTGGTCTCGAACTCCTGACCTCAGGTAATCCTCTCACCTTGGACTCCCAAAGTGCTGGGATTACAGGCATAAACCACCGCGCCCAGCCAGGCGGTTTACTTTTATTTGCATTTATGATTATTTGCATTTATGTTACTGGATTTATTCCTGAGCCATAACATTTTGTTTCTTTGGTTTCTTTTGGCATATCTTTTTCTTCTGTGAAACTTCCTCTTCCAGTTTAGGAACAATTTGTTCTTTTTCAGGAAGGGTCATCTCAGAGTGTCAAGAGGCGTGCATGCATGGGCTCATCTGACCGTGAGCTCTCTCAGTTCCATAGGCCATCTTGGGGGCTTTGTTCGCCTTCATGTGCTCAATGACTAGACAATCTACCTCCAAATTCTTAAGGTCAGCATTACTCTCTGTATTTTGGGGCAGCAATAATTCAGCACTCTTTTTGGGCCACTGACCCTGCATTACCCCCACTGTCTGGCCTGGGCACTGCTGTCAACTCCACCATGGTAAGGGAGCATGGCACACGTTGCTTCTGTGTTGTGGCGTCTTTCAGATACTGGGTAGCTTTTGGTATAGGCAAAGCCTTGATGGCCTGGGCAGTTTCACGGGTATTCCTGAAGTGAACATAAAGATTTGAACTTTGTGATTTGTGCAATCTTGTGGGGTTTTCTGGGTCGAGTGAGTAATGCACCATTTTCAGAGATTAACTTAGGCCACTTACGGGAAAAGCAGAGGGTCACTTGGGCCCTGTCATTCTGAGACTCATTCCTAGAGGTCCAGCCTAAAGCCTGCTTTTCCAACTCACAAACATTTCTGTAAGCATCTAATTCCTTGGATTAAATTGCTTTTCTGTTTAAGATACTCAGAGCCGTTTCTAATTTGCAATTGAAACCTGACACACATGCCGCTGCAGGAACTGATCCCCTATGATCTCGCCATTGAAAAAATGCACAAAATGTGATTTTGTGCTAACGAACCATGAGAAGTGTTAAGCTCTTGTGTATTTTTTTTTTCTGTCTCCTTTTACTCGTGGAGGCATCTGTCAATCTGTATATAGAATCATGTCTAATACGCTTGCTCCAAGGTTTTTAAGATACTACAAAGCAAAGATACCCAGAAAGCAAGAAGAGGATGAAAGGGAGCTTTAACGATGTGTCAGGAAAGACATTCCTGACATTTTCAAACATAAACAAACAGACAAACAAGAATGCACGCAGGTCTGGAGTGGGCATGAAGGCTTGCTGGAGGCAGCACTGGGCCAGGGGGAGAGCAAGGACACTGGTCAAGAGCAGCTGTTTGGGTTCGAACCCTGGCTCTGTGTCCTGGGGAAGTTGATTAACTTCATCTATAAGTTGGTAATTGATAATAGTCTCTATGTCACAGGGACAAATAATCCATATATGTAAAGCATGCAATTGCCGCTTGATGCATAATAATACTTTCCTATTTTTATTTTTTTTTAGACAGGGTTTTCACTGTCACCCAGGCTAGAATGCAGTGATGCAATCACGACTCACTGCAGCCTCGACTTCCTGGGCTCAGGTGATTCTCCCACCTCAGCCTCCTGAGTAGAGGGGACCACAGGCATGTGCCACCATGCCCAGCTAATTTTCGTTTTTTTGTTTTGTTTTGTTTGAGACAGTGTCTCACTCTGTTGTGCAGGCTAGAATGCAGTGGTGTGATCTCTGTTCATTGCAACCTCTGCTTCCCAGTTCAAGCGATTCTCATGTCTCAGCCTCCTGAGTAGCTAGGATTACAGGCGTGCACCACCATGCCCAGCTAATTTTTGTATTTTTAGTAGAGACGGGGTTTCACCATGTTGGCCAAGCTGGTCTCGAACTCCTTACCTCAAGTGATCCTCCCACCTTGGCCTCCCGAAGTGCTGGGATTACAGGTGTGAGCCACTGCATCCAGCAGTAATGCTTTTAAAAGTTATATTAAATCAAATAAAAATGGAGGTAGAACTTCAGTTGGATAGAATGCGCATTATCAAATGAGTGAAGAAATTTTTGAGGTAGGTAAAAGAATAGCAAGGCTGGAGCACAGGAAGGAAACTGGCTCCAGTTCTGTGCATGCTGGTATCAAGAGATGGTGACATCAAATATCGGCAGAGTAAGGGAAGGGTAAGGGTGGAGGGTCTTGAACAGCTTCCTAAATAGGCTGGGTTGTAACCTGCAAAAAATTGAGATGCAGCTGGGCACTGTGGCTCATGCCTGTAATCTCAGCACTTTGGGAGACCAAGGCAGGCGGATCACCTGAGGTCAGGAGTGTTGGTCAGGAGACCAGCCTGACCAACATGGCAAAATGCCATGTCTACTAAAAATACAAAAAATTAGCCAGGCGTGGTGCATGCCTGTAATCTCAGCTACTTGGGAGGCTGAGGCACAAAAATTGCTTGAACCGGGTAGGTGGAGGTTGCAGTGAATCGAGATCTTGCCACTGCACTCCAGCCTGGGCAACAGAGTGAGACTCCGTCTCAAAAAATCAATAAATAAAATTGAGATGCTACTGAAGGGTGTTCAGCAGGCAAGGAATGTGGAGACAGTGATGTTTTAGGAAGAGTGCCTGAGGGGACTTTTTGGGTGTAATCCCACACCTTCATGCCAACCAGACACACCCACAAGCCAGTTGCCAGTTGGCCCATAAAAGGACGCTTTTACACCCACAAAGGTTGATGGCAGCCATGTAACCTTTCTCCACTTTAAACCTGCTGTCTTGCCCAAGACAGCTTCAGTGACCCAAGCAGCGGAAGGAAAGTTTGGGATTTAGTGAGTAATTAATTTTAATAAATGGTGGTCTTAAAAATCCCATAGTTATTCTATAAAATTCTATTTTAGTTAAAAAATTATTGGTGTCCCTTGGCTGATATTTTTTAAATGTCTGAACCAGATCTTTACGGGTCCTAAGGGCTCCCTGGTCTTATGAATTCAATCTTCTTAGACAATATCTTCCACAGTCATCCATCTCAGGTCATTCCCACAACCAGTCACCCCAAATGACAAACTAAGCATGAACGGTTGTTTCTTTCTTTTCTATATGATGTGGGGGGAGTCTTTTGGGTGGTTTAATCAAAAACAGGATAATTCCGAATTTATTTTTGTTATCTGAACTAAGCCCATGGCATTTGGAAATGAAGATGTTAGAAATATCTACAAAATAGACTATAGAGTTCTGGGTGCAGGGAGGGGATAGGAGAGAGGAGAATGTTGAGGATCATTCTGGTGGATTTGGTGTTAGTGATTGGATGGGTAGCATCACTGAGAAGGAAAAAAGAAGAGGAGGATCAGGGCCATCACCGTAACTTTACATGGTCTAATGCAAAATAAAAATGCAAGATCTTGTTGAGGCTAGGCATGGTGGCTTATGCCTGTAATCCCAGCACTTTGGGAGGCCAAGGTAGGAAGAACACTTGAGCCCATGAGTTCAAGACCAGGCTGGGCAACATAGTGAGACCCTGTGTCTGTTAAAACAACATTTTTAAAAAATTTTTTCTGTAAAAGACCCCTTGCTGGAAATGCAGGAAAAACTATTTTCCGTTTCTTCCGTGACCACTCTCTTTCAGCTTGTCATGGTGGTCTTCACTTCTTATTTAAGGTTGTCCTCCCTTGGACACAGATATTCATAAGGTGAGTCCGACCCTCACAGACTCCTGGGGCCCATACCTCATGATTGGGCACAGGGCTAGCAGGTTCCCAGCTTCTACCAGCCAGGTACCAATGTTCCTATAAGTCGGGCCAGGCATCTCTCCTTCCCAGGTGCCTGTAGTCCCAACCCACAGAAGATGGGTGGCTGTCAAGAGTATTGCTACTTCTGTGCCAGGCCAATGTGAGGTGCCTGGATAGTGGTGGGCAACAGGCTTTCCCTTGCTTAACTGCCCCCTGAATGTACCATGGCACCTCCAGCCTGGGACTGGATGGTCACTGCTATGCCTTGCCCTGAGATACCACAGTGTACATGGGCCCAACCCATGCCCAGGACTCCAGCCCAGGTGGTGCAGAAGGTGGCAGCAGTCACAGAGGATGGGGAGGGGAGACCTGTGGTGCCAGGGGGCAGGAGAGATGGGCTGAGAGCCTGTCCCAGATGTACAGGGATGGTATGTCAACTGAAGCTCCAAGCATGCAGCACACTCTCCATTGTCCCATAGGACTTTGCTGACAAAACACACATTCAAAGATAACATTATTAAGCATTTCAAAACAGCTATCAAAGGGCATTAAACGTCAGGCCTGGGGACTTTCTGAGCACAGGGTGTGACTCAACAACTGTGCAGTGTGGCTACACTGTTGCACAGCTGTTGCTATGTTCTGAGTATTTGTGTTCCCCTAGAATTCATATGTTGAAACCCTAATTCTCCGTGTGACTGTGTTTGGAGATAGGGCTTTTAGGAGGTAATTAAGGTGAAATGAGGTCATAAGGGTAGATCCTAATCCAATAAGACTTGTGTCCCTATAGGAAGAGAGAGAGGCCAGGCTCAGTGGCTCACACCTGTAATCTCAGCACTTTGGGAGGCTGAGGCAGGTGGATCACTTGAGGTCAGGAGTTCGAGACCAGCCTGGCCAACCTGGTGAAACCCTGTCTCTACTAAAAATACAAAAATTAGCCAGGCATGGTGGCACACGCTTATAATCCCAGCTACTCAGGAGGCTGATGCGGGAGAGAATTGCTTGAATACAGGAGGCAGAGGTTTCAGTGAGCCGAGATCACACCACTGCACTCCAGCTTGGATGACAGAAAATGAAGAGAGGGAGAGACAGTAAACTACACTTTCTCAACGAGCATGCATCGAGGAAAGGCCTTGTGAGCACACATGAGAAGGCAGCCGTCTGCAAGCCAGAAAGAGAGCCCTCATCAGAACATGCAGACGCCCTGATCTCAGACTTCCAGGCTCCAGAATTGTGAGAACATAAATTTCTGTTGTTTAAGTCACTCAGTCTATGGCATTTTGTTCTGGCAGCCTGAGCCATCTAATGCACCTGTGGAGCCAGACCTGGTAGCAGGAAGATCATGAATTCCATTATGAACCTGTTAAGTTAGGGGATCTAAGTGACATTCAACTGGCAATTCCTCGTATACAAAATAATAGATCCAGTGGCCATGAGGGAAGCTAGAAATACCAGTTTGGGAGCCATTAATATACAAATAGTAATTAGATCCATGGGAGTGGATGAGATCACCCAAGCATGGTGTTTGAAGTGAGAAGAGAGTGAAGTTAGAAACCAAAGTGGGGGTGCCAACATTTAGAAGGTGGCTGAAAGACAAAGAGTAGGAAAGATCAAAAAGAAAGGAGGAAATCCAAGAGTACAGCATGGTATTCTGGAAACCAAAGAAAGGTAGACATTAGTCAGCTAGTTAAACACTGTTAGCAAGTCAAGCAAGACAAAGATTGGAGAATGCCTGGTGGATCTGGCCACGAGGAGGTCTTGGGAAGGTAATCTGGTTTGCAGAGTGAAACTAGAAGCCAAACTGGGATGAGGTGAGGAGTGTAAGGGTGAGAGGCAGCATGGGGAAGCCCTATGTCAATGGGGCTGTATCAGATCCACCCACAAGCTGTAAAGGTTGAGATTCCTGGGCTCTTTGTGAAGGGACTATGATTTGGTAGCTCTGGGATGAGACCCAAGAATCTGTTGTTGTTGTATTTTTCCTTTTCCAAGCTCTAGATGATTTTGATGCCCTGGCAGGTTTGGGAACTACTGAGAGAATGCAAATAACATGAACTGCATTCAGAGAGACTTGATTCTGTTACATTTTAGCTGTTTGAACCAGAATGAGACACTTCAATCTCTGAGCTTCAGGTACCTAATTCACACACAAAACAGTGATAGTCTTGCTTTGTGTTATTGATTTGAAGATTGGAGTATATATATAATCTGGCGCAGAGTAAATATTTAGTAAATAGCGGCCAGTGCTACCAACAGTGGATAGAGTGAATACAGACTTTCTCTCAATAAAGAGGTTGGCCAGGAGGGGCAGGAGAAAGTAGGATCAATCCTTACAGTACTACAGCTCAAAGAGGGACAGTATTTTGTCTTGTCTTGATTTTTGTAAGATAGCAGAGATGTTAGCACGTCTGTAAGCTGGGACACGAGGGCGAAGTAGGGTACGATGAGCCCGTATCTCTGAGTTGACAGGAGGAACTGCCACGAAAGAACAGATGGAAGGATAAGCTTTGGGCAGAAGAAATGCCTTGGGAAGTTAGTTGGTGTGAGGGCAGGACATTCAGGGGTTTCACTCCTAATAATTCCATTTTTTTTCTGTGACGTGGGAGGCAGTGTCATATACCAAGAGGGGTAGGAATCTTGAGTGTATGCACAGGTCTGGAGAGAAAGTGTTGGGAGTGTGAGGAATGAGAGAGCTGGATGACAAAAGATACACAGATAGGGTAACAAGGGTGCCAAGGGCTTAGTTTAGATTAGAGGCCACCAATTCCTTCTTTGCTTCTCTCTATAATATCTGTGCCACCTTTAGCTAGCCTCTATATTTGTTTGGAAACAACAGATACACCACTGATATGTGCTGAATGTCTGCGCCAGGCACTGCACTAAACATTTTTCACGTGTTATCTCACTTAATCCTTACAACAGTCCC
Organism: Theropithecus gelada; assembly: GCF_003255815.1. Taxonomy (NCBI): domain Eukaryota; kingdom Metazoa; phylum Chordata; class Mammalia; order Primates; family Cercopithecidae; genus Theropithecus; species Theropithecus gelada. The sequence goes on along the minus strand of NC_037676.1, from coordinate 41,067,104 downwards.
ACCATGTAGGTACCATCCATGTATAGACGATGAGCTGAGGCTTAGAGAAGTTCATTAATTTGCCTAAGGTTACACAGCTAAGTAGTTGCACAGAAGGATCTCTATTTCAGATCTGACTCCAGAGTTTTTGTTCTTAACTGTGGCACACCACACATTAATTGGGATTAGATTTTGTTGGCACACATAATGGAAAATAAAAACGTGGATCAGAGAAGATACAGGTTTATTCTTTTTCTTTTCTTTTTTTTTTTTTTTTTGAGACTGAGTCTTATTCTGTTGCCCAGGCTGGAGTGCAGTGGTGTGATTTTGCCTCATTGTAACCTCCGTCTCCTGGGTTTAAGTGACTCTCCTGCCTCAACCTCCCGAGTAGCTGGGACTACAGATGCCTGGCTAATTTTTGTATTTTTAGTAGAGACAGGGTTCCACCATGTTGGCCAGGCTGGTCTTGAACTCCTGACCTCAGGGGATCCATCCACTTCGGCCTTCCAAAGGGCTGGGATTACAGGCATGAGCCACTGCACCTGGCCAGCTTTATTCTTTTTCATGTAATGGAAACTCAGAGGCAGGGAGCTCACGACTGGGGTGGCAGCTCCACAATCATTAGGTTCCCAGGCCTTTTCTATCTTTCTGGTCCACATCTTTAACATGTGACTTCCATTCGCAAGGTTGCTTCATTGCCCAAATGGCTCTTGGAGTTCCAAACCTTACATCCACATTCCAGAAAGCAAGAAGGTACAAGAAGCGAAAGGGGGCCTATCAGGGCCTGCCCTCCTTTTGAAGAACTTGCCTGCAAGTCCTACCCAATTACTTCTGCGTACATCTCACTGATGTAAGATCTTCTCCATAGATACAGGAGAACCACGAGTATGTCATCTTAAGGGCACATTTTGCTATCCATAACATAATTGAGTTTTGTTAGTAAGGAAGGAGAAAGCAGATATTGGGTGGCAACTAGCATTGTTTGCCATACAATAAGTCTCACATATACTTGAAACCATAGGGGGAAATCTGTTAATTCTCATTTCATTAATATGCAAGCCAAGTAGTTCTTGCTAAACTTTCCAGACCCACTAAGAAGCAGGTGTGCTTGGCTGGGCACGGTGGCTCACACCTCTAATTCCAGCACTTTGGGAGGCCAAGGCGGGGAGATCACCTGAAGTCTGGAGTTCGAGACCAGCCTGAACAACATGGAGAAACCCTATCTCTATTAAAAATACAAAATTAGCCGGGTGTGGTGGCACATGCTTGTAATCCCAGCTACTTGGGAGGCTGAGACAGGAGAATTGCTTGAACCCGGGAGGCGGAGATTGTGGTGAGCCGAGATTGCGCCATTGCATTGTAGCCTGGGCAACAAGAGCGAAACTCCGTCTCTAAATACATAAAGCAGGCATGCTTTCTCAGTAGTAGATTCATACTAGAATGCTTCAATAATGTCTTAATGTGAAGGCGTAATTATTACATAAATTAGAGACATTCTAGCACCTAGTGAGAGAGGATCGAACACAAATTGACTTAACCTTAAAACAAACTGGCTTAAACCTTGATTAGGCTAGCTGGTGAAGCCCAGTGGGCCTTGGAGGTATTTTGGGCAGAATGACTCTTGATAAAAGTTGAGGCTAGGCCAGGCACGGTGGCTCATACCTGTAATCCCAGCACTTTGGGAGGCCGAGGTGGGTGGATCACTTGAGGTGAGGAGTTTGAGACCAGCCTGGCCAACATGGTAAAACCCCGTCTCTACTAAAAATACAAAAATTAGCCGGGCATGGTGGCACATGCCTGTAAAATCCCAGCTACTCAGGAGGCTGAGGCAGGAGAATTGTTTGAACCCAGGAGGTGGAGGTTGCAGTGAGCCGAGATCATGTCATTGCACTCCAGCCTGGGCGACAGAGCCAGACTCCGTTTTAAAAAAAAAAAGTCGAGGCCACATGTTTCTTCGCCACATCCACAGAAAAAGAATAAGTCTGTTTTTCCAGTGATCTCCCTTAAGTGCAAGGAAGAAACTTCCCAGCAACCTTCGGTGCAACTTTTCGTCAGTTACTTGAGCCAAAATGCCCCTTCTTTTTAAATTAGATTAAATGTTATTTTACTTAGAGACAGGGTCTCACTCAGTCGCCAAGGCTGGAGTGCAACATTGCAATCAGCTCACTGCAGCCTTGAACTCCTTGACTCAAATAATCCTCCTGTTTCAGCCTCCTGAGTAGCTGGGACCACAGGCACCATGCTCAGCTAATAGGATGCCCCTTCTCAAACAAGGTATGGTACAAAAGATAAGAACACCTGTAGACTAATAGGGCCACCCTGCTTTAGGTCATTTCAGTTTCCCCAACCATATTGCTGCTAGACAGAGATGAAGGACAATGTTATCTATAGCATTTTCCACCCCCCAAACATAGTAGAAGACATTTTCGTACTCCTGTGTTCTCTTCATGAAATATAATGTATTACAATGTTCTTGATTTCTTTGTTTGGTAGTTTTTTTTGTTTGTTTGTCTTGTTTTTAAGACAAGTCTGGCTCTGTTGCCCTGGCTGGAGTTCATGTGATCTCAGCTCACTGCAACCTCCACCTCCTGGGTTCCAGTGATACTCCTACCTCTGCCTCCCTGGTAGCTGGGATTACAGGTGCATGCCACCACGCCTGGCTACTTTTTGTATTTTTACTAGAGATGGGTTTCACCATGTTGGCTGGGCTGGTCTCGAACTCCTGACTCCAGGTGATCTGCCCGCTTCAGTCTCCCAAAGTGCTGGGATTACAGGCGTGAGCCACCTCGCCCAGCCTAATGTTCTTGACAAATGGTTGAAAATGTTATTTATTGCTCATGGATGGGAGTATCTTAAAAACGGTAAAAATGGAATTTGTCAAATACAAATGAGAAAATGGAAAGAAATGGAAAAAGATAGTAAAGCTACATAAATTCACAGCCTTACTGTTGTGATTAGCAAGAGTTTCATTTTTCCCTACATGGGAATATTGATACTTTTCAAAGAAAAATGTTAAGGTATGTGGTTAATTCTTACATCCTTTATAGGTTTATTAAATATTTTTGGATTCACCTTTTACTGAATTTTGTGAAAGAATCTAAAGACAGAAAGAACTCCATCTCGAACTTAAGAGCAGGAAAAGTTATTAGGTTTCTGTAGCTTCTGGTTTCCATGGTAGAGGGGCCTCTGGTAGAGCAGAAATCCCCCTTTTCCTCTACCCGACTCTACCTTTCTTCTCTGGGAGTGGGAGTAGCTTATCTAAATGGTCAGTTGCAGATAAGGAATTGGGAAGATACATCCAGTGTGAAAATCTATTATTACTAACTGTATTTTTCACTCTATTTACATTTATTATTACTGATATGATGGAATTTATTTCTTTATCTGCAAAAAGAACATAAATTTAGTTTTTAAACATAAAACCATTCCATATTTTGCCCTTTACTAGTTTTAAAGATATGCACTAAAATTTTTTTCTTTTAGTAGTTACCCTTGGAATTTACACCACCTACCTTAATAAAACCTAATGATAATTCATGTCTTTAGCTTTACACCAAATTATCCTTTAATTCCAGCCACCCGCTTCTAGGGTTGCATTGCCATTGGGTCTAACCAGGCATTTCCTTTTCTTTTTAATTTTAAAGACTTTATTATTTTTTTTAGAGCAGTTTTAGGTTCACAGCAAAATCAAGATGAAAGTATAGGCCAGGTGTGGTGGCTCATGCCTCTAGTCCCAGCACTTTGGGAGGCCGAGAAGGGCGGATCACTTGAGGTCAGGAGTTCAAGACCAGCCTGGCCAATATGGTGAAACTCTATCTCTACTAAAAATACAAAAATTAGCCAGGCGTGGTGGCAGGCACCTGTAGTCCCAGCTACTCAGGAGACTGAGGCAGCAGAATCACCTGAACCCAGGAGGCGGAGGTTGCAGTGAGCCAACATCATACCACTACACTCCGGCCTGGGCGACAGAGTGAGACCATGTCTCAAAAAAAGAAAAAGAAAAAAAAAAGAGGAAAATACAGAGGTTCTCCATATACTCCTGCCCCTACATGCGTACAGCCTCCCCCATTATAAACATCCCCCACCAGAGCAATACCCCTGCTATAACCCATGAACCTACATTGACACATCATTTTCACCCAAAGCCCATAGTTTGCATTAGGGTTTACTCTTGGTATTGTATATTCTATGGGTTTGGATAAATGTATAATGACATGTGTCCACCATTGTAGTATCATACAGGGTATTTTTCACTGCCCTACGTGTTCCACGTAGTCACCCTTCCCTCTCTGCTAACCCCTGACAGCCACTGATCTTTTTATTGTCACCATAATTTTGCCTCTTCCAGGATGTTGTATGGTTGGAATAATGCAATATGTAGACTTTTCAGATTGGTTTATTTCACTTAGCAATCTGCATTTAAGGTTTCTTCATGTCTTTTCATGACGTGATCGCTCATTTATTTTGACTGCTGAACAAGATTCCATTGTTTGGATGTGACACAGTTTATCTGTTGAGCTACGAAAGTGCTCTTGCTGTTCTTTTTAGCCCACAAATTAGACATTATTACTGCTTTCAAACCACCAATGTTTGCTTAGAATGACCCACATTTCAGATCTTTTTTCCAGGAATACTTTCTTTCCTTGTGAAATATATCCTTTGTAAATTCTTAGTAGAAAGCAAATTGCTTTTTATTTATCCTTCTTGGCATTTATAAGAATTTCTGAATCTGTGAATTACTGTCTTTCATCAGTTATAAAAAATTATCAGCAACTATTACTTTAATGTTGCCTCTCCCTCATTCTGTTACCTTCTCCGAGAACTTGTAGGACATGTACAGCAACTTCTCACTTTACAGGCACATATCTTTTTTTTTTTTTTTTTTTTTTTATGGAGTCTCGCTCTGTCACCCAGGCTAGAGTTCAGTGGCGCAATCTTGTCTCACTGCAAACTCCACCTCCCAGGTTCAAGTGATTCTCCTGCCTCAGCTTCCCAAGCAACTGCAATTACAGGTGCCTGACACCACACTTGGCTAATTTTTGTATTTTTAGTAGAGATGGGGTTTCACCATGTTGGCTAGACTGGTCTAGAGCTCCTGACCTCAAGTGATCCTCAAGTGATCCACCGTCTTGGCCACCCAAAATGCTGGGATTACAGGTGTGAGCCACCACACTGGCCTACAAGCACTTACCTTAATGAGTGGCTAGGTTTGTTAAGGCTGCTATAACAAAAACAGCTTAGAGTGGGTGGCTTATCAACAACAGAAACATATTTCTCACAGGTCTGGAGGCTGGGAAGTCCAAGATCAAGGTGCCAGCATGGTCAGGTTCTGGTGAGGGCCCCTTTCTTGGTTCACAGATGGCTGTGTTCTTGCTGTTTCTCAGGGAAGAAGTGGGATGGGCTCTCTCTGGGGCCTCTTTTTAAAAGGCACTAATCTCATCGTGTGCCCTTAAGACTTAATCACCTCTCAAAGGCTCTACCTCCTAATACCATCACCTTGCGGATTGAGATTTTGACATACGAATTTCTGGGGAACATGAACATGCAGACTATAGCGAGCAGTCTCTCACAGTCTGTTTCTTGTTTCTGACCTACAGTCTTTGAAATCCCTACAAATTTACCCTTTAGTTCAGTATTTAAACTTTTCCAGTATGCTGTTTAACTTTTCTGGTTTTTTTTTCAACATTCTACTATGATAATTTTCAAAATAAGCATAAATTGAAAAAATATTACATTAAACTCTCATATACCCACCATCTATATTTTACAACTAATATTTTACTATCCTTGTTTTATCACATATCTTTCCACTGTTGACCCCTCTATGCATAATCTCTACATTGTGCACACCAAAGTAAGTTGCAGCATCAGTGGATTTACTCCTGAATCTCCCATTTAGTTTTCATTTTAGATTTACATAATTTCCATTTCTAAAAGGTCCATTTACTCCTCTTTCATATATATTCAGTCATTTCTGATGGTCTCTTGATCATCACTTCTCTTTCCAATTCCTTTCATTTCTTAAACATCTTAGAGATATTTACTTTATAATCGATATCTGAAGTTCTCAGATTTGGCAATTAAAAATATAGAATGGGCCAGGCATGGTGGCTCATGCCTATATTCCCAGCACTTTGGGAGGCTGAGGCAGGTGGATTGCTTGAGGTCAGGAGTTTGAGACCAGCCTGGCCAACATAGTGAAACATCGCCTCTACTAAGAATACAAAACTTAGCCAAGTATGGTGGTGCATGCCTGTAATCCCTACTCAAGAGGCTAAGGCATAAGAATCGCTTGAACTGGGGAGGTAGAGACTGCAGTAAAAGCCGAGACTGGGTCACTGCACTCCAGCCTGGGCAACAGAGCGAGATCCTGTCTCAAAAAAAATAAACAAATAAAAATTTAAAAAATAAAAAAACAGAACATAGGCCAGGTGTGGTGGCACAGGGCTGTAATCCCAGTGCTTTCAGAGGCTGGGGTGGGAGGATCACTTGAGCCAGGGAGGTCAAGTTTCCAGTGAGCCATGGTCCCACCACTGCACTCCAGCCTGGGCAACAGAGTAAGATCCTGTCTCAAAATATACATAATTTTTAAAAAAATAATAAAAACACAAATACAGAATACCAAATTAAATTTGAATTTCAGGTAATTAACAAATAATGTTTTAGTATAAGTTTGTCCAAAATATTGTGTGGGACATACTTAGGCTAAACATTTATTCATTGCTTATCTGAAATTCAAAGTTAGCTGGGAACCAATATTTTATTTGGATATTATCTGTTAACTCCATATCCGAAGGCTCTATAGGGCTGATTGGTTTGTATTGCTGAATCTTACTCACGAAAACCTGTTTCCTTGTGTATTTTGTGATTTGGAGGTTGCTAGCTCATCTTTTTCAAAATTTCTCTTTCACACTTCTTTCATGCCTAGATAGAGGGTACATTCCTCCACGGAGCTGCATCTGCTTCTTCCAGGTGTCTGGGGCATTGCAGATCTGGTCCACTTCTTTTTATTCTTTTCAAGACAGAGTCTCACTCTGTTGCCCAGTCTAGAGTGCAGTGGTACGATTGTGGCTCACTATAGCCTCAACCTCCTGGGCTCCAGTGATCCTCCCACCTCAGCTCCCAGAGTAGCTAGAACTACGGGCACATGCCATCACAGCCAGTTAATTTTTGTATTTTTAGTAGAGACGGGTTTTACCATGTTGCCCAGGCTGGTCTCAAACTTTTCAGCTCAAGCGATCTGCCCACCTTGCCTTGGCCTCACAAAGTGCTGGGATTACAGGCGTGAGCCACAGTACCTGACCTCTCATTCTTTTTTTTTTTTTTTTTTTTTTTTTTTGAGACAGAGTCTCACTCTGTCACTCAGGTTAGAGTACAGTGGCGTGATCTCAGCTCACTGCAAACTCTGCCTCCTGGGTTCAAGTGATTCTCATGTCTCAGCCTCCTGAGTAGCTGGGACTACAGACATGCACCATCACACCCAGGTAATTTTTGTATTTTTAGTAGAGACGGGGTTTCACCATGTTGGCTAGGCTGATCTTGAACTCCTGACCTCAAGCGATCCACCCGCCTTGGCCTCCCAAAGTGCTGGGATTATAGGTGTGAGCCACACACCTGGCCTGAGGACTAATTCTGGCTTTCAAATTTTATCATTTAAGAATACACTTCATTAGGCTATAGCTGCCATAGATAGTGATTCCTCAGATGGATACGGGCAAAGCAAATTGAAGACCTTCTGGAAAGAATTCACCATTCTAGATGCCATTAAGAACATTTGTGATTCATGAGAAGAGATCAAAATATCAGCATTAACAGGAGTTTGGAAGAAGTCAACCCTCACGGATGACTTTGAGGGGTTCATGACTTCAACAGAGGAAGTAACTGTGGATGTGGTGGAAATAGCAAGAGAAGTAGAATTAGAAGTGGAGTCTACAGATGCAACTGAATTGCTGCAACCGTGTGATCAAACTTGAAACAGATGAAGAGTTGCTTCTTATGGATGAACAAAGAAAGTGGTTTCTGGAGATAGAATCTACTCCTGGTGAAGATGCTGTGAACATTGTTGAAATGACAACAAAGGATTTAGTATATTACACAAATTAATAATTAAAGCAGCAGCAGGCTTTGAGAGGATCAGCTCTAATTTTCAAAGTTCTCCTGTGGGTAAAATGCTATCAGACAGCGTCACAGGCTACAGAGAAATCTTTAGCTCAAGAGGAGTCAATCTATGTGGCAAACTCCATTGTTGTCTTATTCTAAGAAATTGCCACAGCCCCCTCAATCTTAAGTACCCATCACCACGATCAGCCAGCAGACCCTCCACCAGCAAAATCATTACAACCCACTGAAAGCTCAGATGATTGTCACATTTTTAAGCAATAAAGTATTTTTAAATTAAAGTATGGGCCGGGTGCAGTGGCTCACACTTGTATTCCCAGCACTTTGGGATGCTGAGGTGGGCAGATCACCTGAGGTCAGGAGTTTGAGACCAGCCTGGCCAACACAGTGAAACCCCATCTCTACTAAAAATACAAAAATTAGCCGGGACTGGTGGTGGGCGCCTGTAATCCCAGCTACTAGAGATGCTGAGGCAGGAGAATCGTTTGTACCTGGGAGGCAGAGGTTGCAGTGAGCCGAGATTTTGCCATTGCACTCCAGCCTGGGCGACAGAGTGAGACTTTGTCTTAAAATAAATAAATAAATAAAATAAATAAACTATGTATTTTTTTAGACATAATGCTATTGCACACTCAATAGACTACATTATAGCGTAAACATAGCATTTATATGGACTGGGAAACCAAAATAATTTTTTGTGACTTGTTGTATTGTGATAATTTGGTTGATTGAGGTAATTTGGAACTGAACCCACAGTATTTCGGAGGTCTGCTGGTACTGCTGCCACAGGGCAGAGGCTGTGGGTCGCTATGGAGCAACTTCAGTGTTACTCCCTGCCCTCCATGGACTTCTGTGCTGCTTTGCTCCTGGCATCAAAGAAATTCCACCTGCATTCTTCAGATGCATCCATTTATTTAAATGAGCGATTTTAAGATTTTGGTGGGATTTTTAGATCTTTTGTAGACCCTCTGGTTAGCCTTATTGCTGGCAACCTGTGTTCTTTATTCATCAGATGGTCTTTTGATTTTATAAAGAGTTGTTTCCGGAGTTGTTAAATATGGAGATCTATCCAGGCAGACCCTATCTGATTGCTAACATCTATAAGAAAAAATAAGCAGAATTCCTTTCACAATTCTATCTTACCTTGAGAAGTTAATCTTTTTTCTGGGTGTGCCACATGGTAGAAAAGTAAATCAATTAAAGTAGCCACATTAAAAAGAAACAAAAAACCAACCAAGACAGTGCAACTGGAATGACCAGCTTCACCAGTTCAGTCACACACACCAAGTCACATCCCTGTAGTATTCAAAGTAATCTACCTTACCGGAGAGAGAACTGGAGACCCTGATCAGTCCACTAGTGATCCCCATTTCCATTGCTACAGAGCCCACTCCCTACCCTGGGGTTCCTCAGGTACAGGCTCTTTATTTCTTCTCCAGGCACCCTGCGTCTGCTAGTCACACTCTCCCGCATGGCCTGGATGCCTGCATCAGGAGGCGTGGCATGACAACGTTCCTGTTTACCCTGCTACCCTCATCATCCAGTCTGGGTTTTGGTTCAGATTCCCATTCCCTCATAACAAGCAACTGCCTGCAGACACTTGAGATCTTTTCCTGATAGAGGACCCCCAGGCAGGCCTGGAATAATCTAATAACATTGTACCTCAAGACAGGAGGAATGTGTGCATGAGAGTCTCAATCCTGTAATGCCCTGGAGAAATTGGGACCATATGCAAAATTTCCTTTTCACTTCACAGCATAGCAAGGAGTATTGGGAATGGCAGCCTTTATCCAATCATTTAAAAATGGTCATGCTGCATCCTTATTCCAGGGTAATAAGGGGTTAATTAAGAAGCACCACTCGAGGCCCTGAGCGGGTAGCTCACACCTGTAATCCCAGCACTTTGGGTGGCCAGGGCGGGTGGATCACTTGAGGTCAGGAGTTTGAGACCCTGTGTCTACTAAAAATAAAAATAAAAAAATTAGCCAGGCATGGTGGCACACACCAGTAATCTCAGCTACTTGGGAGGCTAAGCCACAAGAATCACTTGAACCCAGGAGGCAGAGGTTGCAGTGAGCTGAGATCATACCACTGCACTCCAGCCTGGGTAACAGAGCAAGACAATCAAAAAATAAATAAAAATAATAAAAAAAAATAAAAACCACTCAAATGATTGCATTGTCTCAGAAAAAAAATTTACTCCCAAGATGAGGTGCCTTATGATCTCCAGCACTAGATGTAAAAGCAAATGGAAACTTGTATTTATGTATTTATTTATTTTTAATTTTAATTTTTTGAAAAGAAAAAGAATGATCTTAAATCAATAACATCACTTTCCAGCTTAATAACCTGGGGAGGGGGGGAAAGAACAAACTAAACCCAAAGCAAGCAGAAAGAAGGAAAAAATGAAGGCTACAGTGGGAATAAATGAAATAGAGGATAGAAAAATAACAGAAAATACAGCCTGGGTAACGTGGTGAGATCCAATTTCTAAAAAAATTAGCTGGGCTTGGTGGCACATACCTGTAGTCCCAGCTATTTGGGAGGCTGGGGTGGGAGGATTGCTTGAACCCAGGAGGTAGAGCCTGCAGTGAGTGGAGATTGCACCTCTGCAGTTCAGCCTGGGTGACAAAGTGAGACACTGTCTTAAAAAAAAAGAAAGAGGCCAGGCAAGGTGGCTCACGCCTGTAATCCCAGCCCTTCGGGAGGCTGAGGCATGTGGGATCACTTGAGGTCAGGAGTTCGAGACCAGCCTAGCTAACATAGTGAAACCCCGTTTCTACTAAAAATACAAAAAATTAGCTGGGTATGGTGGTGCGCGCCTGTAATCCTAGCTACTCAGGGGGCTGAGGCAGAAGAATCGCTTGAACCCGGAAGGTAGAGCTTGCAGTGAGCCAAGATCACGCCACTGCACTCTAGCAGCTTGGCAACAAAAGTGAAACTCCATCTCAAACAAAACAAAAAAAAAAAAAAAAGAAAGAAAGAAAGAAAGAAGGAAGGAAGGAAGGAAAGAAGGAAGGAGAAAAGAAAAGAAAAAAAATAAACGAAACCAAAAGTTGTTTCTCTTCAAAAGATCAGCAAAATTGATAAGCCTTCAGTTAGACCAAGGAATTAAAAAGAGACAGAAAACTTAAACTCCTAATTTTAAAAAAAATTTTAAAATTTATTTTTATTTTTTATCTTTTTTGAGATGGAGTTTTACTCTTGTCGCCCGGGCTGGAGTGCCATGGCACGATCTTGGCTTACTGCAACCTCCACCTCCCAGGTTCAAGCCATTCTCCTGCCTCAGCCTTCTCATTAGCTGGGATTACAGACGCAGTTGGCTAAATTACCGGCTAATTTTTGTATTTTCAGTAGAGATGGGATTCCACCATGTCGGCCAGGCTGGTATCAAACTCCTGACCTCAGGTGATCTGCCTGCATCAGCCTCCCAAAGTGCTGGGATTACAGGTGTGAGTCACTGTGCCCAGCCTCAAACTACTAAAATTAGAACTGAAAAAGGGGACATCATTCCAACCGACAGGAGAAACAAAGGATTAAAAGGGAATACCATGAACAACTGTATGTCAACAAATTAGACAATTTGGATGAAATGGACACATTTCTAGAAAGACACAAAGTACAAAAACTGAATCAAGAAAAACCAGAAGATCTGAATAGGCCTATAACAAGTTAAAAAATTGAATTAGTAACTTTAAAACTTCCCGCAAAGAAAAACTCAGGCACAGGCGACCGCACTGGTGAATTCTACCAAACACTTAAATAAGAATCATACCAATTATTTATAAACAATTCCAAAAAGCAGAAGAGGAAGTAGCTTCCCAGTTCATTCAATGAGAACAGTACTACTCTGATTCCAAAACCAGATGAAGATATACAAGGAAAAAAACCCTACAGACCAATAGCGGTTATGAATATAGATGTAAAAATCCTCAACAAAACACTAGCAAGCTAAACGCAGAAACATATAAAAAGGATTATACATCATGACCACGTGGGAACTATCCTGGGAATGCTAGGTTGATTTAAGATCTAAGAGTCAATTATTGGAATATTACAAATTAATAGAATCAAGGGCAAAAACCACTTGATCATTTCAATAAATGCAGACAAAGCAAGTGACAAAATCTGACACCTTTTCATGATAAAAATGCTTAAAAAAAAAGGATAGAAAAGTCTTTCTCAACCTGATAATGGATAGAAGGAAGCTATAAAAACCCAATGGTGGCCAGGCGCAGTGGCTCATGGTTGTAATCTCAGCACATTGGGAGGCCAAGGCGGGTGGATTACCTGAGGTCAGGAGTTTGAGACCAGCCTGGCCAACCTGGTGAAACCCTGTCTCTATTAAAAATACAAAAATTAGCCAGGCATGGTGGCATGTGCCTGTAATCCCAGCTACTGCTACTCGGGAGGCTGAAGCAAGAGAATTGCTTGAACTTGGGAGGTGGAGGTTGCAGTGAGCCAAGATTGCACCACTGCACTCCAGCCTGGGTGACAGAGTAAGACTGAGTCTCAGAAAACAAAAACAGCCAGGTGCAGTGGCTCACGCCTGTAATCCCAGGACTTTGGGCGGCCGAGGCAGGCAGATCACAGGTCAGGAATTTGAGATCAGCCTGGCCAACATGGTGAAACTCCATCTCTACTAAAAATACAAAACTTAGCCAGGCGTAGTGGCAGGCGCCTGTAATTCCAGCTACTTGGGAGGCTGAGGCAGGAGAATCGCTTGAGCCTGGGAGGTGGAGGTTGCAGTGAGCCGAGATTGCACTATTGCACTCCAGCCTGGGAGACAAGAGCAAGTCTTCGTCTCAAAAAAAAAAAAAAAAAAACAAAAAACAAACAACAACAACAACAACAAACCCCAGTGGTAAAAGACCAAATGTTTTCCCCTAAGACTGGCAAGAAGACAAGGATGTCCGCTCTAGCCACTTATCTTTAACATTGTACTGGAGGTTCTAGCCATGCAAATTAGGCAAGACAAGGAAATAAAATGTATCTAAGTTGGAAAAGAAAAGTAAAACTATTTCTATTTACAGATGACATGGTCTCGTATAGAGAAAATTCTAAGGAGTCCACGAAAATCATTAGCCCTAATAACCAAGTTCAGCAAGTTTGCAGGATACAAGATCAATAACAAAAATCAACTATTTTTATACATTAGCAATTAACATTCTAAATATGAAATTAAGAAGTCAGTTCCGGCTGGGCTTGGTGGCTCATGCCTGTAATCCCAGCACTTTGGGAAGCCGAGGCAGGTGCATCATGAGGTCAAGAGATCAAGACCATCCTGGCCAACATGGTGAAACCCCATCTCTACTAAAAATACAAAAATTAGCCAGGCATGGTGGCACGCGCCTGTAATCCCAGCTATTTGGGAGGCTGAGGCAGGAGAATTGTTTGAACCCAGGAGGCGGAGGTTGCAGTGAGCCAAGATTGGCCACTGCACTCTGGCCTAGTGACAGAGCAAGACTCCGTCAAAAAAAAAAAAAAAAAGTCAATTCCGTTTATAATGGCATTAAAAAGAATAAAATCCTTAGGTATAAATTTAACAACAGAGGTGTAAGACTTGTACATGCAGAACTATAAAATGTTGAAAGAAATTTAATAAGATCTCAATAGGCTGGGCGTGTGGCTTGTGTCTGTAATCCCAGCATTTCAGGAGGCCAAGGTGGGCGGATCACTTGAGGTCAGGAGTTTGAGACCAGCTTGGCCAACATGGTGAAACCCCATCTCTACTAAAAGTACAAAAAAATTAGCCTGGTGTGGTGGCGGGCACCTGTAATCCCAGCTACTTGGGAGGCTGAGGCAGGAGAATCACTTGAACCTGGGAGAGAGAGGTTGCAGTGAGCTGAGATCACACCACTGCACTCCAGCCTGGGCGACAGAGTGAGACTGTCTTGAAAAAAAAAAGAAAGAAAGAAAGAAAGAAAAGATCACAATAAATGAGAAGACCTCACATGTTCATGGATGGGAAAATTTAATATTGTTAAGATGGCAATACTCCCCAAACTGGTCTACAGATTCAGTGCAATCTCTACATCGAAAAATTCCAGCTGGCTTTTTTGCAGAAATGTACAAACTGACCCTAAAATTCTCATGGAATTCAAGGGACCCAGAAGAGCCAAGACCACTTGTAAAAAGAACAAAGGAGCCAGGCGCGGTTCACATCTATAGTCTCAGCTATTTGGGAGGCTGAGGCTGGGGGACTGCTTGAGACTAGGAGTTTGAGGCCAGCTGTGTCTTTACAAAAGAAGGAAGGAAGGAAGGAAGGGAGGGAGGGAGGGAGGGAGGGAAGGGGGAGGGAGGGAAGAAGGAAGGAGAGAGAAAGAAAGAGAAAGAAAGAAAAATAAGACACAATTTACAAATTCGACATGTGTTATAAGGCTTCAATAATCAAGATGGTGAGGTATTGGCACACAGGCAGGCATGTAGATCTATGAAACAGAAATAAACCTTTACATTTATGGTAAATTGATTTTGGAAAAGGGCCTCAAAACTATTTAACAGGGAAATAATAGTGTATTCAACAAATTGTACTAGAAAAACTAGGTATCCTCACGCAAAAGAATGAAGCTGGATCTCTATTTCACACTGTACACAAGACATAACTCAAAATGGATCAAAGACCTAAATGAGAGCTTACTATAAAACTGTTATAAGAGGCTGGGTATAGTGGCTCATGCCTGTAATCCCAGCACTTTGGGAGGCCGAGGCTGGTGGATCACCTGAGGTCAAAACTTTGAGACCAGCCTGACCAATATGGTGAAACCCCGTCTCTACTAAAATTACAAAAAAATAAGCTAGGCGTGGTGGCGTGCACCTGTAGTCCCAGCTACTCGGGGGGCTGAGGCAGGAGAATCACTTGAACCCAGGAGAAGGAGGTTGCAGTGAGTTGAGATCACGCCACTGCACTCCAGCCTGGGCGACAGAGCAAGACTCTGTCTCAAAAAACAAACAAACAAAAAACACTGTTATAAGAAAACAGGAATAAATCGTCATGACCTTCAGTTGGGCAATGGTTTCTTACCTATGACTTCGAAAACACAAGCAATACAAGAAAAAAATAATTTGGACTTCATGAGAATTAAAAACTTGTGTTGCAAATGATTCCATCAAGAAAGCAAAAAGATGCCGGGCGTGGTGGCTCACACCTGTAATCCCAGAACTTTGGGAGGCTGGGGCGGGCAGATCACGAAGTCAGCAGTTTGAGACCAGCCTGGCCAAGATGGTGAAACCCTGTCTCTACTAAAAATACAAAAATTAGCTGGGCGTGGTGGTGGGCGCCTGTAATCCCAGCTACTCGGGAGGCTGAGGCAGGAGAATCGCTTGAACCCGGGAGGCGGAGGTTGCAGTGAGCCGAGATCGTGCCATTGCACTCCAGCCTGGGTGACACAGCAAGACTCTGTCTCAAAAAAAGAAGAAGAAAAAAAAATCTCAGCAATAAAAAGACAACCCAATTTAAAATGGGCAAATGATTTGATTAGACTTTTCTCTAAAGAAGATACCTAATGGTAAATGAGCACATGAAAAGATGCTCGGCCTCACTAATCATTAGTGAAATCAACACTACAACAAGAGTCTGCTTTACACCCACTAGGATGACTATAATCAAAAATATGAACACGTTTTAAGGATGTGGAGAAATAGCAATCCTCAGAGCTTGTTGCTGGGAGTGTAAAATAGCGTAGACTCTTTGAAAAACAATTTGGTAATTCCTTAAAAATTTAAACATAGAGTTACACATAACCCAACAATTTCACTCCTAGGTATATACCCAAGAGAAATGAAAACATACATCCACATATAAACTTGTATTCAGATGAATGTCTGTAGCAGCATTATTCATGATTGCCCCAAACTGGAAACAACATAAATGTCCATCAACATGTGTTGATGGCTAAATAAAATGTGGTATAACCATACAGTGGAATATTATTCAGCTGCAAAAACAAAAAAAATACTGCCTGGGTCCAGTAGCTCATGCCAGTAATCCCAGGACTTTAGGAGGCTGGGGCGGGAGGATCACTTGAGCCCAGGAGTTCAAGTCCAGCCTGGGCAACATGGTGAGGACCAATCTTTTCAAAAAATTAAAAAATTAGCCAGGTGTGGTGGTACAGCTACTTGGAAGGCTGAAGTGGGAGGATTATGTAAGCCCAAGAGGTCGAGGCTGCAGTGAGCTGTGATTGCACCACTGTACTCCAGCCTGGGCAACAGAGTGAGATCCTGTCTCCAAAAGAAAGAAAGAAAGAAGGAAAGAAAAAAGAAATAAAGTACTGATACCTGCTACATGCTACAATACAAATGAACTTTGAAACCATTATGCTAAGTGAAAGAATTGAGTCACAAAAAACACACATTGTATTCTGTATGATGCAATTTATGTGAAATGTCCAGAATAGGCAAATCTAGAGAGGTAAAGTTAGATGAATGCTTGTTAAGAGCCGGGTGTGTGGGTTGGAGGGGTAAAAGGGAGATAGGGAGTAATAGCTGATGGGCATGGTTTTTTTTTTTAGGGAGAATGAAAATATTCTAAAGTTATATTGGGGTGATAGCTGCACAACCCTGTGAACTTAGTAAAAAGCATTGAGCTACAGGTTTTAAATGAGTCAATTTTATGGTATGTGACTTATAACTCAGAAAGTTGTTTTTTAAAAAAATAACTTCATCAATGAGGGGCAAGTAGAAGTCACATACCTCCAGAGGAAACAGGAAAGAAACTGCAAACTTTTCTGTGACATAAATGGTCTGTATCCTTCAAAAATGCCAGTATCATGAAGGACAAACAATGGTTGGGGAAATTTGCCAGATTAGGGACACGCCACATGTGATCCTGGACTGGATCCTAGAGAGAAAAATGTCTTAAAGGATATATTTGGGACAATTAACAAAATTAGAATGTAGATTATAGATGAGATTAAAGTATTGTGTCAATGTCAAATTTTCTGAACTTCATAACTGTACTATGGTTAGGTAAGAAAATATCTTGGTTTTTTCTTTTCTTTTTTGAGACAGGGGTCTCACTCTGTTACCCAGGCTGGAGTTCAGTGGCTCAATCTTGGCTCACTGCTCACTGGAGATAACGTGAGCTCCTGGGCACAAGTGATCCTCCCATATCAGCCTCCCAAGTAGCTAGGATGACAGGTGTGCACCACCACACCTGGCTAATTTTTATTTTTTGTAGAGCTGGGGTCTCCTATGTTGCCCAGGCTCTTGAACTCCAAGCCTCAAGCGATCCTCCTGCCTCAGCTCCCAAAACGTTGGGATTATAGGAGTGAGCCACTGTGCCTGGCCAATATCTTTGTTATAAAGAAGAAACCCTAAAGTCAGAGGCATGATGTCTGCAATCTACTCGTATACACAGAGAGAATTATGACAGATAAACTTCAAAAAAATCTTTGGATAAACTATACACAAAATTTTCTCTAAATTATTCTTGTAACTTTCCCACATGTTTGAAGTAATTACAAAATAAAAAGGATTTATAATATAAGTCTATGGGGGCCAGGTGTGGAGGCTCATATCTGTATTCCCAGCATTTAGGGAGGCTGAGGGGGAGGATTGCTTGAGTCCAGGAGTTTGAGACCAGTCTGGGAAACATAGCAAGACCCTGTCTCTGTAAAACTTTAAAAATTGGCCCGGCACGGTGGCTCATGCCTGTAATCCCAGCACTTTGGGAGGTCGAGGTGTGGTGTTGGGGTGGATCACGAGGTCAGGAGTTTTCGACCAGCCTGGCCAACATTGTGACACCCCCATCTCTACTAAAAATACAAAAATTAGCCAAGTCTGGTGGCGGGCGTCACGTAATCACAGCTACTTGGGAGGCTGAGGCAGGAGAATCGCTTGAAACCAGGAGGCGGAGTTTGTGGTGAGCTGAGATCACACCATTGCACTCCAACCTGGGCGACAGAGCGAGATGCTGTCTCAATAAAAAACAAAAAACAAAAAACAAACAAACAAAAACTTTAAAAATTAGCTGGGTGTGGTGGTGTACACCTCTGGTTCCAGCTACTCCAGAGGCTGAGGCAGGAGGATCCCTTGAGCCCAGGGGTGAGCTGCAGCTAGCTATGATCACACCACTGTAGTCCAGCCTAAGTGACAGGGGAAGGCCTCAAAAAGCCTGAGTCCAACTTTAAAGAGTTTCATCTTTTATTTAAAACAAACAAACAAACAAACAAACCAACGAACACACAGCGCTTCCCTTACCGTGCTTGCTGAGCTCCCGCGCCCGCGGAGCTCGCGCCAGGCTCCTGGGAAAGGACGGGGCGTGTTACTCGGGAGCAGCTGCTCCAGTGCTCCTCCAGGCCCCGATCGGGCTAAGACGGCGGCCTCCCTCCCTTCACCTTTCCTCTCTTGGCGCGACCCTGCGGCGGGCGAGTGACTGCGACCACGCCTAAAAGGCGACTCTTCTGATTCAAGATGACCAACGAAGAACCTCTTCCCAAGAAAGTTCAACTGAGTGAAACAGACTTCAAAGTTATGGCAAGAGATGAGTTAATTCTAAGATGGAAACAATATGAAGCATATGTACAAGCTTTGGAGGGCAAGTACACAGATCTTAACTCTAATGATGTAACTAGCCTAACAGAGTCTGAAGAAAAACTAAAGCAACAACAGCAGGAGTCTGCACGCGGGGAAAACATCCTGGTAATGCGACTAACAACCAAGGAACAACAGGTGCAAGAGTGTACTACTCAAATCCAGTACCTCAAGCAAGTCCAGCAGCTGAGCCTTGCCCAGCTGAGATAACAATGGTAGACCCAGCGATCAAACTTGGTTTTCCTAAAAATCAAAGGTGAACTGAAATAGACTAAAGATAAACTGGAACAAGCCCAAAATGAACTGAGTGCCTGGAAGTTTACGCCTGATAGAGGCCTGATGGCGTCAGACTATTCCGAAGAAGTGGCCACCTCCGAAAAATTCCCCTTCTAGAACATGTAGACACTTGAGAAATGTTTCTGTTTGAAGAATATAGAGGGAGAAACAGAAGTCTTAAGTCTGTGGCACACTGTGTCTTCAGACTGTTTGAAGGAATGAAAACCTAGAGATTTTAAATCATGAATTGAACATGTAAAATTCCAGTAAAATGTAAAAATGGAATATGCATCGCTCTTAACCTTAAGCATAGTGACTTAGAGACACTGTGTATCAGTTTTGCCAATAAGACTGGACTTCATTATTGCTGTTGAACTTCTCGGTCAAAACTCAAATGAGGTGAATTTTGCCTTTAAAGGGTTTATTTGCTGAGAACCAACTTTTAATAGTCACGAGAGAATCAAATAACAGATGTCAGTATAAGGAGCGCATATATTTAACCATTTAGTTTGGGGCTCTGTATTACTTGCTTGAGCCTTAATCAGTGTGGTTTTATTCAATGGTTTGTTCTTTGAATGGTTGCAAAAACTGTAGATTATCTTACTGAGGACTGTACAAACATGAAGGTGTGGTATGAAACTTCAGGTTGAAACTGTTTGAAGCATTATAAACATTCATGTCACAACTAGATTGTATAAGGATATTAGCTGTGATGAGACTCACTGCATTATTTTTTTAGTGAATTTTATGAAATCCCCATTCCATTCAACAGGCACATGTTTAAAAGAGCATTGTCGTTGGTGTTAATGGGGGAATGTGTTCCTTCATTGTATTTGGCCCTTTTGTATTGCACTCTTGATATTAAATTAAATGTGCCTTGAAATAAACAAACACACAAAAAAAATTTTTACAACAAATATGACAAGGGGTTAATAGGTATTAAGTCTTTTTTTTTTTTTTTTTTCCTTTTGAGATGGAGTCTTACTCTGTCACCCAGGCTGGAGTGCAGTGGCTCCATCTGGGCTGACTGAAACCTCCGCCTCCCGGGTTTAAGCGATTCTCCTGCCTCAGCCTCCAGAGTAGCTGGGATTACAGGCCTGAGCCACCACACCTGGCCCAATAGGTATGAATTCTGTCATTATGATCTCATGTGGCACAGTGAAAGATGCAGGTACCTGAAGATCAAAGAGGGTTTCTCACATTGTATGGGCTAAGTTCCCCCAACTCTCCTTGTTTGCCTTACTTCCAAGAAAAGGGCAGTTCCGTGGGCTCTGCATGGTTTCTGGCCTTGACCCTAGCTGACTGCACAGAGAAAATCAGACCGCACAGAGAAAATCTCCAAATGGAGCCTCCATCACCTGATTCACCTCTTTACGACCCCATATCTGGTGGATAAGGCTATTCTGGTTTGGCTTTTTTTGGACTATGGTGTAGGATTTTAGATTTATTCAAGTGATTTTTTTTAAACTATAAAATGTAACTAACACATGAGTATTTAAAAATATATATGTTCATTTTTGGGGATAACAATAATATAAACACCCATGTTCCATCCATCAGGCTACGAAATAGAGTAGTATCCCCCTCTCTCTGCCCCAAATCATCCCTTCCTTCCCCCTCCGCTCCTGACTTTTGTGATAACCATTCCTTTGCTTCTCTTCCTGGTCTTGATCCCCAACATGTATTTCCCTAAACAATACACTGTTCAACTCTGCCTGTTTTGAACTTTGTATAAATGGATCTTGTTGTAATGGGTTTTTTTTTTTTCCCTGTGACTTACTTATTTCACTCAATGTTATGTTTTTGATGAATTTTCCCTATTAAGGATATCTTGTTAAAATCTGCCTATTGAATTTAAAAAATAAATATTAATTCTGGATGGAGGGTCAATAGATGTTTGTTAAATTCTCTGCATTTCTAGGATTTTTCCTGCAAGTTAAATTACATTAAATTTAAAAGTGCATTCTTGGGTCTGCCTTTCAAAAAATTTTCTAGGCCGGGTGCAGTGGCTCACACCTGTAATCCCAGTACTTTGGGAGGCCAAGGCAGCTGGATCATGAGGTCAGGAGTTCGAGACCAGCCTGGCCAAGATGGTAAAACCCTGTCTCTACTAAAAATACAAAAATTAGCTGGGCATGGTGGTAGGCGCCTGTAATCCCAGCTACTCAGGAGGCTGAGGCAGCAGAATTGCTTGAACCCGGGAGGCAGAGGTTGCAGTGAGCCGAGATGGCGCCACTGTACTCCAGCCTGGGTGACAGAGCAAGACTCTGTCTCAAATAATAATAATAATGATAATAATAATAATAAACTTTCTAGAGTCATGGATGAGGATGATTTGTCAAAGTGTATAGCTGACAATCATGTTTTTCTGGGCTTTTATACCTGACTACTTTTATGACCTTGAGCTATTTTAATCATGGATCAGTTGCTAGCCTTGTGGACCATTGGCTATATACTTAAACATTCTTTTATTTTTCTCTCTCTCTTTAAAGTAGGGAATAGGATTCACCCCGTCATTTTGTTGTGACATAACATTCTTTGAGGGAAGTTACTGACATTGGAAATCAGATTTAAAGAATCTAACAATTTTAAGATACATCATTTATTTAACACTTTCAGCTTTCTGAGAAAAAAAGAAGGAAAGGTGGGGTGGAAGAAAGAAAAAAGAAGAAAATGAAAAAAAGACCACCACAATGAATTTACAAATCCTCCCAAAGTGCATCATAGTATCAAGAAAACACAGTAATTGGCCAGGCTTGGTGGCTCACGCCTGTAATCCCAGCACTTTGGGAGGCCAAGGTGGGCGGATCATGAGGTCAAGAGATCAAGACCATCCTGGCAACATGGTGAAACCCCGTCTCTACTAAAAATACAAAAATTAGCTGGGCGTGGTGGCACGCGCCTGTAATCCCAGCTACTCGGGAGGCTGAGGTAGGAGAATCACTTGAACCTGGGAGGTGGAGGATGCAGTGAGCTGAGATCTTGTCACTGTACTCCAGCCTGGGTGACAGAGCAAGAGTCCATCTCAAAAAAAAAAAAAAGAAAAAAAGAAAATATAGTAATTAACGCCTTCTGCCAGGATCACCGTCTTGGCCTGACTCCTTTTCTAACATGCCAAAGGACAGAAGAAGCCCTCTTTCCGGACCCTTCTGTTTCTCATAGAGAGGCTCAGCCTCTATCTTATGTGACTGGGAGAGTGGGTAGTTGCTAAGAACTTGGTAAAGTGGTAGAAATACAGTTAGACCAAGACAAAGGATTAATACAGTAGATTAAGCACATGCATCCCATTTTGTTCCCTTCTGAACTTTTACTAAAACATGAATAAGAATATGCTTTTTTCTGTTGTTTTTTGAGACAAGGTCTCACTTTGTTGCTGAGGCTAGGGTACTGCGGCGCAATCATAACTCACTGCAGCCTTGAACTCCTGGGCTCAAGCGATCCTCCTGCCTCAGTCTGCCAAGTAGTGGGACTACAGGTGTGCATCACCATACCTGGCTATTTATTTTTAATTTTTTTGTAGAAATGGGGTCTCATTATGTTGCCCAGGCTGGTCTTGAACTCTTGGCTTCAAGTGATCCTCCCACCTCGGCCTCTCAGAATGCTGGGATGACAGGCATGAGTCAGCATTCCTGGCCAAAACAATACTTTTTAAAAAGATGTAACAATAGTGAAGAGAATAGGAATGGAGGCAAAAACTTTGACAACTAGAAAGCAGATGTTCATGTGGTTCCGACTTTGAAGACTTCAGGGAGCTGGATTCTCAAGACTGTAGTAAAGGAAGCTCACAAGTAGTTAAAATTACACTGAAGAATCTTGAAAAAAAGGAAAATTGTCAGCACTAGGTACCTCTGGAATTTGGGATTAAGGGAATGTTTAAAATAAGGAGGACTGGGTAAAGCTGTATGTGAAAGTGAAATATCTAGATCTTCCTCCCCAGTTGTACACCACTGGGCAACAGTTTCTCATCAACATATGATCAATAAATTAGGTTTATCCTCTAGAGAAGATAAAACAGAAAGTCTCTGGATTGGCGGATGCCACCCACATTTGAGGGTATAGGTAACATATTCAAAAGCCAGAAGATTAAGAAACAGTTTGTGAGAATATATTTGTTCTCAGGAAATATACATTGAAGTATGAAGAGGTTAATGGACATTATGTAGCAATCTCTACTCCCAAATGGTTCAGAAAAAATAAATACTAATTTGTGTGTGTGTGTTGGGGGCAAAATATTAAATGTAGCAAAATGCTAAAAATTGGTAAATCTGGGATAAAGAATATATGGGCATTCTCAGGACTTTTCTTGCAACTTTTATCTAAATTACTTTACTTTACTTTAAAATAAAAAGTTACTTTAAAATAAAAAGGTTTTTTTTTTTTAAAGAGAGACAATATGCATACTGAATGCTGAATGCAGAGAACACCACATCCTTTCTGCCTCTACCCGTTGGCTATCAAAAGCCCTATGGCCAGATCCTTACCCTACAGAATAATATCCCTCTCTATGGAGTTTGAGCAGCTCAAGAGGAAGGACTTAATGTTACTTAACTGGGGAATTCTCTCCCCAACAGCCCACTGAAAATGACTCCTATAGCACTCTATGCCTCACCCACATGGTCAGATCTTCCAATCACCTCTTTAGTACTCCACACTTAAGCATAAACAGACAGCAGCAAGGCAAGATAGATACCAAAGCAAACAGAAAAAGCCCCACTTAGAGAATTAGAGATTATGCAAGGGGAAAACCTGGGGGGCAGAAACTATCATTAATATTCTCTGAGAGATAAGGCGTTACATTCATGAAACAAGAAGATCCTCTTCTATTAAAAGGAACGTTCAGAGAATAGAAAATAGCTCTTAGAAATTTTTTAAATGTTAGTAAAAATGAAGAAATCCATAAAAAATTAGAAAAATAAATTTTTAGGAGTACCCCAAAAGTAGAGAAAAAAGACAAAGAGATAGAAAATTAAAGAGAAAAGGGGCCAGGCGTGGTGGCTCAAGCCTGTAATCCCAGCACTTTGGGAGGCCGAGAGGGGCGGATCACGAGGTCAGGAAATCGAGACCATCGTGGCCAACACGGTGAAACCCCGTCTCTACTAAAAAAATACAAAAAAAAAAACAAAAAAAAAAAACTAGCCGGGCGTGGTGGCAGGCGCCTGTAGTCCCAGCTACTCAGGAGGCTGAGGCAGGAGAATGGCGTGAACCCAGGAGGCGGAGCTTGCAGTGAGCCGAGATCCGGTCACTGCACTCTGGCCTGGGTGACAGAGCAAGACTCCACCTCAAAAAAAAAAAAAAAAAAGAGAAAAGGGGATAAAATAAGATTATCTATCTGGTGGATCCAAAACCCAAACAATAGGAGATCCAGAAAAAGGGAAAATGAGAAGCAGATATCAGCAATGAAATAATTAAAGAAAACTTATCAGGACGAATAACAAATTGTCAAATTGAAAGCCCCATTGAGTGTCTGACACAATAGATTAAAAGACTTACACCAAGATACATCACTGTGAATTTTCAGAACATTTGGAACAGAGAAAACTCTACAAGCCTCTAGAGACAGAGTGGAATCTGAATGGTTTTGGATTTCTCCTTAGAAACTCTAGAAGCAAAAGGACTACAGAGACTAAGGAAAATTATTTTCAGGCCAGGTGTGGTGGCTCACACCTGTAATCCCAGCACTTTGGGAGGCCAAGGCAGGTGCATCACCTGAAATCAGGAAAACTCCTGATTTCAGACTGGCCAACATGGCAAAACTCCATCTCTATTAAAAATACAAAAGTTAGCTGGGTGTGGTGGCACATGCCCCTAGTTCCAGCTACTCAGGGGGCTGAGGCAGGAGAATCACTTAAACCCCAGGAGGCAGAGGCTGCACTGAGCCAAGATTGCGCCACTACACTCCAACCTGGGCAACAGAGCAACACTCTGTCTCAAAAAAAAAAAAAATTTTTCATATATTATTTTATTTTTATACCCAGCTCAGTTATCATTCATGTATGAAGATAGATTAGAGCTGGGTATGGTAGCTCATGCTTTATAATCCCAGCACTTTGGGAGGCTGAGGCAGGAGGATTGCTTGAGCCCAGGAGTTCAAGAACAGCCTGGGCAACATGGTAAGACCCTGTCGCTACAAAAAATAATCTTAAAAATTAGCTGGGCATGGCAGTGCATGCCTGTAGTCTCAGCTATTCAGGAACCAGAGGCAGAAAGATTGCTTGAGCCTGGTAGGTCGAGGCTGCAGTGAGCTGTGATTGTGCCACTGCATTACAGCCTGGATGACAGAGCAAGACCCTGTCTCAAAAAAAAAAAATATATATATATATATACACACACACACACGCACATACACACACATATATAGAGAGATAGAGATAGATTACAAACATTTTCAGATTTTCGAAAATCTCTCCCCCAAATTTGCCTCCCATCTACTCTTGACTCAAGATGCTCTCAAACAAACCAACCAACAAACAAAACTTAGTCAAGAACCAGGACATATATCAGTAAAAAGAAGATTCTAGACAGAAGAAGGGCAAAGGAAATACAAGCAGGACAATGAAAAGAGGTTCTAGGACCATAGTTACACAGCAGATGTACAGGGCAACATGTTTAGCACATTCAAACTGTCAACATATTGAAGGTTATAATTTCCAAGATCCCTGTTGCTATTGAACCATCTTTTCTTTTCTTTTTTTTTTTTTTGAGATGGAGTTTCACTCTTGTTGCCTAGGCTGGAGTGCAATGGTGCAACCTCGGCTCACCGCAACTTCGGCCTCCAGGGTTCAAGTGATTTTCCTGCCTCAGCCTCCCAAGTAGCTGAGATTACAGGCATGCATACATAACCATGCCCAGCTAATTTCATATTTTTTTAGTAGAGGCGGGGTTTCTCCATGTTGCTCAGGCTCATCTTGAACTCCTGACCTCAGGTGATCTGCCCACCTCAGCCTCCCAAAGGGTTGGGATTACAGGCGTGAGCCACTGCGCCCAGCTGAGTCATCTTTTCAACTTGAGGACAGAGTGAGCCTGGCACTGATTTCTTTTTTTTTTTTTTTTTAGATGGAGTCTCCCACTGTCACCTGGGCTGGAGTGCAGTGGCACAATCTTGGCTCACTGCAACCTCCGCCTCCCAGATTCAAGCGATTCTCCTGCCTCAGCCTCCCAAGTAGCTCGCCATCATGCCCGGCTAATTTTTTTTATTTTTAGTAGAGATGGGGTTTCACTGTGTTGGCCAGGATGGTCTCCTGACCTCGCGATCCACCCCACCCCCCGCCTCTCGCCTTGGCCTCCAAAGTGCTGAGATTACAGGCATGAGGCACCACAGCCTGGCACTGATTCTTATCTAATGTGGCTTGGCTTAAAGCCATATGCTAATGAATTTCTGCTCTTCTTTCTATGTCCTGCTGCCTAAATCAACTGAAGACTTTTTTAACTTCACCCCACAGAAGTGGTCTGTTTTGATTTACTCATGAGCACTAGAAGTAGGTTATAAGCGGCCGGGTGCAGTGGCTCATGCCTGTAATCTCAGCACTTTGGGAGGCCGAGGCAGGTGAATCATGAGGTCAGGAGTTCAAGACTAGCCTGGCCAATGTGGTGAAACCCTGTCTCTACTGAAAATACAAAAATTAGCTGGGCGTGGTGTGGCGTGTGCCTGTAATTCCAGCTACATGGGAGGCTGAGGCAGGAGAATTGCTTGAAACCAAGAGGTGCAGATTGCAGTGAGCCAAGGTTATGCCACCGGACTCCAGTCAGGGTGACAGAGGAAGACTCTGTCTCAAAAAAAAAAAAAAAAAAAAAAAAAAAAAGAAGTAGGTCATAAGCATAGAAGCATAAAATACACACTTTAAGAGGCTGAGGCAGGAAGATTACGTGAGGCCTGGAGTTTGAGACCAGCCTGGGCAACATAGCAAGGCCGCATGTCTACAAAATATTAAGAAAACAAACTTAGCTGAGTATGGTGGCACACATTTGTAGTTTCAGCTACTTAGGAGGCTGAGGCAGGAGGATTGGTTGAGCCCAGAAGTTCAAGGCTACAGTGAGCTGTGGTTGGGCCACTGCACTCCAGCCTGGATGACAGAACAAGATCCTGTATCTTAAAGAAAAGAAAAGGGGGCATAAAATACAAAGCAACTCACTCTCACACATTTCTGTCATGTATCCACCACCAAGTCTATATACGCTCCAGCTAAGCCTGATGGCCCAGCCATGCTGAGCCCTGTGATACCCCACCTCACTCATGATCTTACCCACTGACCCTCACATAACAGTAGCCCTTTCTCTACAGAACTGGGTTTTTATTTGTTATGCACTTTTAAAAAATAAACAACCTATTATTTAGGAATACAAATTGAGATGGAAAACTAAAGAAAAGCAAGAAATTATCAACACAGGATAGTGATTACCTGAAAGTTGGGGAGGGGGAAATGGAGGGAAATGCAGCTGGAGGGAGAACATTAAAGGTACTAGTAATGTTTTATTTATCAACATGAGTGTGTACAGGGGTGTGTGTATGTATGTGTGGGTTTTTTGTTTTTTGTTTTTGTTTTTGTTTTTGAGACAGGGTCTTCCTCTGTTGTCCAGGCTAGAGTGCAGTGGTGTGATCTCGGCTCACTGAAACCTCCACCTCCTGGGTTCAAGTGATTCTCATGCCTCAGCCTCCCGAGCACCTGGGATTATAGGTGCCTGCCACAACACCTGACTAATTGTTGCATCTTTAGTAGAGACGGGGTTCCGCCATGTTGGCCAGGCTGTTTGGAACTCCTGATCTCAAGTGATCCACCCACCTCCCAAAGTGCTGGGATTATAGGCATGAGCCACCACACCCAGCCCTGAATATCTGTGTTAGGTACTGTTGCCTTCCTGGGTGAAGGACATCAATGACCATTTATTTCCTCTGAAGTAGTTGGTTCATCATGAACTTCCTTTTTTTGCAGGGGGGTGGGATGCAGTCTTGCTCTGTCACCCAGGCTGGAGTGCAGTGGTGCAATCTTGGCTCTCTGGCCTCTCAGGTTCAAGTGATTCTCCTGCCTCAGCCTCCTGAGTAGCTGGGATTACAGGTGGGAGCCACCATGCTTGGCTGGTCATGAACTTTCTAATTCAGATAGTTACTGTGTCGTTCATGACGGTGGTCAATCCTCAGACTGCCAGGGAAGAAAAAAGGGCAGACTAATTTAAAACAATTTTTTCCTCGAGGAATTTCAATGATCCCCTTACAATCCATTTTTAAGTGCTCAAGTAGTTCTGTCTGGTTAGAGGAGGGGTGAATGTGACCAAGTGCAGGAGGTGAATCTCTAAAGGCAGACAATGCCAGGTCATGAAGAGCCTTGTGTGCTGAAATCATTCTGTGTTACAGGGAGGTCTCCAGCTAAGCCAGGATGAAGATGAAGTGTGTGCTGCCAATGACCTCCACCCCTAGCCTTCCTTCATCAGTGCATCTTGGGTAGATCAGGACACACTGTGGAACTCTAGTAACACGTAATATGGGAGCTCACAGGAAATGCCATAGCTTCTTAAATCAGGTCAGCAGTTTTTTGAGAAACAGCTCTTGCCTTGCCACTGGTCTTTGGTAGAAGTTGAACATCTAGCCATTAGATACCAAGGCACCAGGTAAGCTGAGCTGCTTTACGTGGACCAGGTGTCAGCTGATCCAATCAGCCACTATATTGCTACTGCTCACTGGTGCTACATCTTCCAAAGGAACAGATACATGTAACGAGGACTAGGCCAGAACAGGTCCTGGAAGATGGCTGCTTCAAGAACAGATGGATCAAAGGCTTCGTGCGGTGGCTCATGCTTGTATTACCAACACTTTGCAAGGCCGAGGCAGACAGATCACCTGGGGTCAGGAATTTGAGACCAGCTTGGCCAACATGGTGATATCCCGTCTCTACTAAAAATATAAAAATTAGCTAGGCTTGGTGGTGCCTGCCTGTAATCCCAGCTACTTGGGAGGCTGTGGCAGGAGAATTACTTGAAGCTGGGAGGTGGAGTTTGCAGTGAGCTGAGATCATGTCACTGTACTCCAGCCTGGGCAACAGAGTGAGACTCCATCTTCCCCCCACCAAAAAAAAAAAAAAAAAAAAAAGAACAGATGGAAGATATTTGCAGTATGTCTACTTATGGTGCACTCTGGCCCCCACTTAACTGTGGGCACTACTATGTCCTTATGGAGAATTCTTCACTAAATCCAACTGAATGAGGAAAAACTATTTTGAGCCTGACTTACCAGCGGAATTTGTGGTGCTGTAGTCTTACTAAGAAGTTGTCCTGGGGCTGGGTGCGGTGGCTTATGCCTGTAATCCCAGCACTTTGGGAGGCTGAGGCGGGCGAATCACCTGAGGTCAGGAGTTGGAGACCAGCCTGGCCAACACGGTGAAACCTTGTCTCTATTAAAAATACAAAATTAGCCAGGCGTGGTGCTGTGTGCCTGTAATCCCAGCTACTTTGGAGGCTGAGACAGGAGAATTGCTTCAACCCAGGAGGTGGAGGTTGCAGTGTTTGGAGATGGCACCATTGCACTCCAGCCTGGGCAACAAGAGCAAAACTCCATCTCAAAAAAAGAAGAAGAAGAGGAGGAGGAGGAGGAGGAGGAGGAGAAGGAGGAGGAGGAGGAGGAGGAGGAGAAGGAGGAGGAGGAGGAGGAGGAGAAGAAGAAGAAGGCAGCGATGAAGAGGAGGAGGAGGAGAAGAGGAGGAGGAGGAGGAGGAGGAGGAGAAGAGGAGGAGGAGGAGGAGGAGGAGGAGGAGAAGAAGAAGAAGAAGAAGAAGAAGAAGTAGTAGTAGTAGTTGTTGTTGTCCTGAAGGACAGTGAAACAGAAAAATCCTCCAGCCAGATAGAACATTAAGCAGCGCATCTCCTTGTCCAGCTCATCAAGAAGAGAATAGCCTGAATTGAGAACCTACCTCAGTTCAAAAGTAAAGGCTGGTGGTTGGACTGGATGATCAGTGACTTGGAATGACCTTAATTTGGAGGGTAGCTGCTTAGGGGAGGAGGTTTGAGGACAGACCTCTCAGAACGGGCCAGTAGTATGCAACTCTCTGTGCCCAGATAGATGTTCACCAACAGCCCTATGCTAAGAAGAAGCCTCCTAATAACCAGGTTGGCGAGATGACTGGAGCCAGCTGCCTCCTTCTCTCACCACTTTAGTGCTTGCTCAATGACTCATGAATAAAGTGGCAGTGGTGGCAAGTTAGGAGCTGTGCAAAACCTCATCAACGTGAACTTCCCTTCACCAAAGCCAGCCTTGGGTATCATGGGCTCATAGCCATTGCTTTGGCCTAGCATGCCAGCAGCAGCCACCAGTCCTGAGTCCCCGTATGGTATCACTTCCAGGAATCAGTTGTTATGTGGTAGTAGACTGATTACAAACCAAAGGACCTCTTCAGTCCTGAAGAGGCTAACAATCCATCCTCACAAGGAAGGAGACGTCGGGGGCAACAGTACATCCTCACAAGGAGGGGTACGTATGCTTACTTTGCATTTGTTTTCTTTGCCTGTTGTACTTGTAGCACCTCCATCAATGGACTTACAGAAAGTTATACTTGTCATAGGACTCCTGAATAATATTACCTGTAACCTAAAAAGTCAGTCCACACTGAAAAAAGAAAAGGACTGGGGTTTATCTTCTCAGGATTCATTGATCTTACTGTGTACTCAATCACCTAACAGCAGCTAGCTGCTCATTTACAAGGGTAGCATGGTCAAGTGGGAACAATAATGTAATTGCCAACCGCTACAGAGAGACGAAGCAGGAGAAAACTTTCCCATCTGAATGGAACTGGACATGCAGAATCATGTGGATAGGAAAAAGCAGCATATCTGAGGCACTGCAGGTAGTTGAGAAGGGCAGAATATAGGGCAGGCAGGTGAGCTTTGTGGGTCCCACTGTAATCCCAACACTCGGGAGGCTGAGGCAGGTGGATCATTTGAGGTCAGGAGTTCGAGACCAGCCTGGCTAACATGGTGAAACTCTGTCACTACTAAAAATGCAAAAATTAGCTGGGCGTGGTGGCACGCAACCCGGGCTTTCCCCCACAGGTGATAGGAAGCCAAAGATGTTTGCTATAAGATTGACAGGGACCGGGACAGTTTACATTTTGGAGGAAAGCCTCATAACCTCCTCCCCTCCGCAAGCCTTGCCTCCATGCATACCCTCCTCCCCACAAGGATAGTTTATTTCATGAGTCCTCAATGTTTTAATATTGTGTCCACAAATTCTTTGACACTACTCCTTCCCAGAGGTGGGGCTTCCCTTTCTCGTTGCATGCTGGCTGGATTTGGTCACTGGTATCTAACAATACAATGGAAAGGAACAACTTTACAGTGGAGAAATCCGCTTAACTGAACCATCGAGGTTAATATCACATAGCCCCTGATATGATGTGATGAGAAGGACATGTCACCTGTCCTATTCCCAAAAGTTGGGAGAGGGTTACACAGAAACATTCTGTATTATCTTTGCAACTCTTCCGTTAAATCTGAAATTATTTCAAAATTAAAGTTTAAAAAATGATTTCAGAGTAAAAATGTTTAAAAGTGGGGGATGACTTCGCTTCCAAAAGATCCTCAGTAAATGGGATTTTTATTTATTATTTATTCAAGACAGGGTCTCACTCTTTCACCCAGACTGGGGTGCAGTGGCACGATCTCAGTTCACCACAACCTCTGCCTCCCAGGCTCAAGCATTCTCCTGCCTCAGCATTCCTAGTAGCTGAGGTTACAGGCGCGTGCCCAGCTAATTGTTGTATTTTTAGTAGAGACAGGGTTTCACTATGTTAGCCAGGCTGGTCTCGAACTTCTGACCTCAAATGATCCACTCACCTCAGCCTCCCAAAGTGTTGGGATTATAGGCGTGAGCCACTGCGCCCGGCCTGGATTTTTATTTAATTAATTAATTAATTTATTTATTTTTGAGATGTAGTCTTGCTCTTTCCCCTAGGCTGGAGTGCAGTGGCCCAATCTCAGCTCACTGCAACCTCTGCCTCCCAGGTTCAAGCAATTCTCGTGTCTTAGCCTCCCAAGTAGCTGGGACTACAGGCACCTACCACCATGCCCAGCTAAACGTTGTATTTTTAGTAGAGACGGGGTTTCGCCATGTTGGCCAGCCTGTTTGGAACTCCTGACCTCAGGTGATCCATCCCCCTCAGCCTCCCAAAGTGCTGGGATTACAGGTGTGAGCCATCGCGCCTGGCCTCAGCCTGGATTTTTAAAGAATATATTGGCCAGGCACAGTGGCTCACGCCTGTAATCCCAGCACTTTGGGAGGCCGAGGTGGGCAGATCACGAAATCAGGAGATCAAGACCATCCTGGCTAACACGGTGAAACCCCATCTCTACTAAAAATACAAAAAATTAGCCGGGTGTGGTGGCAGGCACCTGTAGTCTCAGATACTCCGAAGGCTGAGACAGGAGAATGGCATGAACCCAGGAGGCGAGGCAGAACTTGCAGTGAGCCAAGATCGGCCACTGCACTCCAGCTGGGGCGACAGAGCGAGACTACACCTCAAAAAAAAAAAAAAAAAGAATATATTTTGGGCCAGGCATGGTGGCTCACGTCTGTAATCCCAGCACTTTGGGAGGCTGAGGTGGGTGTATCACTAGGTCAGGAGTTGGAGACCAGCCTGACCAACATGGTGAAACCCTGTCTGTACTAAAAATACAAAAATTAGCCGGGCTTGGTGGCATGCACCTGTACTCCCAGATACTCAGGAGTCTGAGGCAGGAGAATTGCTTGAACCTGAGAGGTGGAGCTTGCAGTGAGCCAAAATTGCGCCACTGCTCTCCAGCCTGGGCGACAGAGGGAGACCCTGTCTCAGAAAAGAAAAAGAGAGAGAAAAAAAGACATGAGCCGTGTGCAGTGGCTTGCATTTGTAGTCCTAGCTACTCTGGAGGTTGAGGCGGGAGGATCACCTAAGGCCAGGAGTTTGAGACCACCCTGGGCAACATAGCAAGATCCAGTTGCTACAAAAAAATTTTTTTTTTAATTAGTAGAGTGTTACAGGCAAGAGCCTGTAGTCCCAGCTATTCAGGAGACTGAGGTAGGAGCATCCCTTGAGCCCAGGAGTTCCAAGCTGCATTGAGCTGTGATTGGGCTACTGTACTCCAGCCTGGGCATCGGCAAGACTGGGTCTCAAAAACAAAACAGAACAAACAAAAGAAAATAGAAATAAAGAAATATTAAAGATAAAGATAGAAATTAAGGGCAGGAGAGACGTACAACAGAGAAGATCAATAAAATCAGACTTTTTTTTTGAAAAAATTCATAGCATTGATAAACTTGTCAATAATATTCAAGCAAAAAAAAATGCAAAAATAATATTAAGAATGATAAAGAAAATGTATTTACAGGCTGGGTGTGGTGCCTCGCGCCTGTAATCCCAGTACTTTGGGAGGACGAGGCGGGAGGATCACGAGATCAGGAGATCGAGACCATCCTGACTAACATGGTGAAACCTCATCTCTATTAAAAATACAAAAAAATAGCTGGGCGTGGTGGCGCGTGCCTGTAGCCCCAGCTACTCAGGAGGCTGAGGCAGGAGAATGGCGTGAACCTGGGAGGTAGAGCTTGCAGTGAGCTGAGATCGTGCCACTGCCTGGGCAACAGAGCAAGACTCTGTCTCCAAAAAAATAAATAAATAAAAATAAAGAAAATGTATTTACAGATACAACAGAAATCACATGGCTTATACAAGGATATTATAAACAACTTACTGAAAACTAAAATGAAATGGATACATTCTTAGAAAAATATGTTATCAAAACTGGTTACAGAAGATAAAAAGCATAACAATCTTATGACCGTTAAGAAATTGAATCAGTATGCAAACATTTTCCTGTGAAGAAAATACTACATCTGGATGTTTTTCTTGATGAATTTCTCCAAATGTTTAAAGAAAAAATAATTATGTTTTATAAAACTTTTTAGAGTATAGAAAAAGAAGGAACGCTCCTTTCTCATTTCATGAAGCAAGCATAACTTTGATACAAAACCAAGCAAGAGGCCGGGCGTGGTGGCTCATGCCTGTAATCCCAGAACTTTGAGGGGCCAAGGCGGGAGGATCACCTGAGGTCAAGAGTTCAAGACCAGCGAACATGGTGAAACCCCATCTCTACCAGAAATACAAAAATTAGCCGGGTGTGGTGATGCATGCCTGTAATCCCAACTACTAGGGAGCCTGAGGCAGGAGAATCGCTTGAACTCAGGAGGTTGCAGTGAGCCAAGATTGCGACACTGCATTCCAGCCTGGGTGACAGAGCAAGACTGTCTCAAAACAAAAAACAAAACAACTATTAGCAATGTGGAAATAGAAGGGAAGTTCTTCATCCTCATAAAGAGGATCCTCAGAATACCTATAGCAAACATCATCCTTAATTTGAAAGCATTCCTTGTAAGATTAGAAGCAAGATAAGGGTACCAACTATCATCACATAAATGACAAAAAAGGGAAAGAATACCTTTATGTAAATGAATAATAGGAACTTCCACTCAGCAAAAGACACCCTTAAGAAGACTGAAAAGAAAAGCTTAAAACTAGGGGACATAATATGCAATGTATATGAACTGACATATATCAGTACTTTGAATATATGAAGAACTAAGAAAAATATAAGCAATCCAACAGGAAAATAGACAAAAGACTTGAAGAGATTCCCAGAAAAGAAAACTCAAATGGCCAATAAACAAAGGTCAATCTCACTAGTAATCAGGTAAATGCAAATTAAAATACTACAAATAATAACAACTCTAATAAGAGTTAACACTTATATTGTGGTCTCTATATAACTTAGACTGGTTTAGTGCCACAACTATATATAGTAACTTTAAAAATTCTCACAACAATCCTATGTCATAGTATGGTAGGTATTAGTGCTATTCACTAATATACCTTGCATGAGAAAACATAAGAATCCTTAAAATCATGTAGTATAAATCCAGCAAACTGTCCTTTTTCAAAGTTTTATGACAATCCTGTACTTTGTATTTCCACAAGACTTTAGAATTTGCTTGTCATTTTCTTTTCCTTTTTTTTTTTCTTTTTGAGATGGAGTTTCACTCTTGTCACCCAGGTTGGAGTGCAGTGTCGTGATCTCAGTTCACTGCAATATCCGCCTTCCGGGTTCAAGTGATTCTCCTGCCTCAGCCTCCCAGTAGCTGGGATAACAGGCATGCACCACCATGCCCGGCTAACTTTTGTATTTTTAGTAGAGACAAGGTTTCACCATGTTGGCCAGACTGATCTCGAACCCCTGACCACAGGTAGTCCACCTGCCTTGGTCTCCCAAAGTGCTGGGATTACAGGCGT
Organism: Theropithecus gelada; assembly: GCF_003255815.1. Taxonomy (NCBI): domain Eukaryota; kingdom Metazoa; phylum Chordata; class Mammalia; order Primates; family Cercopithecidae; genus Theropithecus; species Theropithecus gelada. The sequence goes on along the minus strand of NC_037676.1, from coordinate 41,031,903 downwards.
GAGCCACGGCGCCCAGCCTGCTTGTCAGTTTCTATAAACAAAGCCTGCTGAGATTATGATTACAATTGCATTGAATCCATAGCTCAACTTGGTAATAATTGATATCCTAACACCACTGAGTTTTCCAACCACAAAACAAGGTGTATCTTTCCATTTTCTTAGTTCTTTTTCTTTCTTTTTTTGAGATAAAGTTTTGCTCTTGTTGCCCAGGCTGGAGTGCAATGGGGTGATCTCTGCTCACTGCAACCTCCGCCTCCCAGGTTCAAGCGATTCTCCTGCCTCAGCCTCCCGAGTAGCTGGGATTACAGGTGCCCACCACCAGGTCCAACTAATTTTTTTTGTATTTTTAGTAGAGAGAGGGTTTCACTATGTAGGCCAGGCTGGTCTCGAACTCCTGACCTCAGGTGATTCACCCACCTCAGCCTCCCAAAGTGCTGGGATTACAGGTGTGAGCCACTGTGACCGGCCCCATTTTCTTAGTTCTTAGCTCTTGGCAATATTTTATAGCATTCAATGAACAGATCTTTCACTTATTTTGTCAGATTTATCCCCAAAGCTTTCATAGTTTTAAGCAACTGTAAAAAGCTAGTTTTTAAAAAAAATTTTAATCGCCAACTGTTTGTTGTTAGTATATAGAAATACACTTTATTTTTTTAAAAATTCTGGTAAAATACACAAAACATAAAATTTACCATCTTAACAATTTTTAGGTGTTCACAGGTGTTAAAAATACATTGATATTCTACAGCCATCACCATTATTCATCTCCAGAACTCTTTTCATCTTGTAAAACCAAATATCTGTACCTATTAAATAATAACTCCCCACTTTTCTTTTCCTCCAGCACCTGGCAACTACTATACAACTTTCCATGTCTGTAAATTTGACTACTTTATGTAAGGGAAATGATACAATATTTATATTTTTGCGACTGGCCTATTTCACTTGACACAATGTCCTCAAGTTTCATCAATGTTGTAGCATATGTCAGAATTTCCTTCCCTTTTTAAGGCCCAATAATATTCCGCTGTATGTATATACCACGTTTTGTTTATCCATTCATCTGTTGATGAACATTTGGGTTGCTGCCACTTCTTGGCTACTGTGAATACTGCTACTATGAACATAGGTATACAAACATCTCTTCCAGATTCTGTTTTCAAATTTTTTTTTTTTTTTTTTTTGAGGTGGAGTCTCACTCTGTCGCCCAGGCTGGAGTGCAGTGGCGCAATCTCGGCTCACTGCAACCTCTGCCCCCCGGGTTCAAGAAATTCTCCCGCCTCAGGCTCCCGAGTAGCTGGGATTACAGGCTCGCGCCCAGCTAATTTTTGTATTTGTAGTAGAGACAGAGTTTCGCTATGTTGGCCAGGCTGGTCTCAAACTCCTGACCTCAGGTGATCCGCTCGCTTTGGCCTCCCAAAGTCTGGGATTATAGGTGTAAGCCACCGCGCCTGGCCTGTTTTCAATTCTTTTGGATATGTATCCAGAAGTGAGATTGCTAGATCTTATGGTAACTCGATTTTTCACTTTTGAGGAAGCTTTATACTGTTATCCACAGTGGCTGCACCATCTTATATTCTTAACAACACTACACAAGGACTCCAATTTTTCCACATGCTTACCAACACTTCTTGGGTTTTTTTTGTTTTTTTGAGACGGAGTCTTGCTCTGTCGCCCAGGCTGGAGTGCAGTGGCGAGATCCCGGCTCACTGCAAGCTCCGCCTCCCGGGTTCACGCCATTCTCCTGCCTCAGCCTCCGGAGCAGCTGGGAGTACAGGCGCCCACCATCACACCCGGCTAAGTTTTTTGTATGTTTAGTAGAGAGGAGGTTTCACCGTGTTAGCCAGGATGGTCTCGATTCCCGATCTCGTGATCCGCCCGCTTTGGCCTGCCAAAGTGCTGGGATTACAGGCGTGAGCCACCTCCTCCGGCCCACTTCTTGTTTTTTTGTTTTTGTTTTTGTTTTTGTTTTTGTTTTTGTTTTTGTTTTGTTTTGAGACGGAGTCTTGCTCTGTTGCCAGGCTGGAGTGCAGTGGTGAGATTTCCGCATACTGCAATCTCTGCCTCCTGTGTTCGAGCAATTCCCCTACCTCAGACTCCCAGGTAGCTGGGACTAGGCGTGCACCACCATGCCCAGCTAATTTTTTTCATTTTAGTAGAGACGGGGTTTCATCGTGTTGGCCAGGATGGTCTCGATCTCCTGACCTCGTGATCCGCTCGCCTCGGCCTCCCAAAGTGCTGGGATTACAGGCGTGAGCCACTGTGCCCAGCCATTTTGTGTGTTTTGTTAGTAGCCATCCTACTGGGTGTGAAATGATATCTCATTGTGGTTTTGATTTTGGATTTCCCTAATGATTAGTCATGTTGAGCATCTTTTTTATGTGTTTATTGGTAATTTGTATATTTTCTTTGGAAAAACATCGGTTCAAATCTCTTGACCATTTTTGGATTGAGTTGTTGTTTTTATACTTGATGTTTGTATATTGATTTTTTTTTTTGATACGAAGTCTCGCTCTGTTACCCGGCTGGAGTGCAATGGTGGGATCTCGGCTCTCTGCAACCACCGCCTTCCGGGTTCAAGCGATTCTCCTGCCTCAGCCTCCTGAGTAACTGGGACTACAGGCACACACTACCATACCCAGCTAATTTTTCTATTTTTAGCAGAGATGGGGTTTCACCATGTTGGCCAGGATGGTCTCGATCTCCTGACCACGTGATCTACCCGCCTGGCCTCTCAAAGTGCTGGGATTACAGGCATAAGCCATGATGCCTGGCCATATGTTGATCTTATATCCTGCAACCTCGATAAACTTATTAATTCTAGTAGTTGTTTGTAGGATATGCCAGATATTCGACCATGTCATCTTTGAATAAAGATAGCTTTCTTTCCAATCTGGATTACTTTTCAGTGAAATAATCTGTGCCTGACTTTTAACTATAAATTTCGTCATTTTTATAGATACAGGATTATTCAAATCATCTACTTATTCTTACGTGACTTTTAGTACATTGTCTTCCAAGGAATTTTTTTCATTCAATCTAGTTCTTAAATGTATTGCCATAAAGTTGTTCACAATATTCCTTTTTTAAAATGCACTTAAAAAGTCTATAGTTGTTTTTCATTCCTCATATTGTTAATTTATGCTGTTTTCCTAGTCAATCTTCTTAGAACTTTATCAATTTTATTAAGCTTTTCAAAGAAGTCTTTTGGTTTCTTTGATTTTCTCTATTGCTTTTCTGCTTTCCATTTCATTGATTGGTGCTCTTCATTATTTCCTCCTTTTTACTTACTATGGGGCTTGTTCTTTCTTTTCCAGTTTTTTTGAGTAGATGCTTAGTTAATGGATTTGAGATATCTCTTCTAATAAGACCATTTACATTTCTCTCTAGGTATAGATTTAGCTGTATTCCATAAATTTTGATATGTTTCTTTTTATGTGCATTCAATGAAACATCCGTTCAAGTTTCTTGAACATCTGTTTTAGAAATTTTCTAACTTCTTTTGTCATTTCTAACTTCTCTTTGACTTATGTTGTTTGATTTGCAAATATTTTGTTTTCCAGACTAATTTCATTTTGATCAGCAATCACACTTCATATAATTTTAATCTTTTAAATGTATTGAAATTTATTTTACAACACAGAACATAGTCTATCTTGGTGAATATTTTCTGCATGCTGGCAGAGTACATGGATTCTTTTGTTGTTGGGTACAATGTCCTACAAACAAGTAGCTCAAGTTAATTGACAATATTGTTCAAGTATTCTATATCATTACTCCTTTTCTTTCTACTTAAAAACATCAATTATTAACATAGTGTTGAAATCCTAAACTTTAATTGTGGATTTCTCTATTTTTCCTTTAGGTGCTCAGTATTTTTTTATTTTTTATTTTTTATTTTTTTGAGTCAGAGTCTCACTCTGTCACCCAGGCTGGACTGCAGTGGCTCAATCTTGGCTTACTGCAACCTCTGCCTCCTAGGTTCAAGCGATTCTCCTGCCTCAGCCTCCTGAGTAGCTGGGATTATAGGCATGCGCCACCACGCCTGGCTAATTTTCGTATTTTTAGTAGAGATGGGGTTTCACCATGTTGGACAGGCTGGTCTCAAATGCCTGACCTTGTGATCAGCCCGCCTTGGCCTCCCAAAATGCTGGGATGACAGGCATGAGCCACCATGCCCGGTGGCTCTCAGTTTTTGATTCAGCATTTTGTAGGCCTGTTATTTGTTCCATAAGCATTTTGGATTGTTGTGTCTATTTGATAAATTGACTCTCGTATCATTCTGAAATATTCATCTTTATTCCTGGTAATATTCCCTGTTCTGAAATCTATCTGATAGTAATACTGTCACTCCATCAGTCTTTTGGTTAGTGTTTGCCTGGCATGTATTTTTCATTCTTTCGCATTTAACATATTTGTGTCTTTTTATCTAAAACGTGTTTCTGTAGACAGCACATACTTTGCTCTTGCTTTTATATACAATCTGATAATCTCTGCTTTTTAATTTGATGTTTAGACCACTTATATTTAATATAATTATCAACATAGTTGAGTTTAAGTGTATCATCTTGCTATAGTTTTCTATTTGTCTAATCTAGTTTTTACTCCTTTTTTTTCTTCTTTTCCTGTTTTCTTCTAAATTGAGTACTTTTGTGACTCTTTTATTTCCACTATTGGCCTAGTAGCTGTACTGTAGTTTTATTATTACTTTCAGTGGTTGTTGTAACGTTTACAATATGCATCTTTAGCTTACTACAGTCTACCTTCAAATGATGATTTGCCACCATATGTACAGTGTAAAACTTTGTAACCATTATTCCCATTTCTCCACATTCCCCCTATTATCCATTTTACTATTACATAAGTTTTAAACCCCATAATACATTGTTATTAATTTGCCTTACACAATCATCTTATAAAGAATAAAAAAATTGTACTTAACCACACATTTCACAATTACAGAGTTCTTAACATTTATCTGTAAATCAAAATTTCAGTCTAGTATCCTTTCCCATTATTTTTGAAGAAGTATCTTCAATATTCCTGGAAGTTCATGCTTGCTACTGATAAACTACCTTAGCGCTCTCTCTCTCTCTCTCTCTCTCTCTCTCTCTCTCTCTCTTTCTGACAAAGTCTTGCTCTGGAAGTTCATATTTTCTAGTGATAAACTATCTTAGCTTTTTTCTTTCTCTCCCTCCCCTGTCACCCTCCCTTTATTCCTTTTTTTTTTTTTTTTTGAGACAAGGTCTTGCTCTGTCACTCAGGCACTGCAGCCTTGACCTCCTAGGCTCAAGCAGTCCTCCCACCTCAGCCTCTCAAGTAGCTGGAATTACAGACATGCACCACCACATCCAGCTATTTTTCAATTTTTTATTTTGATAGAGATGGGGGTCTCACTATGTTGCCTAGGCTGGTCTTGAACTCCTGGTGTCAAGTGATCCTCCTCCCTTGGGCTCTTATCGTGCTGGGATTACAGGTGCGAGCCACTGCACTCAGTTGCTTTTTTTCTTTTCTTTTTTTTTTTTTTTGAGACAGAGTCTCACACTGTTACCCAGGCTGGAGTGCAATGGCATGATCTTGGCTCACTACAACCTCTGCCTACCGGGTTCAAGCGATTCTCCTGCCTCAGCCTCCCAAGTAGCTGGGACTACAGGCATGTGCCACCAAGCCCGGCTGTTTTGTATTTTTAGTAGAGACAGAGTTTCACCATGTTGGAGAGGCTGCTCTTGAACCCCTGACTTCAGGCGATCCACCTGTCTCAGCCTCCCAAAGTGTTGGGATTACAGGCGTGAGCCACTGCACCCAGCCACTTTTTTCTTTTTTGTCTGAAACATTTTTATTTATCTTTTATTTCTGAAAGATATTTTTGCTGAGTAAAGAATTCTAGGTTGATTTTTAAAAATCTTTCAGCAATCTGAAGACTATTTTTTCTTGGTTGAGTAGTTTCTAATAACAAATCTAATGTAATTCCTGTCTTTGTTCTTTCCTGTGTATTATCCTTTTTTTCTGGCTGATATTAAGACTTGCGCCTGGTTTCAGCAATTTTACTATAATGTGCCTTGGTGTGGTTACAATTTTATATTCCGCTTAGTGTTATTTGAATGCCTTGAATTTGTGGGTTTATAGTTTTTATTAAATTTGGGACTATTTCAGCCATTATTTCTTCAAATCCCCCACGTTCCTTTTAATATAGGCAAATTCATTTTCAGTACCAAGATGACACCCTCCTGAGGACTAAGGACAAAATGTACAGGCAGGTCTTCCCATTCTGGCTGGTGAAAACAGGCACAATTTCCATTCATACGGGAGCTCTGGGAATTGTTTTTCCTGCCTTTTTTTGGTGGTTTGTTTTCCCAATTAGTTTCCACTTAGTCTCTTCTCAAATATGTGCAAATCAATGCTCATCCAAAGAAGCAAAAGGACCCCCTCTGTAGATATTTGGAGTTGTATGTCTATGTAGCTTTCCCGTTTCTGGTTCTCTGTCCTCCAAACTTTAGCTACGCTGGCCTCCCTGAATCCTGATATTTGTCTCCTCAAGTCAGCAGTATTGCTGGGCTTTGGGCTCTGCCACTGCCTGTCCTGTGGCCTGGAAACTGTTGCAAGGCAGTAGGCTGGGGCAATTAGATGGCTCAACTTGTTTACTTCTCTTACCTTAGCAATCAGTATCCTACACTGTCTATTGTCCAATGTCTGAAAACCATTGTTTCATATATTTTGTCAGAAAACCTATGTCAGAAAACTATTTTTTATTCCAGATGTTTAAGAGGGGAGGATAAATCCAGTCCCCATTACTTAATTGTTGTCAGAGCAAATGTTCATACCTGGAAAGCATTTTAAAATACAGAGCCAAATTAATCTCTCAGAAACTCAGATCTAGTAGGTCTGGTATGGAATTCTGGACTCTTTTACTTATTAAAAAGTACTGAGATGATTCTGATACACAGACAGTGTTGTAAACTATATATTGATACCTCAGGCAGAACCTTGTTCAGACATTTATTTTTGTTTTACTGAGGGGGAAGGCAAGATCATTTCATTTGAAAAACATTTCCGGGTTCTGAGTATAATGGGGGTACTTATAGCCAACCAATAATCCAGCTGAAAACAATTAGGAGAGCCAGCTAAAGCATAAAACATCTGTTTGAAGGCATCAGCGAGCTGCTGAAGCAACCAGGACTTATGAGGACACAATCTCAGAGAAGGGGAAACTGTATGTAGAGGTGAGCTGACATTCAGCAGTACCTTTGTTCCTTGGGGAAATTCTGGGCATAAGGCCAGAGTCTGAGTTTTGGTTCTGAGTACAGAAAGAGGCCCTAATAGGAAAAGACACCACCAGGGATGATTCTGCCAGTTCAGCAAGGTTGGAGAGACAAACTTAAGAACAAGAGGGGCCAGATTCCCAGTGAGAAGGGAGGGGTAAATAATTGAGCACAGTACTGTCAATCTCCCTCAAGTCATTTTCCAAATTCTGAAGATGCACGAGACAGAAGGTTAAAAAGCTAAGCAGAAAGCCTCTGAAAAGCAGAGTGAAGAGATTTTGACCGTCTCATGGTTCTGCAGAAACAAGAATTAGAGTTCAGTATCCATTGGGATGAAGGGTCCCAGGGAACACACACACAACTTTCAGTTGGAACCCCCAGAGGCTTATGCTACTGGAAGCAGCAGCAGAAAAGAGGTGAATTAAATCTTGCCAAAATCCAACCCCAAGTTAACTCAGTCTCCGGTTGATTAAGGTGATTAGCTCTCACTCTAAATGCTTTGCAAAGGAGAGTGGGAATCCTTCTCTGGATGAAGATAATACTATCCTCTACAATTTTTCATACTTGAATGTATGACATTCTATTAAAAATTCTCAGACAAGCTAAGGGCCAGGAAAAAAAATGACCCAAACCAATGGAAAGAATATACAATAGAAATAGATCCACAGAAGATTCAGCTATTGTAATGATCAGAAAGAGCTTTAAAATGTCTAGGGTTAAAAAATATGTAGGATTGGTATGTTCAAGAAAAGAGAGGCAACAGCAGAGAAAATACATATATAAATAAATAATTTCTCCAAATGAATTTGATTTTAAGAATCATATGAAAATTCTAGAACTTAAAAATATAATAACCAAAATTAAGAACTCACAAATGGGTTTAAAAGTACACAATTAAATAGAAAATATACCGACTCATGCATAGAGAAAAAAAAGGTGGGGAAAAAGATGATAAGAAATACAGATGGTAAGCAATGAAAAATTCTGACATATGTATAATTTAAACCCTAAAAGGAAAGGAGAGAGAGGAGATAGTGACCAAGAATTTCCTAAAAGATATAAACCCACAAATGCAACGGACTCCGTGTACACCCATTGCACTCATGAACCTAAGTAGGACAAATACAAAGAAAACCACATCTAGACACATCATAGTAAAGCTGTTGACAACTAAAGATAAGAAAAAATCCTAAAAGGAGTCAAAGGCAAAAAGACATTACTTTCAAAGGAATAAAAGGGAGTGATAGAAATCAGAAGACAATGGAAAAACATCTTCAGAGTGCTGGGGAAAAAAACCAAAAAAACAAACAAAAAAAAACCTTGACAAACCAGAATGCTATACCCAGCAAAAATACGAAGGACAATGCAAAGTTTTAGGCAATAAAACCCCACAAAAAACAAAAAGCAAAAACTCAAACAATCTTGGAGAGAACTTGTCATCAGCAGACCTGCTGTAAAACAGAGGAATTATTCAAATAGAAGGAAAACCTTCTGACAGAAGCACAGAAACGCATATTGGAATGAAAAACAATATAAGGATAAATATGTAGGTTAATCTAAATGAGTATTTATTGAACAGAACAATAAGTATAAATTCTTGTGGGGCTTAAAATACACGCACAGTTAAAATCCATGACAACAATAAACACAGAAGGGAGATGGGTAGGTGGAGACACAGTATTTTAATGTCTTGGCATTACTGGGGAAGTGATAAAAATAATTATTTATTAGAAGGTAGTAAGTCAAAAAGCAATGTTGTAATCTCTAAAACTAGTAATGTATAATTTAAAAATTAATAGAGGGGGTTAATGATATAGTTAAAATATTTTAATTAATTCAAAAGAAGGCAAAAAGCAGAGAACAAGGGATGTGAAATAGGTGATCCAAAATAAATGGTAAGATGTTGGGCATACATCCAAATATACCAGTAATTATATTAAATGTAAATGGACTAAAGATTTTTCCTGTTGAAACCAGGACAGAGCAATCTTCCAATTTCAGGCTGGCATGGACTCTGTATAAGACATAATTAACAAGTACAAGTGAAAAGGCAGGGATTCCTAAAGCAAAATATGCAAGGGGGAAATAACCTTTAGCTGCCAGCTCCACAGGGCTGAATCGAGTAAAGTTTGAGCTAAGAAAAACTATCCTTTCAGAGTGCAGATTGCTTTTTAACTTGCAAATGATGAAGACTTTAATCTGTCTTTGTTGCAAGATTTTTATTTTGAGAAGACCTCCTGAATGTGCCATTTAGTTATGCAAATGTAAAGCAGAGATTCTTTATGGAAGCTGTGTGAAAAGCTCAACTATGCTTTGTTGTTACAAATTGTTTTAAATTCTTGCTACTGTTTAATCCCCAGTTTGGTCTTTTCAGAGGGATGGCTGTGGCCAGTTTTCTTCCAAATTATCCAAAAGTAAACACAACTCATCTCTGTATTATTTTTCTTCTGAAGGGCACACACTATAGTCTCACATGAAGAACTCATTGTCTTTGTATTAATATGACTTTACCTGCCCTCTTTGGGAAATAAAAATCTGCCTATTCTACTAAAAGAGAATATATATAATTTTTTTTTTCTGGAGGCGATTTCATTACAAACAGGGACCATTTTACCTGAGAATGTGTCTATCTGATTCATCTGGGATGAAAGCGATCCTTTCTATTGGATTATTACGTATTCCAAATTTCTCTACTGCTTTGGAGATTGGGCTTGGAAGTAGGTGATGAACGGCAACTCAGTCAACCTCACTACATTATACTTCTGTTTCTGTCAGTGTCAGGATATTGATTTGGCTGGACCATCATCTGAAAAGTTATTATTCTTATTGAATGGTCCAGAGTCTACGGTATGGAAGGTAGGGCTACGGATTAGAGTGGAGACGGGACAGATAGAAAATTTTGGGTTCCCTCTCTCTGTGTCTCCCAGGCTGGAGTGCAGTGGCGATCATAGTTCACTGCAGCCTGGAACTCCTGGGCTCAAGCAGGCCTCCGGAGTAGCTGGGCTACAGGAGCGCCCCACCACGACCGGCTTTCTTAACGGCTTAAAAAATTGTTCATTCACGAGCAACATTTTTTTTCTAAACCATCTACTACAGTACTTGTACAACATTATTCTAAGCGCTGGAGATGCAGAGTCATTATAGGAGAGCATTTACCAGGAAATGTATTCGGAATATATAGATAGACCACATATAAGTGCAAAACGAGTAGAGCAAATGATACTACTACATAAGTTCAGAAGAGGAAGTCAGCATGGAAGTTAAGGCAATGGGTGAGAGGGAGGCCCTTAAAAGCTAAAGCTGAGATACAATGAGGTATTGGGGGCGACAGTCTAGGTGGGGTCGGTCGTACGGGGTTGGGGACAGGGCAGAGAAAGGTCTGGCAGCAGGATACACTTCCATGTAAACGATTAAACATTTAGTATGTCTTTTTCATGTCTACTGTCTTTCCAGTGAATGCAGAAAAAAAAAGTATGACTCGGCCAGGTACAGTGTCTCACACCTGTAATCCCAGCACTTTGGCAGGCCGAGGAGGCCGGATCACTTGAAGTCAGGGGTTCGAGACCAGCAGCCTGGCCAACATGGTGAAACCCCGTCTCTACTAGAGATACAAAAATAAGCCAGGCATGGTGGCGGGCGCCTGTAGTCCCAGCCACTCGGGAGGATAAGGCAGGAGAATCGCTTGAACCCGGGAGTTTGAGGTTGCAGTGAGCCAAGATCGCACCACTGCACTCCAGCCTGGGCAACAGAGCGAGACTGTCTCAAAAAAAAAAAAAAAAAAAAAAAAAAAGTATGACTCAATCTTTGCATCAAATACTTTAAACTAAATGAAAGGCAAGACAAAGAAACGTCCATGCAGCCAGTAGAGGACAGGCAGGCCATGAAGTGCCTGCTCCTGGTTCCGCCCTAAGTACGGACAAGAGTTCTGCACAGGGCAAGAAGGGAAGACAGGCTTTGGAATAAGACAAATCTCAGTCCCAGGCTCAGGTGCGCGCCACACACTAGCTGTGTGACCTCGTCCAAGTCACATGACCCAGGTCTGTGGCGTTTCCCATAAAATAGCTCTAGTGAGGTCCAAGGACCCTCTCAGCTGCTGGGGGAAGGAAGAAATGAAGTCACTGCTGAAAGGCTTAAGACGGGTGCCTCTCGTTCCACCCTCTCCCCAATCTTCCCACCAACAGAAGAGAGCCGTCGGGGGCTGAGACGAACAGCCAGGGGTGAGGACGGGAAACCGCCTCCTCGCAGCCCTCCAGGCCCCGCCCTCGGGCGGACCCCGGTCTCGGGCTCCGGACAGTCGCTCTGCAGGCAAATGAGTGGGGAGGGAGAGCTCACTAACTGTAAACAGACGCCGCTCAGAGTTCCCATCCTGCGTGGCTGCCGGATTTCCGTGCCACACTGAAGCCACCCCACCCAGGCGCCTGCCCTCAGTTTCCCCAGTGGTGGCATGGGGTGCACCAGCTCCTCCTCTCCCGGGTCGCCGTCTGACTTAAACGCGTGAGAAAGTACAGAAACAGCCGACGCTCAACGGCCTCCAGCCCCACGGAGTCCTCCTCCCACCCTGGCTTTGGCCTTTTGTACCGGCCCCACGTGACCCCACCGGCCGGCTCTTCCCTGCTGCCCCGCCCCGCCCTCCGGCCTTTCCCGGCTCTCGGCCCAGCTCTTCCCGCTCCCGGCCGCCCCCCTCCCGCGCTGCCGGGCCTCCGCCTCCCCTCGCCTCCCGCCCAGGCTCTTCCCGCTCCCTCCCCCAGGCCGCCGTTCCCTCGCGACGCTCCCCTCCCCCCGCGGCTGTTCCGCCGCCTCGCCTCCCCTCCCCCCGGCTGGAGCTCACTGTCTCCAAGATGGCGGCCGTGTCAGTTTGGGGCATCTCCGCGGTCCGGCCCGGGTTCCCGGGATCCGGGCTCTACTTCCTCCCGGTAAGTAGCCGAGGGGCCGTCCCCGGCAGCCCCTGGCCGCCCAGCCCGAGGCTGAGCCGCTCCAGGGCCCACTCCGCTGCCTCGCGGGGTCGGCGGGCCGCTGCAGGCCCCGCCGCGGCCTGCGCCGCCTCCCGCTGCTCTGCGCCAGGCCTCGGGCTGGGGCGCCGTGGCCGCCCCCTCGCGCCCGCCCGCCCGGCCCGCCCGCCCGGAGCCCGGCTGCCCCA